>NC_140622.1:29901803-30276803 GCF_057382275.1 Copadichromis virginalis | reverse complement strand
CTCAGCAACAAAACAAATTTCCCACCTGTGGGACTAATAAAGGTCATCTTATCTTATCTTATTTGGAACAGTGTTTAAAAGGCAGTGCCCGCATTGAGCTATCAGCAAGTTTTGCTAGATTACTAGTTTACTGATTTAGGGCTGAATGCAGATACTACATATTAGAGGACAATAAGAGGGGTTTCAATGAAAAATCAGCACAGTGCTCCAGTGCTCATTTTGAAAATGATATTATGCCACGATTTTCATTTTCCTATTGTTGTTTGAGGACTTCTTTGCATCATTTTGGTGTTCTGCCTTCTTACTTTCCTATCCAATTTACAATACTGGTAGTGGTGAGTTGCATTGCATTGACCTATGGTGGTAACAGGACAAAATATCCAGATAGTTACTGTTGAAAGTAAGTACTTACTGTTTTTTTTATTTTTATTTTATTTGCTTCTTTTAAGATAGTTAAAATGAACACTGAAATGACCATTTACACAATATGATATGAAACTGTGTTTATGGTATCTGATTATTTATTGAGTACAAATGAGCACAGATCCTTCTCAGAATACAAGTGGTTAGATGATTTGTATCCCAGTCCAAAAAATGTACTCATGAAGTGTTTCTCATGAAGTCTGTCTGACTGCAGAAATGCTCTTCTCTCCTGTTTTCACTTTGCTGGAATAAAATGATATTAAAAACAATCCTCGGAGGTTGTGTATATCATTGTTGACTTGTACTGAAACTTCATGTGAAACTAAAAATGAAATGGATCTGTGCAGTGCACTGAGCACTGATAGAGATGAAGAATAGCTCAATGACACAACAAGCAGCACCTGACCCCCATTAACCTCCGTCTATGTATATCATCCTCACTCTGAGTGAGTTGTTTGAAAGTCAAGCAAGAGCAGATCCATCTTCTTTTATATTTCAAATTAGATGGCTACTGCTTCTGAAAAGGAAATAAAAACATTGTTGTATTCATGTCCATGTAATGCTTATAAAACCTCATTGCTAATCTCTTATTATGACAAGCTAAGTCACATTTCACACAAGCCTTTTTATCTAAAGCAACTGTGTGGTGTTGTTACAGAAAAGTACAGCATAAGCACAAAGAATTATTTTCGTGATTTTAAATGGCATATTGTGTTTTTCATATGATTCAGGATCTCCATTTTCTAGTTTCGCTGACATTGTCAACTGTACTTCTGCGCTGAGTTGGAATATAAATGAAGATGTCTCTCCTTTTCTACAATTTCTTTTGTCTCATCTTTGTGTTCCAAAATGAATTAAATACATACACACACATGTAATGCTGTGAAGGTTTTCAGTCATCCAGGTCATCGTAGTCTAAGGAGCTTGGAAAGAAAAGTGTCTGGACTTCTTTGAGTTGCTTGAAGACGTTTCACCTCTCATCCAAGAAGCTTCTTCAGTTCTAAGGGTCAAATGGTGGAGAGTTTCCCCCCAAAGAGGGACAAAGGACCCCTGATGATCCTCTACCTAATCACATGAGCCAAGATGTGAAAGTGGGTGTGGGTCACAATCAGCCAGGGTTTCGGGTGAGCTCATTGTGAAACCTGGCCCCACTCTATCATGTGATTTCCTGAGGTCAGATGGCCCAGGATGTGAGTTGGCGTTAAGGCCCACTTAACGCCCAAAGGACTCAATTTTGCCATTTCTCCGCAACAGTTGCCCATAGTGGACCTCATCACAGCCACAGAAACCGCCATACGGATTAAGAAATTATCACAGACAGAAGCAGAGCAAATCAGGATGAAAGTCTCAGCCACCCTCTCCAGTGCCAAAGTCCCTCCGTCTAACCTCACATTACAAGAAAAGAAGGCCGTCGCTTCCCTGAGCAAAGACCACAACATCACTATATTACCAGCTGATAAGGGAAGGTGCACCGTGGTCCTAAACACAACAGATTCGGACCATACCACTGAAAAGCTGCCTCTCCGTGAGCATGTGTCCTGACTTTAGGAACAATCAAAAGGCCAGTACCAGAGGACCTCAGGGGCCACGAGGGTTCATATAGTAAAAGCAAATGTGAGAGATAAGAAGGCCCAAGACCATTAAGACATTTAAAAACCAATAAAAGAACTTTAAAATCGATCCTGAAACACACGGGGAGCCAATGCAGCGATTCTAAAACCGGTGTAATGTAGTAAAGAAGTCCAGATGATTTTCTTTCCAAGCTCCTTAGACATGTAATGCTGTACAGTGTGTAATAAGGACATAGTTAATCCAGTTTCACACAAGTGAATCATGTTTTTCTTTGTGTCATAGTTTATTTAAATTTTTTATTTATTTATTTTATGCTGGTGTCCATTTCGCTATAACGTCCATATTCAGTTATTTCTTCCTTACTTTATTTAATTTTCCCTGTAATGATCTACTGTTGCTGCTGCTGAAAGCAGAATATAGTTTATATCAGTGTCAGTCATCTTGTCATTCTGTAATCTAGTTTATGTTGTGAATGTTCTATAAAATAGTAGCTAAATAATCTGTAAAACTTTCTTTGTGGGAAGAGAATGACATTAAGAACTGAAAATTAAACCAGGGCAGTAGCAATTATGCAGGGTCAAGACAGGGTTTCCCTTTGAGTACGGTGAAACAGCTGATGCTCCAGATTAACACACTTTTAAATAGAGAAGGAGCCACCAATATGTTATTCATCTGGTGTAGTGATCCCCGCTTTCCACAGTAATCATGGCTAACTGGTCTCTGGACCGCAGGTGACACTAAGCTACCGGACTATTAATGGATTGGCTTCTCCAACTATGTCAACAGGGTCAAAGTACAAGCAAAAACACAAGCTGGACAGTTTTGTTTAAAGATTTCCACATTAAATGTTCACTATCACTGCTTTTTCTGCTGTTTTTTTAGATACCATGATTTGATTTAGTAGGTCGGCAGGTGTTAGGATCCCATTTAGAACAACATGCGTGCCACTTGGTTGATGGCCACTTAAAGGGATTGACCTTTCCAGCCATGTCAGACTGGTCAGCAAACAGATCCAATAGAGCTTGACCAAAGAGCCCAAGAGAGTTTTAGTGGCCAAACACTTGTTCTTAAATCACGTTGCTTCTGTTACTGACACAAAACCACCTGAATTTAATGATGAAACTTGATGAAAACATATGCATAATTACATATAAATGCATCATATTGCATGTAATCGCTTACTTCTATACATCATATGGTATGCACTTTTTTTCTAGATAGAAACACTGTGCTTAATGTGTTCCCACATACGTAATAAAGTCCAGTCATATTGTGTTTTTATGTTCAGTACAAGTTGTTGGTGTTTGTATTTATCTCTCTCTTTTTTTGCACAATATAATTGCAGCACTCCCTTTTTGTGGTATGACCTGAAAAAAATAAAAGCTAAAGACGAGTGAAAGGGGAAATTGAGGCACTAAGTAATCACTTTTGGCCCTACAACTGTTATTGAGTTGTTCTCTGTGTATGAGAGTGTGGGGATGTGTTTCTGACAGTAAGCATTTTTGCAGGTGTGTGTCTGTGTGTTCACTATTGAAAGAGGTTTTATAAAGGTGAGACATACAATATGTGTTTTCTTTTCCGCTTATAGAGGAGAAAAACTTAATAAAGTGAACTCACTTCATGGTTTAATAATTTATCTGCTGCGTAGACTGCTTCTTGCTGTACTGTGGGTTGTATTTACTGATATGTGGCCAGGTAATGCTAAAAGTGGTCAGCATTCATTTATCAAATGAGGATTATTTCCACAAACCTAATTCAGTTGTAAAATGATGATCCTCAGATGTCCCCTATAGATGGCTATAGGGGACATGAGGACTTCATTAATCAGCAGGACACAACATTTACTAGCAATCCAGTCTCATTTTGGAATTATTTACTTATGTGAGAGCAATAATGCCTTTAGCAAGCTATCTTGTCTTATGAGAAATACTACGACAAAAACCCTTTCTAAAAAGTGTGGTATACTTCAGCTTTATGCTAAGAAAAAACAAATGTGAAAACAATTTACATCACAGTGGTTGCTAAATGGCAGACAATTAAATGTAAATTCTTAAAGCCAGATCTATTGAAAGTACCACAGATTTAAAGTTCCTAAAAGTGAGCCCAATGAAATCCTTATAGTTTCTTGGAGTTAAATTTATCATGATGTTAAATGGGAATACTTATAGATACTTGGTAAAGGGCATAATTACTTTAGTGAAAATGAAACGCTCAAGAATGATTCCTCACTGTTGGCCACAGTCGCCTGTTTAGTGCAGTGTGTACAGTTAAGTCCATGTGTATTTGGACAATGACACATTTTTTTTTATTTTGACTCTGTTTACCAACACAGTAGGTTTTAAATCAAATAATCAAGATGTGATTGAAGTGCACACTTTCAATCTTTTTTAATTTATAGTGCCAATTTTTTCCAGTACTTAAACATAATTAGATCAAAGTTTTTTTTTTATGTGAATGAAAAACCAAATAAAAGTTATCAGAGTAAAGGCAAAAACTTGATAAGTGAACAAATCATCAAGCATTTTTGAAAACGGGAACCCACGAGCCAGCTTAGCAATAATAACTGTTACAATTTAAAAATATAATCTGAAAGCTTATCTGCTATTATATTGTTTTCTGGATAAGAGAGGCCCAACTCTTAGTACAGTTTGTGCCGACAGGACTGACAGGAAATTACATGCTTTTGCAGGCGAAAAGTGAAACTAAGCAGAGTGTTTGATCAAAACTTAAAGTGTATGTGATGTCTATATAAATGACTGGGCTTCCTGTTTTGTGCTTCAGACCTTGGGTTGTGTGTTGTGTGCTAAGGTCTCCATATCCAGGATATGTAAAATAAAGATCATTTTTAAAGTAAAAAGACCACTTTTGAGCCGTGTTTTCTTGGCCCTAAAGAATTCAAAAGAACCGTTTTTAACACTTGGTGCCGTGACCCGGATTCTTGTGCGGCTGAGGGGACATGTGGAAGACCAAAGAATTATAGTAGAATGCGGTTTTTGTGTTAAGATGCAACCTTTAGTAGAACCGGGTTCCTGGTATTCATTGATGTGACTGATAAAAGCAACAGGAGGAATTGTAAAGTGCGCAGGGCTATACTCTGTTCAGATTCTGCCAAATGCAGCAAAACTGATGGGACAGGGCTTCACAGTACAAATGGATAATGAGCCAAAATCTTATGCAAAAGGTTTTGGCTCATTATTTAAAATAAAAAAATAAAAAATAAACAAAGGAAAAGAAATAGTATATGATACACTGACTTAGTTTTTGATAGAGCAATCTTTTCTGTTAATACATACAAAACTTAATCCAGAAAGACCCACAAACAAGCAACAGGAGGTGGCTGCAGTAAATGCATAGTAAAAAATCTCAAGTGATGTAAACTCCAGGCAGTCATTGATTGTGAAAAGTGTTCAATTACTTATTAAAAGACTCCTTTAAAATTATGTTACTTTGTTTGTACTTCGGAGTCTCTGAAATGTTTCTTTTTTTATTTTTTTTAAAGGGCTGTATTTCAAAAACAGTTTTTGCTCTTCAATCGCATTTTGATGATTTTATCCACTGTGGTGTTGTTCAGAGGAAAAATTACAAAATATGTAATTGTCCGAAAACATATGGTGCTAACTGTGTTGCTCACTGCAGAGGCACTGGCCCGTTACAGCTTTGTTTCTAATTCAACTCAAAATTTCCCTGGCTCTAACGCAAACCCCAGACATGAGAGTGAGACTTGCTCTAAGGCAGCATAACTTGTAAATACACCTGGTAATTAAATTCTGGTCAAATGTTGACAGGCTCACAAAGTCCTCCTGAAAAACTGGGTCTTGGTCCCTTTCCAAGAACATTCTGGTGTGGTTAATTTGTGGTGTGAAAACAAAAGGGACCAAGTTCAGGGATTTTCTCAGAAACAACAGAAAGTTTAAGGGAGTTGTCCTATTAAACCATGTTTTTTTTAAGATAAGTTTTACATTATTTATGTTCAATCATGCACACAAACATCCTAATCAATAAATTACTAGTCAGGTGAAATGACTTATGTAAGTGGTCTTGGTTCATTGATAAAATGCCAATGCAAACATCAGCTCACCAAAGGAGAGTACCATTACTCGAGGGTTTATCTTACATGTTAACAGTCCTAAATACTGTATGCCCCGTTCATTTACAGAATAAATTAGTCATTAAAATAAGTTAATCCACTCGTTAGCAGTGGGTTGCACTTTCGAAATTATGTAACAAAATAATTCATCAGCCCATAGTGTTTATCTTTAGCTGAGGTGATAAGTCGTCTTGGGCAAAACTAGCTACACATTTTCCAAGGCACTAAGTACTTGTTTGTTTACACCTTAAGAGTGCTCTCATCGGGATAGAGACCCTGATATAGTGCCTGAAATCCTCTGAAGTCTAGTCTTCCAGTTTGGGTGTTACAGCTCTTATTGATCCTGTTACCACTGGGACCACTTTGGACTTTCCTTCCAAATCTCCTTCAGTTGTACCTTCAGCTCCTGGTACTTCTCAGCTTTCTCTTGCTCCTTCTTCCAGAATTTCCTCTCTGCTGAGATTTCCAGGACTGGTTAAATATCATGTCACAGTGTCCAGTTTTTACTTGACACCAGCTTGTAAAGACCAACATTAAAAAAAAATAAAAACAACCTACAAACTTACTTTCATTACACTACTTTTTGTACTGCCTCTAATAATACAATTTGTGCAGTGTGTCTGTCTGGAGCTTTTCATCGCAGGATGACAACTACTTACACAATTTTTTCAAAGAAATAATTTGGGTTGTTTTTCCGTCATGGTAGCAATTTTCTGATATTTACAGTGGCCTTTTACACACTCAATTATCATACAAAAGCCAGGATGCTGTTATGTTTCAGCACTCAGTACTTGTCTTCCTGGTACTTAATACTGGATGATGGCAAATCTATTTTCAGAAGTTAAGATTCTATATTTCAATAATTATACAGTACATTACAGTACTGTATAACATTAAAGTCCAAACATCATAATTTTATTTCTATATTACCCCTTTTTTGTCTTGAAGTTTCTGTGGTAGTAGAGTTTTATCGCCTTCCAGAAACGCTCATTCGTAGCTTTCAGCCTTTCTAAAATATGATGAGAAAACTCTATGAGATAGAAATGCTGGTCACACTATTTATAAACATTTAATTCAGACAAACCACAAATTCTATTGTTGTGCATTCGGTAGAGTGTTGTCAGAGGACACCTGTGACATCATCAGTCTTATTACCCTGTTTGCTGTGATGGAAACACAGACTTCATGACTCATCGTCATGATGTGTGTGTGTGTGTGTGTGTGTGTGTGTGTGTGTGCGCGCACTTGTCCACTTTTAATCTGAGGAGTAAGAAGCAAGTGTCCGTGTGTGTATACTGTGTCAGTGTCAGGACAGGACGTTTGTGTCATTAAGATTGTCCTCTATTAGGGGAACACGCTTTTAGCTGTTAGTGAATGTGCCTGTGTGCATGTGTCATAAACTATGTCCTTAGCACAGTAGACTATGTGTGTGTGTGTGTGTGCTGCTTATTCTGTATCCATTCTCTGCCCAGTTAATTAATCAGATTCTTTGTTTTGTATCTGTTGTTGCATAAGTTGCATTTGGATACCTTCATGTTGGATAGGTATGTGTTTTTCTCTTGGTGTGTGTGTTTGCATCCATGATGCATGTAACTGCTTGTTCACCTTATTTGTTTCTGTATACATCTGTATTGATGTATGTATATGTGAATTCAGTATACATTTAGTTATATGAATAACTCCTGCAGGCAGCAGTAATAATGTCAGTTCAGCAATGGAAAAGAACTTCTGCTAATTTTGGATGTGGCATGTTTGTTAACAAACCAGTCTTATTACCTACATGTTTGTTCTACATGTGAATGGGAGACTTGTTGGAAAAACTATTTTTGGGGACACATCATGTATTCTATCTAATGAGTCTTACACCGAAGACTATCCCTGTCCTCATTAATTTGGGTGATTCTAACTACACAGTGTTAACGTTTCACTGAGGTTATGCAGTAAGAATAGCCTGCACTGAAAAAAGTCTAACATGCAGTCATTCATTCAATCTAATAAGTGCCATTCAAAACAGAATAAAATCATTGATTTGATTGTGAAACCCTTTCTTTTTGCATTTTAAAATACCACTTTTGATTTGGATGAAACTAAATATCTGTACAAAGGACACAACCCAAAGTTTTTGATTTCTCTCAAAACATATATTTCTTTTCATGTTGAACAGATAATATCTTTAATTTGAGTCAAAGTGATTTGCACTTGAACACGCCCACCAGAAATAGACCGGGACCCATTTTTATTCTGCATGGCTGCTGGAAACATCGTGTCACATCTTTGATTAATTTCATCTGAAAATAAACGTAAGTAAAGCCAAGTGTGTTACAAAAGCTTTTATAATTTGTATTACCAAAATTGCAGAAAATAACCCTATTTAAGCTGGGTCGACAGCCACCCCCAATTTTTGCATGATTGTAGCTGCTAGCTACAAGCTAGCTAGCTATCCGGCGCGACGGTAGAACTGGTTACCAGCAACCGACCATCACAGTCGGGAATGCAAGTTAGGCAAAAAGCCGTTTTTTACCAGTATACTAACTAACTACCTAGCGTTACCACGATGCATCGGTGGTGGATACAGCTAGCTAGCATAAGTTCATAGTTCATAACATTCATAGTATAACTCCGTGCTCCGCTTCGTTTGAATTTTTCTGGTGAGCTCGCGGTTTCTAGACACAAGCTTGTGTTTGTGCGCGCACGTTTGTCTCTGTCTCTCTTCATATAAATATCTGTGTGTTGATGGCCAGGACCTTCGAATTCAGGAGGAAAGAGGTTGTGGATAAGAAGCCTGACATCAAGAACCTCTTGGAAAGATGGCCAGGTCTATTTCAGATGGAAGAGGTATAACTTTAACTTTTTTATACTAATGCCTTTTATCATAGTTTGGAAATTGGAATTATGTTTTGACTTTTTCTTGTTGGAAGTTGGTCTTTAAAAAAATGTATTGTACACTGTCTACTCATGTACAGATTAATGCAGAGTTTCTGCGGGTTACTGCAGTTCCCCTGCTAACCAGATTCATGGTCCAGCTGGACAAGCACTCCCCACAGCTACTTAAAATAATCAGAAAGAAAGGAGGGACAACCAAAGCAAAAACTGCCATAATCCTAGAGTTTCTTGATCAGGTAGGGTGTATATAATTAACTATTAACATGACAGTTAGCATTTTAACCGCTGTATCTAATGAGAATTTGTATCCTGTTACAGTTTTATTTTGGTAACGTCAGTGATTATGGCTGTGACCTTTTAAAATGTTGAAAGGAAGTGTGGGCTTTGTTCTTGAATGAATGAAGAGATTTATTGTCATTATACAAGTACAGAGCACAACTACAACAAAATTTATTTTGGAGACACATTTTCACTCTCACTCGCCAGATACACATACATACATATATACGTATAAACTTTTATTTAGGGACAAGAAAGCATATGCCGCTTTTACACCGACAGAACACGGTGTGGCTCAGTTCGCTTTAGCCCCCTGCGGACGCTTTTCCACCGCCTTTACACCTGATTGGCCCGGGTGTGTGTGGTGCCCACGTGATGTGATATAGAAGCGCTCCCACAAAAGGCTTTAAAAAAAAAACTCCCAGCAACCATACTCCATTGACTTTGGACCATGGCCACTTCCTCCACAAGAACCAAAAATCAAACCAATCAAAATGAACCACAGACGGAGCAAAGTACAAAAACACACATATATTGCGATTGTTGTTGTTCTTCGGGCTGTGACGTTGCGGACAAAGACTTTTGCACACGACTTTTCATAGCCAGATGGGTTCACCCCTGTTCCCAGTTACGTCTGCTTTATGTTTCCACCACAACAAGCGAGTTCATCCGCGCTAAACTGAACTGCTCTCAAGCGCACCGTGCCGATTTGTCGGTGGAAAAGGGGCATTAGTCACCTCATGAGGATAGAGAGGTGAAAAAAAATTCCTCTCACGCAGCATACTCTCCATATTGCATAGTAACAATTTTAACTGTTCCTGCAGGATGCTGATGCTGACATTAGGAGGGAGTGTATACTTAAATCTCTCATTATCTACCTTGGAGAACGTGTTGAGGACTTGATAAAAGAATACACGGTATGTCCATATCTGTTCTGTCTCTACATGAGATGCAGTCTCTTGATGTAAATTTGACAACTCTGCTATTAAATGCAGTGATTAATGTAGGACAGCAATGATTAATCAACTCATCAAGTTAATATCTTAGGGTTCTGTATTGTTTTCTTTTTTTTTTCTTGGGCTTTGTGGAACATTTATGAAAATGTTCCGCCATTGATTTAATTTAATGATTATGCAATTCACAATCTGATTAGTCAAATAATTGTTCTAATAGTCTGTGACCAAACAACTATCAAAATAGTAGTTATTATGGTCAAAGATTTATCAGGTGTGCCAGACTTCAGTTCTTCACTTGTACATTTTGTTCCATATTTTACCTCAAGATATCCCAGAAAGATGAAGCTGAGGAAGAGCTGCAGAGTACCACCATGGCACTCTTCGTCTTCAGGGACAACTCAAGCCTCCTACATCAGCCTCGAGACATCGGGATAATCATTGATGGTGTGGAAGTCCTGAATGAGTTGCCTTCTGTGGCAGCTGGAGTGGCAAAGGTCTTTGGACTCTGTTATGCTCTTAATATGGAATATCCACGAGGATTCAGGTTCACCTTTGAGGCTCTTCAAAAGATTATGATGGAGCTTGACTTTAACAAGATGACCTCTAAGATTCGCATTTGCATGCATGTGTGCATGTGTATGTGCACATGCATGTGTATGTGCATGTGCATGTGTGCTTGGTTATTTTTCTTGGTTGGCCTGCAGTGATATTCTACATTCAAAAGTTATAAGAACACCCATTTGAAAGGGAGATTTAAGTTGATTTCATTGATACATGTGTAGATTTTTTTTTTTACATTGTACAGGCACAGTGCACATATAAACATTTTTGAGTACTGGCAAATTGGTTTAAAAAGAGTTTTTATAATGGTTTTATGCCAGTTTTAGACAGGTTGCAGTTTTAGACAGGTTGCAGGTTTTATACCAGTTCTAAAAAGATTGCAGGTTTTATACTGGTTTTCAAAAGGTTGCAGGTTTTATAAAACAAACATTTCTCTAATCATTTCTGCCGTAGCACTAAATCTGTATATTACTAATCCTCTCTATTGATTATAGTTAAAATGGTTTGGAACAATAAATAATTTAGAAATAATTGGTTGGCCAACTGTCTTTTTTATAGGAAATGCAGAGCATTTTTGAACTGAAATAAAATGAAATGTAAAAAATATAGTTTGAATATATGTAAATCAATTACCTGGCTTCAACACAAACATATTAGTTCATGTTAATTTGGTTCGATGTGAATACATTAGGTTGGTTAAATTTCAATATATTAGCTTGGTTCAATAATTAAAATATGGTTCTATGTAAAAAAATTTGGATCAATGCAAAATTTAAAGTTTCAGTCAAGTCTAGTAATATTGTTTATATCAACATAAAAGTATCAGGTCATATCAAGTGACTCATTTTGGATTCTATGAAGTCAAATATTTTGGATGTGACAATTGGACATCATTTTTTTTAATTTGAATAGGGTTATTCTTTTTACAGTGTGTATAAAATGTGGTCGTAATGAGGTTTGTGGATTGTGACGGTGTAATGTTTGTCAAAAGCCTGTCAGTGAAGTCCTTTCACTGCAAAGACAATTATTTCCATCCCCGTTTCATTGTGGTAAGGGGAATAGGTAATATCAAAAATAACAATTACTATATTAGAGCTAAATGACAAGGGTAAATTTAAAAACTATAACAAACTATATAGTTTGTTTTAAGCCAAATAAAAAAAGTTGGCTTTTTGTGGGTTTGTATTTTTTTTTCCTTTCCTGTTTTCTTTTTCTTTTTTTTCAAATGTCAAATAATTTGTATCAACAAAGTAAAAATGGCTCTATTGCAAGGATTGTGGCTGGGCACAAAGTTATAAATACTATTTTGAAGAAAGATAGCCAACATGCAGAGTGGCAGATAAATGTGTATACCAACAGAGAGATACAGGCAGAGACATAAGTAAGAGACATGTCAGAGCCATTGGTATAGATGGATATAAAGTGCCAAAGCCAGCGATAGAGGGGATGATGGAGAGCAGTGGGTGTAGAGCCTCTTAGCCATCACCATGAAAGCAGCTTTTCCACTTGTTTGAGGTCCCAGGCACTGCTCTCTAAATAGCTAAACATCATCTGTGACATCAAGACACCGAGGGCAAGCATGTACTTAAATATCTAAAATTAGGGAATGGAAAAAGCATCTGTTTTTTGACTGTAGCACACAGATGCAGCCAATGTACAAGTACTTCTCAAAACCTGAACTCTTGCTGAACTTTACTGGATTTAATGAACGACTAAAAGGCATTTTTTTTCTTAGTTTTCTGACAATACCAGTTTATTATGTGTTTGTGTGTCTGTATTGGTAGGCTAAAGCAACTTAACGTTTGTCAAATGCTGCTGTTGAATGTAGCAGTTTTTTCCACTGGCAAAAATCATAGAAACTATGGGTAACACTAACCATTAAAAAAGGTTAAAAAAAATTATTTATTTTAATTATTTCCATATTCTCACCTGTTCCATCCATTTCCAGTTTCTTATCAGCTTCTGCTTGCAATAAGCTGCTGGCTTCACAAGGTAGTCCAGACATACATCTATTCAGCTACATTCCAGCAGCTTCTATGAATCACAAGATTAACCTGAAATATAAGATGACATAAGAAATCTCTCCAGCATATCTATATTCCTGAAAGCCCTCCAAAGTCCAGGAAACATCATCATAACATTCCAGAAGCACCTCAGCTGGATCCTTTCAGCAGTACGCATCAATGCTTCTACTATGAGATTCTTTATCTTCTCTATTTATACGATCCACATACACCCCTAAAGAATTTTGGATCCTCGTTTCGGAATTGTTCGGCAACAAAACAAATCTCATTGTAAGTGCCTGTTCTAACAAAAATATACTGCTAAACTGAAAGCTTCACTCCAGCAAACATTGTTTTTTTTTACTAATACAAGAAACTGCAGCACTGATCCAACTGCTGACCTCATGTTGTAGCTGACACTCAGGTCTTGCTCACTTAGACCAGCAAGTTTCCAAGTAGGGAACACATGGGAGATGAACACACTGAACTGCAAACTGTTCCAGTGGGTACTGAATGGTATAAAATGAAGAGTTTCTCCAGAGGATCACATGACACAGAAAGAAGGGGATAATAATTTAAGACCTAATGAATGAAATTTTGATTATTTGCACCTTAAAAATCTACAAAATCTGGTTTCAGCCAGTAAAAGCTTGGAGTGCCTACAGCTTTGCATGCCCCAATATCTTTTTGTGCAAGATATTAAAACCCAAGTTACTCTCCAGTACATGCATTGGAGTGTGAATCTTAGATAGAAAGCACTTAAACATAGAAAACTACTCGTATGAATGAATGTGAATGGGTGAATGAGGTATGTTTGAGTGCTCAAGTAGAAGAAAAGAACTATATAAGAACCATTTAGCACTTAGCCAGAAGTTTAAACTAGACAAGAACTTTGAAACTATAAATTTCTACATCAAGCATACTTTGTGCTGTGCTGCAAACATAAACTGATGTTTCAAGGAGTCACCTGATGCGAAATACACTGTAGAGGCCATTTGTCCTCTCTGCTTCGATCTAATTTGCTCATGACAATCACACTAATGTATCTGCATTAATGTGCTGTTGATTTATTGCCATGCACCATTAACGCACAAAGGGGGACTTGTCCCAGTATGTCTACTGTACAGTGGCATCTAATGTTTCTAACCACATGTTGACCAGGAGAGAAAATTTTGCTCTTCTGCTGGTTATCACTTTGTTCCATGTTGTCCCATTATGCTTGTTTTAGGGCACAGTAATAAAAAGTTCAATGCAAAATGGGGAAGGAAATTCAGTGATTAATTAAGTGATTCCAGTTTCATTATCAATATCACGTATTAATTCCTTTCCCTATGAATTCGCTTATCAATTCTCATTGGCTCCTCTTTCATACTCATCATCATCGTTAAGCAGCATATCAAATACATTACATTCGTTCAAGTTAATTGGATAGTGTGTGGGCAAATCTTAGTGTTGGGTTTATTGCTCAAAAAAGGTAATGTGTTATACATTACTTGTTGCTGTTCTTAAAAATAATTCTATAATTCATTACACAATTCATTACGTCACTTTTAGGTAATTTCTCCATAAAATAGCCTGAAATGTATTGTCTCACAATTACCATTTAACAATACAAACCTCAGGCTACAGCCCCCTACACACTGACACAAATATCTGCCCTAATGAGGACACACATATGATCTTTCCTTTAGTGTTTAGGTATGAGCACAAAGGCCACAGAAGAAAGCAAAGATGAAAGCCAGCATTAAGAAACTTCAAAAGGATTCTCACAGTGATTCTCCTGTAGATACATGAACAGGTGTGTCTCCAAGCATATGGGACGCTGTCTCAACCACTTCAATATTGGATATATTATTGTTATATATTTAATCCTTTGGATATAAATTTTCAAAGTATAGCCGACTAAAATATGTGTCTGTCCTGAGGCCTAGTGGAACTCAAATAGGTTTCAATTAGATTTAACTTACTGAAAGCTCTCATCACCTGCAACAGTCATAGCGAGCGTGCAAAATATATGCAGAGCAATGCATACTTCTCTTCACTCTAGTGTTTATTAACCAAGGTGCCTCCAGCAATTAGGCACATGTTTTGACATAACAGTACTCACCTGCTTCTTCAGATACATCTGAGGTTGGTGCAGTGTCAGGAGTGTGGAGATGGGAGTGGGGCAGCTACACCTGAGAGAGGTTCGATTTGTTTTGCCTGGCACCAGATTGTCAGATCAGTGATGTAGTATACATATAAAGGGTCTGCCTGCACCATTTACATGGCTAAAATAACACAAATGCATTATTTTCTGTTACAAATAAAGTAAGCTAACTAATACTTGGAAAGCAAGTAGTTTCTTTCATGTGGAATTTGCTATGAGTTTAATGTCTCTTTTCTTTTTTCAAGCCCAGATGTCCTTAAATAATCCTTACGCCTCTTGCACTCAGAGGAGCTAGCGCTGGCACCTGGACCAGATGCTATGGCATCCTTGAGCATGAACAGGTAGAAATGGAGGCTGCAGCTGCCTGTTGAAAGTCACGGTCTGGCAGCTAGGCTGGGGTCGGCATTCACTCAGCTTTAACATCACTCTGGGTTCTTGGCTAGCTTAGCGTTAGCATGCTGTCTGTGCAGGTGCTGGCAACGAGACGAAGGTCTGTTAGCAGCATAATGCAGCTGTTTCTGTCCTGGATTCAGTTTGCACTTTACCATCGTGCTCTCTTGCTTTTTGTGCAATAAAAATAAAAGTAATGTTGATACCCACACTGCAGACTGCACCGCTATTTTCCTCTTCCTGCACACAAGCTGAAATCAGCTTATTGTGGGGCAGGTGGAAGTGGAACCAACAGTGGAGTCTATAGGTAGGCAGGCGATCAATTCTAAGAAGCTACTGTGAACCGGTTCTCTACAAGAACAGGTTCTCGATTCTCAGATACTCAGATATCAGAAAGAGTGTAAATGATATTCAAAAGTGTAATTGGCCACATTTATTTTTGTCATCTTTATATTAAGAATTGCTAAAAATTGAATTTCTATATTTTAATATTATTACTTCTTGAAAAATGACTGGTGCTGCATGCGCAAAAAGGGGAAAAAATGATGAACACAATCTTCTAAAAGATATTTTATAATTTCTGACTATTCATTTGAAGCTCCCACATAAACTCTAGTTCAAGGGGATGCATTTCGTTTGTGAATCTGTGCAGATTTTCGTTGCTGTGTGTGAATGAGGTTTGTTTTATGTTGTTTGAGTGCTTGTTCATTTTGAAATGCACATGTAACTACATGCTCTCGCATTTGCATCAAACATCTGACTGTACACGTTTTGTAAGACTGAGTATGTATTTGTGTGTGTGCCACAGTGGGGAATTAAAATGATCCAACATTAGAGTGTTTCAGATCTATATCAAAGAGGGTCTGAAGGATTCAGATGTGCCCTTCAGCACTGAACACACACACAAACATGCACACTTTGTGAACTTGCTCATATCTCATGTTAATGTCTTTTTTCTTGTATCTCCCATGACATCAGATGTAAGAGACAACACTGTGCAGATAAGTATCACTTGAAAAAAAACACACACACACACACACAGCCCAGAAAAATGTTTTGGTGCTGCATGGCCCCATTAATGCTGTGTATGTGTGACTGTGTGTATGGATTTTGTGTATTTCTAAACATTTGTATGAAGATGAAGTCTTGAGTGTTCACCTCCATGAATGGGATTGGGTCATTTGTGTATTTCTTTGTGCATGTATGTATTCAAATCCTCATGTGTTTATCAAGTACCTGCCTGTGCTTGTGTGCGTGTGTGTGAGTGTGTGTGTCCTTTAACATTCTAGTGGCCCACATGAGCAATGCTGGGTGTGCGGCTACAGTCAGGTAGCTATAAATCACAGAGACAAACACTGGATTTTTGCGTTAGGAAAATGGCTTGTTCCTGCTGAAATGTCGGTGTGTTCACCTCCAGCCACATATCTCTGTCTGCAGCACAACCTACCAATGCCCTTGGGAGAAGACACACAAAAACACAGGCACATAGGCACAGACAACCTGGAACACCCAGGTACAAAATTCTCAGGGTGGATGATGATTTGCAAAGACGCTCTCCTAGATCAGGGAGAAGTTCATGAAGTGGGATGTTATATATTAATATGTGACTCTTTGTATAATTACTTTACATATATTCATTGTGATGTAGTTTAAAATACGTTGACAAGAAACACACTTGTGCTGTATAAAAGAAACTAACAGTAGGAATTAATGTTCTTAGACTGCCTCATGATGTGACCCATCAAGTCCTTACATCTATTTATCAAAAACACCACGTTCTTCTCAAGAGTCCCAGCTGGCATTAGCAGTCAAGGGATCTGATCAACAGATCCCTTGACTGCTAATTTACTCATGCTAATTTACTCATGCAACAATGGTATTAGACATGGAGCAGCAGATCAAAGGCGCAATACGAAAAAGCAACATGAAATTCAAAATTTTCCAGATCCGAATTTGCCGTGGAACGTGTTTACACATCAAACATGTTGCGTTTTTGCAACTGTGTCCTCAATAAAAGCACAGTGAAAACAATGAAGTTAACATCAAGTGATAATAAGGTGAAGTTTCTAAACAAGAAAGCATAAGTGCTGCAAATTCATATTCATATGTTCACACGGATTTTACTCGTCTGGTGTGTTAAGACGTGTGTGTTAGTTTTGCACTTTATTTTAATGTGTTTCTTTCTTGGTTAGGTTCAGGGATAGATTGTGCTTTTTAAGCAATAATTTATGACATGCCCCTTCACAATATTAAT
Source organism: Copadichromis virginalis (assembly GCF_057382275.1). Classification (NCBI taxonomy): domain Eukaryota; kingdom Metazoa; phylum Chordata; class Actinopteri; order Cichliformes; family Cichlidae; genus Copadichromis; species Copadichromis virginalis. The sequence goes on along the minus strand of NC_140622.1, from coordinate 30,259,246 downwards.
CACAATATTAAATCTACATACCAAAAAATGAAGCTTAGCCAGTGGGTTTAAATATGGTTTTAGAAGGCTTCCTTTACAGGTGTTCATTTATGAGAAGCTGGGAGAGACAAACCTGTATCAACAGCTTGTTGGGTCACTGCAAAGTAAGCTTTAGGTCAATCAATACTAAAATAAATCGAGGGAATAGCTAAAACTGGCATTTTGCATCTTTTCAAGATGTTTTGCTGCATTCTGGTGACTAGGGATGGGTATCGTTTAGGTTTTATCCGATACCGGTGCCAAACCGGTACTTTTGAAATGGTGCCGGTGCTTAAAAGGTGCTCAAACCGGTGCTTAAAGAATGGAGAACACAAACTTTGTCCAAAAACCTCTCATGTTCAGCTTTTTTTTTTCTTTGTAAAAAGATAACAATGTTAGCCTTTTCTGCAGCTATGGGGCATATATGGTATCACTCTTGGCTGGAAGCAGTGCTTAAACAATGGAAAAAACACAAACTTTGTCCAAAAACCTCTCATGTTTAACTGTTTTCCACTTTTTCTTTGGTCATTTTAGCCTTTTTGGCCAGGGTGAAGGGAGTATCTGCCATCAAACAAGAAGACAGCTGCATGTAACTACGACGGTGTTTGCTAGTTCACCTTACCTGCATTAATTTAATAACGTGGTTAGCCTACTCAACGTAAATTATACACGAACAACATTAAGCTACTCACGCAGAGAAGAACGGCTGCTGCTGCATCATCATCCTCATCATTTCTGCTACACTGGCAGGGCTAGGGGCCAGGACTCTACTCTTCGGCTTTTTGGGGGATGTTGCTAACTCTGGATCCGATTACAGGCAACCACACCCGCAGTAGATGCGCTCGGTGTGAGGTCTCGCAGCAAGCTATCAAATGCAGCGCATTTTTCGGCTTTTTAAAAAAAAAATACGCTATGCGTCGCCAGGTGTTTCATCGGATTTGAGGTGTTACTTCCTTTGACAGTATCACAGTATCAGCTTAAAGCACTTGTTGCAGGCTGCTGAGTTTGCATATTTTTTGCACAATTTGAGTTTTTTGCATTTTTGAGTTTGAAAAATAAAGCACCGAAATAAAGCTCCGAAATGTGCGCTGCTTTTCGGTCTGGTTACTACCATTTATGTCAGAACTGGTGCCATCATGGCACCGGATACCGGTACCCATCCCTACTGGTGACATTTACTTCCAAACAAGTTGTTTTAACTGGAATAGACAGCAAATTAACAAAATACTATGGGAACCAACAGCACTGATAATAATATAGAGGTTATTCAACAAACACATATTTCACACAAAGTTGTTACTACACTATCTTTGGATTCAGGAATATCTCATACAAGCTGCAAAGCATGTCATAAATGTTGATCATAACATTAATATCACCTGCTGTTGTTTGATCATCTGAGACTCAAAGCCATCCATTACTTCTCACCTTCCTTTGCACCTTTTAAAGGTGTTTATTCCACCCTCGCTTCTACATTAAACGCTCACCAGCAAAGCCAAATTTAGAACAACCATTTACTCATGCAACAATGGTTAAAAAACAAAACAGACGATCAAGTTGGTCTGGATTCATGATCAGATGGTGAAATCTAAAATTTTATTCATCACTTGTGTCATCATCAATTTTTGCATAAAACCAGGCCCACTGCTGCAGATGCATTCTGTATTGAAATGCAAAATATATATTATCATATAAATAAAAGTATATATATTAACATAATCACAAAAGACACTGATCTAATGGTGATACCATTAGATCTTCACATACAAGAAGTCTGTTATGTGAGTGGTTAACCGTGCAGAGCAAAATATGTGATATGAGATGGGAAGTGAGTCCTCACTCAGCCTCCTTCTCTCTTCTCCTTCAGTGTCACACACACACACGCACACAGGACATAACAAAGTCAGCTGCAGACAGAGTACTGATGTAGACCTTCATGCTTTATAGCATACTGAACGGGTGTCTGGGAATTAGCAGGGCACTTGTTTGAGTGTGTATATTCACCGTGCAGGGATTGGCTCATTGATACTGTGATCTGTCACATCTTTACTTGGATTGCTTCTGACAAATGATCAATTTAGATAACGTACACTGAAATCATGTGTTGGTGCTTTATGGTTAGGATACTAAAGAGAAAGACTAGACTCCCTCAGGAACTATATGTTCTCATGTGTGTAAAAGCAGTATGGTAAGTTTATATTTGTGGGTCTGCCTGAATATATGAAAATGTCAGAAGTTGTCACAGCATTTTAAAGAGATGTGAGTTCCTGGCTAAGCCAACAAGTCATAAAATTGATTTTTCTGGGTGATCTAAGCACATACAAATGGATGATAATAGCCCAGTAAAAACACTGGTGTCTTGACTATTTGTGAGTGGGACACATTTTTTTCCATTATATGTACTTCTTCATCCTGCCAATTCCAGCAGCAAAGAAGTAGTATTATAACAGTATAAAACTACAGAAATGTGGGTGTACATAATTACATGCATACAGGGTTACAGGTGAATTGTTGTTTTCAGAAATAAGTGAATTAAATGAATTTGTTTACACGTACAGTTTTACATTACAATGGGAGCCAACTGGAGGTCATAGTCCGCATCCCTTTTCATTTAGTGCTGAGGCACTGAAAACGCCCTGCTGGTGCTGTGAGGATGTCCTTTCCACATCCTCCTCCCACATTACCAGTTATATCACTTGCACTCATCTAATACTACACAGGTGGTTTCATCATCTTCCTCTGATTCTTTAAAACGTTCACTCACACAGTCTAGTTGTTTTTTCATCACACCACTCAACTATCACACTGTGGTAAGGTCTTTGTTTTCTATAGTTTTGCTCTTTTCTTTCTACATGTCTTTCGTTTCCTTTTTTCTTTTGCTGTATTTTTCCTATGCTCGCTTCTTTTCTTCTTAACATATTTGTTCAGATGCCACTTTATTTTTGTTCACTTCTTCTTTCTCTCTATTTTAATTTATTAACGATCTTCCTTCAGTTTCTTTTTCCTGCTTTGTTTGACTTGCTCTGTATTTACTTTTTTGCCCTCTGCCTTGCTTTTTTCTTGCCTTCCTTAATGTCAGTCTACTTAACTTCCTTTTGTATCTTTTTTGTGCGCTGTCCTCTCTTTGTCTTGTTGACTACTTTCCGTTTTCTTCCTGTCTTTGCCTCTGCCTATTAGTCACTTTGTCTCTTTTTAACTTGATCTTTTTTCATTGCTTCATTGTCTGTCTTTGTATTCGTTTGGTCTCTTTTTTAACTTGTCTTCTTTCTCATTTGTCTCTTTCCAGCTTTTATTCTTTATTTTCTTTGCTTATTCTTTTTCTACCTGGCCGAGCATCTTCTCACTTTTCCTTTTCATGCCAGCACCCGACCCATGTATCTACCTGTCTGTCTGCCTTCTATCTGCCTGTTTTGCCTCCTACCTCCTCTCAGGCTGTGCTAGTTCATTTACTCTGCATGCTGCCTTGATGTGATTTCAATGCAAATAGCAAGTGAAACACAAATGGATCAGGTTCTTTGTGCAGAGAGACGCACGAAGAGAGAGATCTTAAGACTGAGTGAGTGCTAGGAAGCGAGTGACTTCCATTCTTCTGATTTCCCAAATGGAGAAGCATAACAATCTATCACTCCTGCAGAGAAAGTCTGTGTGTATAGATGGATGCCGTCTCTCCTGTAGTGAGCACAGCTGCAAATCACTGTCAATCACATAAAAATCCTGTCTCTGTTTTCTGTGAAACAACACTGGTGAATTTACATTTCTACATATTCTAACCCATTCATACATACGCACACATCATGCATGCACAAACACACACAGAGACCACCTGCATAGGAATTTCAGGCTATCTTCTTTGATGGTGGAAGTAATATCTGACTGGTAAATGGAGAGTCTCAGTTTTCATATCCTGAAAATGGGGCTCCCTGCTGTAATGACTTCACTCTAGCACACGTCACTATGTTCTCTTTTTATCTTTCTCTTTTTTCTTCTTCATGCGTCTCTTTGCTGTTTATTATTGTCTAGTAGGTGCATTCTGATTTGATGGCACTTCATTAGTTGTGACTGTCAAAAATGTATATTAATGATCAAAAATTGTTTATCATATAGGAAAAGTTAGATTGTCCAAATGTAAATCTGCAGATTCCCAGGCACTGGCACAGCTTCCAAGAGACTTGCCAGAGCGCCACATTTTCTGATCAGACACACAATGGTACTGAATTCTCACCTTTTTTCATTCAAATCCTCTTAAGTTAAAAATAAATCAGAGTGTAGTAGCTCTTAAAAACAGTCTTTACTGTCACATCTTCGACAACCTGTAGTCAAGAAAGACAATTTTGAAAGGAATAAATGGAACAGGAACAAAGACAACATATTTCAGATTAGCAGCATTTACAAACCTCATTTGGATATATTTAGGTGCAGAGAGTAGCTTGAGTTTTCTCTGTACACCTCTAAAAGCAGCACTTTTCTTCAATATTTAGATTTTTAAATCCATGCCAGTGAACTCAGTCAGAAATACTGCTTTGTATACAAGGTGATCTCAGAGGTTTTAAAAACCCTGAACTCAAACCTCAGTCAGTATAGGCTGTGGTTAAAGTGCCCTTAATTGGGACACCGAGTTTGTACTGGAGGTTCCCATCTATTGTGTATGAATTTAACAGATTCAAAGAATAAAATGTTCTTTCCACGTTTTGTCACTGAATATTGTCTGAACATTACTTTGTTGAAACATAAAAGCTATCATTTAATCCTGCCACAAGTAGTACCTGAAATAAAAGACATGGCAAATGAGATTTTTAAAGCAATTTACAAAGTATTATACTAGAATGCCATGCATGTCTCCAGGGAGAACTGGTGTTTTCAAGCACACCTGAAGTGCTGGCTTTGATTTTGAATTACCTACCATCTCCTCAGGCTCTGACTCTCACAGTGAATTGCATATTAGATGTCTTTAATTACAGGTATTTCTGTTGTTAATCTGTTTTCCCTCACTGTTTTTGCATTTCTTTGTAAAGTGTGTTTTTTCAGAATGAATGGTGTAAGGTTGAATGGGAAACAAGTGTGGAAATGAATTGACTGGACATTAGTGGATACCTAGGGAAAGTAATTTTGTGTGTTAAAGTCTGGAAAATGCACAAATGCCTTAAAACAAATTCCAACATGAAACAGTTGTCCTGCATTTAGCATTTACTAATCAGACTACCATTATGTGCAACAAAATCTTAAGTATCACAGCTGCTGAGCATATCAGAGAGTAAACATCTAGCTACGTACCAAAAGCAAAAGAGTTTAACAAGTGCTGCGGGCAGACTGATGCACAGCCTGAAAGCACCAGCCTAAAGTGAACGCAAACAAAAGACCTCTAGACTTGCAAACAACTCCCCGCCACACTAATTTGCAGATCTGCCATAGCTTCTTTGCATTCCCTGGGCTTGGTACAAAATCTTCATCTTACCCTCTGTTCTTATTTTATTATTTCTACCCACATTTATTTTTCATGGTACCAAGGCAGGCATGATTAAAAAAATAATCATTTATTGTCAAGAAACTTGATTTCTGGTGAGTACATTGGATACACTCACCAGCCACACCTGCTCAACTGCTTGTTAATACAGATAACCAGGCATTCATGTGAAAGGAAATAACATGAAGACCTGCTGAAGTTAAAAGCAAACATCAGAGGGAGGAAAGGTGATTTAAGTGACCTTTAATCGGACATGTTTGTTGGAGTATTTCAGTTGATTCAGTAGGATTTTGCTACACAACCATCTCTGACGTTTACAGACAATAACTTGAAAAAGAGAAACTGCCCCATAAGTCACAGTTCTTTGGGTGTAAATGCCTTGTTGATGTCAGAGGTCAGAGGAGAATGGCAAATTGCATCACACTCAAAGGAAGGCAACAGCAACTCCAATGACCATTACACTATGTCCTTATATCCAAGATGTGCAGAAGAGCATCTCTGAACACACATGAGGAACCTTGAAGCAGATGGGCTACAAGTGCAGGAGTCTGTACCAGGATCCACTCTCTGTGAGCTAAGAGCAGGAAACTAAACCACATTTCACGTGAGTTCACTATTTGAAAAACATTGTCCAACCTGATGAGTCTCGATTTCTGTTAGGGTGTTAGGGTCAGACTTTGACATAAATAACATGAAAGCATGGATCCAGACCCATCCTGTCTTGTATCAGTGGTTTAGGATGTTGACGATGTGGGTGTATCTTCATTGCATTGTTTGGAACCTCAATTGAGCATTTAGTCACCACAGCTTACTTAAGTATAGGTGCTGACCATCTCCATCCCTTCGTGTCCATAGGGAACCCATCTTCTGATGGCTGCACACAGCAACATGACAGTGAGTTCACTATACTCTCCAAATACACCAGATCTCAAAACTATTAATAGAGCAGCTTTGGGATGTTGTGGAACAAGAGATTTCAATAAGGACTAATCATCTCTGGGGAAGGTTTCCACCACCATGTTGAATCTATGCCACAAAGAATAAAGGCAGTTCTGGGAATCCAGCTCAGCATAAGCAAGTGTAAATAATAATAGATAAATATGCCATGTATATTTAGTGTACCGTGTAAGTGTACATAGTGAGTGTATATATTTAGTTATAGCCACAAATGCTCAGCATGAGCTAACCTCTACAGTGTTTTTGTCTTACTACCTGCGCAGCTGTACTCAGTGTTACAGGGACTTACTTCAGATAGGTTAAACTCAGTCAAATCAAATCATAATGATATATAAAAATGAGGCTGGAGAGAACCAAGAGAAATATTTTCCTATTTTTAAGTATAAAAATCTGAACTTTGGTAAGTCAAACACCCGTGGATGAAATGAGCTCATACATTATGAATTAAAATCAAAATAGCAGTAGATACAGTTGCTGCACTCAGAACTGGCAGACATCATACCAATATATATTGTGAGTGCTATTACACTCACAATATGTGTGTGTGTGTGTGTGTGTGTGTGTGTGTGTGTGTGCACGCACGCACGCACGCGCGCACACACACACACACACACACACACACACACACACACACACACACACACACACACACACTATTATTTCTTTTTGCTTCATAAATCCAGTTATGCTTTTCTTACAATTCTCTGTATAACTATCACTTACATTTTTGTCAGTTTGATTTATGCCATCCTTAGTGGGAGGCTATTGGTGCTCAGTAAAAACCACTATTAATAATTTAATCTTGGTATTGCTTGCTGCCTGCCGCTATTGCTCAGTGTGGTTTAGGTTGCATCTTTGTGCTATGGGGATGCTGAGCAGGCATAACAGGGCAGGCCTTTGTTATTAAATTTTTTAACCACAGACAAAAAGAAGAAACGATCAACAAATATCAGAATTGTATTAGTTTGTTTTGAAACCAGTGAATTTCAGCAAGCTCACAGATTTGCACAAAATCTTATTTTTGCTTTATAACATTATGACATTTATGTTTTTACTCTAAATATCTGTCCTTCCAAATAATTTTTGAAAATGTACTATTCAATATTTTTGCAAGGGACCCCTTACAGTGAGGAGGGGGCTATCATAGGGCCAGGGCGAGGTACACCGTGGACAAATCGCCAATCTAATGGAGGGCTTTGAGGTTTTTTTACTAGATGACAATGGCGCAACCTTTATAATGCGATTTTTGTTTTCTTTGTTTTAATTGGTATATGAAAGTAAAAATATATACAAATATTTTATCCCATTTTATGCCAAATCTTGATCTTTCCCTTAATTTGTTTGCACTTTTTGTTTCAGTCACAACATTATCTGCATTCAACTTTTTCACTTTTGGTGACTAAATGCAAGTAGTTGCTGTGACCAATGCCAGTTGCACGGCAATTGAGCATGCACGGCAACTGCACATGTCACGTGGTGGGAGGCAACCTATCTTGGAATAACTGCAATCTGACTGACTGCAGTCACTTTTACACAGACTGGCCAAGGTTTACAAATAATCACTATTTAATTTATACATGCAGACACACACTGCAATCAATCATTTTGCAACGAGAGCAACTTGTCTGCAACATGTCTTCTTTTTACAGTAGGGGACTCTGGTCAGCTTGTTGCCAACTGGCTGTCGTTTGGTTATTTTTCTATATAAAATCAAAGTTGTCCAGCCCCTGGGTCATTTTACAGTTGAATCACCATCCTGCAGCAGCATCATCCCTGCTGATGCATCCAATGACTCTGCGGTGGTTGGATGCATCAGCAGGGATGATGAGACAGAGTACCGGGCTGTGGTCGACTCCTTTGTCACGTGGTGTGAGCAGAATCATCTGCAGCTCAACGTGGCAAAGACCAAGGAACTGATCGTGGACTTCAGGAAGACCAGGAAACACTTGACCCCTGTTTCAATCCAGGGGGTCAGTGTTGACATTGTGGAGGACTATAAATACCTTGGAGTACACATTGACAATAAACTGGACTGGGCTAAAAACACCACAGCACTTTACAGGAAGGGCCAGAGTCGTCTCTATTTTTTGAGGCGACTGAGGTCCTTCAACATCTGCCAGAAAATGCTGAGGATTTTCTATGAGTCTGTGGTGGCCAGTGCGATCCTCTATGCTGTTGCATGCTGGGGGAGCAGGCTGAGGGTCGCAGATGCCAACAGACTTAATAAACTGATCCGTAAGGCCAGCAATGTTGTGGGGATGGAGCTGGACTCCCTCAAGGTGGTGTCGGAGAGGCGGATGCTGTCCAAGATAAAGACAATGTTGGATAACACCTCCCACCCACTCCATGACATGTTGGTCAGTCACAGGAGCTCGTTCAGTGAGAGACTGAGATTACCGAAAAGCACCACTGAACGACACAGGAAATCATTCCTGCCTGTGGCCATCTCCCTGTACAACGCATCCACTTAACACACTGTTTGCTGCTACAGCTACACATGTTTCTTTTCCAAATATTTATTTATAAGTGACTTATGTATGTATGTATGTATATATATGTATATATTGTACTATTCTTAGTTAGCATATTGTCTGTCTTGTCTTAATGTTGGTTTAAAATGGAGCACTGTAACAAAAAATAATTTCCCCCAGGGATCAATAAAGTATTCTGATTCTGATTCTGATTCTCTGTAATTACTTGTGGAGGAATTTAATTCATTTATGTTTCAAAACTATGAGGTTCATTCAGGCATTGAGCCAACCATGATCTCTATACTTAAATATTCTATAAGGTTCAAGGTTCTCCATTCGCCACATGCATAGTTATAAAAGTATAACACACAGTGAAATGAAATGGGGGGGGGGGACAATATATATAACATATACATTAGGTGAATGTGCAGTGGTAGCATGTATGCAGCAAGCAGGTGAATTCTGTACATTAAGTTAATTAAATAAGAATAGACAATCTGAACATTTTACAAAATAAACAATATGAACATATTTATGTACATTGTGCTGGTGGGTTTGGAGTGTCTAGAAGAGAGTCCTGTCTCAGTCACTTATGGATGATGTGAGAGTCCCAGATCCCTCAGCTTTGTGAACCGTCTGCTGGGCACTATTGTGTTAAACACTGAACTGTAATCAACATTCTCCCATAGTTACCCTGTTTCTTGTCTGCGTGGGTGCAGGACGCGGGCGATGGCGTCCTCTGTGGATCTGTTGGGTCGGTAGGCGAACTGGAGCGGACCTGTGGTGTCTGGGAGACAGCTAATAAGGTTGGAGGGCGTTTATGATGAAAAGACAATTGGTACATATCTGGTATCAGTTTACCTAAATTTGTTTTCATTTTAAATGCAGTGATTATGAGCACTACATTCCAGCAAATGCAGAAACCATTGACAAGATTGAAAAATGAAAGGTAATCATGTAAGAAACTATTCCAGGAATAGCTTAAATAAGCAGAAAGAATACTGATGTTTGGTAGGATAAAGAATACTTGGACTGTTATCAGCTGGCTTGTTTCAAAGTGGTACCATACTGAAATGCCTTTTAATATTTGTGCTTCTCTTATCCAAAGCTGGTGATCATAGACAAGGATAGAAATGTATGTCAATTGGCAAATTGAGAATTTGAGGCCTAGCTTTCTTGTAAGTCCAGTACAGTGGCATATCACTCCTGACACCACATCAATCCCCGCACAGATTTTGTTTTATCTTGTGAACAAGCACCTGAGGAGCTCAACACACTATTTTCCTGCAGCACTGTTCTGGCTGTTGTGGAGTTTCTGCCAAAACAGTTTACTGAGTAGTCTAAAATAAACAGAACTGTTCAGTGATCAGCATTCCCAAGAATACCTTTCTAGGTGCTGATAAAAGTGGAAATTGTGCACTATGTCAGCACAATCAAAAGTGAACCATAGCACAAAATATTTCTACTTGTTTATTTTATGACAGGCATTTAAACACACACTTAATAAAACCTTTGGAAAAATACACAGTGTAAAGAGCTGAGTTTTTTTTAAATAGAACATTAGCTGTTGTGCATTGTGATTTATGTTATTTGTATAAAGTGTACACTTTCTAGCTACAATTTTATATTCTTACATTATGGCTTTATAATTTATTTATAGTTTTATCCAATGATAAGAGATTAAATTAAGGATCCAAACCTCTGTACTGAGGAAAAATATTGGAGTTAACTCAAGCAAAACAACAAAAAACTAAATCCAGAAAGCAGAATCACCCAATATTCTGGTTCAGTAAGTGGGCAGGAATTAACACTCTTCCAAATACACACAATTACACACCCAGTCACTCCATCTTCACACTATGCATTCCAATTTCCATCCGTACTTAATAACGCTGTTATATATGCCGTGCTGTGGCTAACATCCTCTGATTTCTATCTCCTTCCTTCCATTTTCTTCCATTTATTCAGTGCAGGGTTACGGGGGGCTGGAGCGTATCCCAGCTGCCATACACCCTTGACAGACTGCCAGTCTGTCACAGGGATAACACAGAGAAACAGACAACCATTCAGAAACACCAGTTAACCTAACCCCACTAACTTCATGCCTTTTGACTGTGGGAGGACACGCGAGCACCTGGAAAAAACTCACATAGACATGGGGACAACATGCAGACTGGTAGATTTGAACCTGGGACCTTATTGTGAGGCAACAGTGCTAACCATCCCACCGCTATGCTGCCCTGATTTATATCTCACTAAATGAAAAATGGAACTCTGCACCTCAGTATTATGTGGCTTCATATACATGTAGATGGCTGCATGTGGGTGTGTATGGTGATCCATTTGCATGCATGCTGTTCTTCTCTGCTTATGTGTTGAGTACATCTCAGTGGTGGTTTTTTTTTTGAACCTGCAAATCTAAAACAAATCCTTTACTGCTCACACCCCCCGGCATGTCAGTACATACTCACTGAGCTAATTCATTTTATGTTTTTTCAATAGACACTTAACTATAAATGCTATGCTACTTCACAACAAGAAACCATTGTTAAAATTTGAGTGTCCAGATGATAGATTTCTCTCTAAAAATGAGTTGAATGCTAGTTTGGTTACCTTTTGGGGGGTGTCCAATTTCCAATTTTAAAATATGATATTTTAGTGTTATTAAAAAATAGTAATGACATGAGAAACCCTATTAATTTTGCATAATTGATTTTTTTTTTTACATTTTTTTATTTTTTTTATTAGTTTTTCTGTTTTCACAAATAGTACATAATTACATAACATAATAAAGTGTACAATTCAAAACCGAAAATAAATAAATAAATAAATAAAAAACAAAAACAAATAAACAAAACAAAAACAAAAAGACTGATAACTAAGCACAGAACACCAGCTCAGTTCCATCTAAAAAAAAAATAAATAAATAAAGAGAGAATACAATACAGTACAATACCTGTGGTCCCAGTATTACGTTGCAGTTTGAACACTCAAGAGAATCCTTGTAACATAATATTAGAAACATCAGGTTCCACATAGTTCATGTATGGTTCCCACACCTTAAAGAGTTGATCTGTTTTTGAGTGCAGTACACATGTAAGATATTCCAATGGTACTAGATCCAACACTACTCTTTGCCAACCTTTAATAGTTGGTGCTTTTTCATAAATCCATTGGAGTAGTATATTCTTCCTTGCCGCATAAGTGAGAACACAGTACAATCTCCTATTATTCTTGGATATTAATCGCCGGCTGGGGAGGCCCAGTATGAGAGACAGAGGGTCCATCTCCAATTCACAACTGAAAATCTTCTCCATTTCAGATAACACATTAGACCAATATTCTTGCAATTTCAAACATGACCAGAAGCTGTGAGTTAGGGTACCAATTTCTGTCTTACATTTGAGGCACATGGGTGAAAGGGTAGGATTATATTGAAGTCTGCGAAATATGGATATATGCATTCTGTGTATAATTTTTAACTGTATTGCTTTGGTACGATTACAAACTGATATTGATTTGGCATAACTCCAGACTTCATGACTCTCACTAAAGTTAGTACTATGTAAAATATAATGCCTTATCTGTAAGTAACGGAAAAGTCATGTTTGGGGAGAGAATATCTCTCAACCATTTGGTCTGAATAATTGATTTTTAATTAATAAATGATGATGCTGAGTGCTGAGGTGAGGAATATATGGCCTGGATAGACACAATATACTTGTTAATTAGACATTGATTTTTACTTCACCAAACAATGGAAATGATTCATTATTTATAGTCATTATCAGCACACAAATTCAAAATGGAAGAGGAAATTAAAAAGTGAATATATTAGTAAGGCCAAGGAGAATTTAAGACTAAAATGAGACAGAGAGAAAATGCATACCTGACAGATCTGGCATACCGAAACATGTAGCGAGGCTGCATTGGGAGCATCTGACAGAAGCCCCAGTCTACAAGATCCTCACTTTCTACCGCTGGCAGAACTTTGACAGCATTCTGAGGAAGCCAGAGGACATTGAGTCTTAGTGGACAGCAGCTCAGCAGTGGTCTGTTGAAAATGAAGGTTGGTGCCTCTTGTGGCCAGAACCAACAAACCAAATGGTGGGCACCAGAGATGGCTGTGGGTGGCTATAGCTCAGGAGGTAGAACAGGTCATGCACTGATTGGAAGGTTGGTTGGTTCTATCCTTCTCCCTTAAATATCCTTGGGCAAGATACTAACCCTATTGCTCTCCAATGCATCCATTGGAGTATGAATGTGGCATGTTGTATAAAGTGCATTCAATGCTATCTATCAGTCCATTCCAGTCACCAAACTGAAAAAGCGTTCAAGCTTTCAAGCTTGGCTGGCATGAGGCAGCTTAGAGATATCAAAAGGCTAAGCGGAACGTGGCCTTAGGAGTAACTAAACCAAAACTTGGGTATGGGAGGAGGTGGGTGAGGCCATGGAGCCTTTTGGTCAGCCTCAAGGCAATTCTGGCAAACCATCAAGTGACTCAAGGAGAAAAAGCAGTTCCTAATTCACACTGAATACAGTGGAGATGATGTGCTGCTTTTAATGTTATAACTTGCTCTTTGCTTGACAAGAAAAACTGGAATGAGAGAGTATAAAGGGCATTCAAACTGCAGTTAATATGTATTTGTCAAATCACAAATTATATCATATATTTCAAATATTGATCAGCACTTTAAAAAGGCAAAACTGTAGTGCAACAGGCTGTTTTGTGGTAGCCTATATGTTGGCCTGAGGACCGTGCAAGGGCAAATAGTGTCTAGACCTTCCCAAATGACTGTGTGGAATTTACAAAATTTAATGCATCCTGTCACGCTCACCTGGAAATGGAGGGGAACAAATACCACACAGTCAGTGGGGACCTCTGAAGGGCAGTAGGCCGAAAAAGATTTGACATGGTCTTATAAATGGCAGTTCGGGTGCACCATTTGATATTGAGCAGACATTTCAAAGTTGCCTGAAAACAAGAAAACCTTTCCTTTTTCATTGCTTAATGGTTTACTTCATACATGTTTTGTGTTGTTGTCTTAAATGATCATTGTCATTGATACATAAACAAGCATACCACAGTAACTAATTTGCTACATGAAGAGGACTGCGACAATTTGGTAAGCTACTACATAAAACATCTTTAGAAAACAGACATGGACAGTGCAGTAGTAGATTAAACTTATATATCATGCTGCCTCGAGTTTATGGGAGAGACAGAATGCAATCAAGAGTAAAACATCCATATTCACCACAAAAACTGTCTTCTTTAATATCCACCCATCCATTCTCTTTCACTTATCAGGGTCATGGGGGGAGCTGGAGCCTATCCCAGCTACCATAGGGTGAAAGGTGGTATACACCTTGTGTGAGGCAACAGTGCTAACCACCTCACCACCATGCTTCCCATCTGACATATGAGATTTCTTCGACGATAATAATAATAATAATAATAATAATAATAATAATAATAATAATAATATTGTTAATTTACAGTTTAACTAAAATGAAGATCATTTTCTAGCCTTCTTTTCCAACTAGCTACGGTCACTGATGACATCTAATTCAAAGTGTTAATCTATTGCTACAAGGCGCTGTCAGCACCTGCCCTGTAGCTCAAAAGTATTGACACAGCATAAAACAAATGTAAAGTCAAACTTAGTTACTTTGTAACATTTAAGTTAAAATTTTGAGTTAAAAGTTACACTGTGAAACTGCTTGGTTGTTCTCAACATTATGTTTTTGTGGTGAAACAAGTTTTCTGTTTCCATCTTTAACAGAAACTGTTACCTTTTTTGTCTGTGAAGGTTCTCAGTCATCCAGGTCATCGTAGTCAAAGGAGCTTGCAAAGAAAAGCGTCTGGACTTCTTTAAGTTGCTTGAAGACGTTTCACCTCTCATCCGAGAAGCTTCTTCAGTTCTAAGGTCAAATGGTGGAGAGTCCCAGATATAAACCTAGTGGGAGTTTCCCCCCACAGAGGGACAAAAGGACCCCCTGATGATCCTCTAATCGCCTGAGCCAAGGTGGGAAACTGGGCGTGGGTCCCAATCAGCCAGAGTTTCGGGTGTGTTCATTGTGAAACCTGGCCCCACCTTATCATGCGAATTCCTGAGGTCAGATGGCCCAGGATGTGAGTGGGCGTTAAGGCGTCTGGGAAGGGATCTCAAAACTGGATTATAGATGGCAGAGAGTTGGTGTCGTAAACCCCCGCCTCTGTCCTTTCCTGGACTGCGCTGTGCACATTGAAGAGAACGGCAAACTCAACATCGAAGTTTACCGGAAGCCCACACACACGGACCAGTACCTCCTCTTTGACTCCCATCACCCTTTGGAACACAAACTTGGAGTAATCAGGACCCTACACCACCGGGCAGAACA
Source organism: Copadichromis virginalis (assembly GCF_057382275.1). NCBI lineage: Eukaryota > Metazoa > Chordata > Actinopteri > Cichliformes > Cichlidae > Copadichromis > Copadichromis virginalis. Next base: position 30,243,955 of record NC_140622.1, on the reverse strand, counting down.
TGTTCCCTCTAAGCCTGAAGGGAAAAAGAAGGAACACACACATGTAAAGGAAGCACTCAAAACGTGCGGCTATCCTAAATGGGCGTTCTTAAAGTCAGCAAAGAGGCACAGAAAAGAAGACCAGACACCAGCGAGGGAGGATAAGAAGGACAGACGCAACAACATTGTCATCCCCTATGTAGCCGGTGTATCAGAAAAACACAGGAGAGTTTTCTCCAAGCATGACATCCCGGTGCATTTCAGACCCAGCAACACGCTCAGACAAAAACTGGTTCACCCGAAAGACAAAACGCCAAAACACAAACTTAACAATGTGGTGTATGCGGTACAGTGCAGCGAGGAATGCTCAGACCTCTACATTGGAGAGACCAAACAGCCACTTCACAGGCGCATGGCACAACACAGAAGAGCCACCTCCACAGGACAAGACTCAGCAGTCCATCTGCATCTTAAGGATAAAGGACACTCTTTCGAGGATGCCAATGTTCACATTTTGGACAGAGAGGACAGATGGTTTGAAAGAGGAGTGAAAGAAGCCATCTATGTCCACTGTGAGCGACCATCTTTGAACAGAGGCGGTGGTTTACGACACCAACTCTCTTCCATCTATAATCCAGTTTTGAGATCCCTTCCCAGACGCCTTAACGCCCACTCACATCCTGGGCCATCTGATCTCAGGAATTCGCATGATAAGGTGGGGCCAGGTTTCACAATGAACACACCCGAAACTCTGGCTGATTGGGACCCACGCCCAGTTTCCCACCTTGGCTCAGGCGATTAGAGGATCATCAGAGGGTCCTTTTGTCCCTCTGTGGGGGGTCACTCCCACTAGGTTGTATCTGGGACTCTCCACCATTTGACCTTAGAACTGAAGAAGCTTCTCGGATGAGAGGTGAAACGTCTTCAAGCAACTTAAAGAAGTCCAGACGCTTTTCTTTGCAAGCTCCTTTGACTGTTACCTTTTTTCTTTTTCTTTTGCATATTTTGCAATAATGCTGTAGTGTGTTTTGTCGAAGGCTGTTAAAGTAGCTCCCTTTTTACTAAATCATCGTTTTAAGCTGGCGTTCAGCCTGGGCTTGTCACGTTGTTGAGCACTGGGGAAAATAAATGCATGTTACTGTATCACTGATATAATGATATGACTTTTTTATATCATATAAAAATGTATGCTTGTATTATCACAGATGATAGATTGCAGAGCCCTAGTTCAAACCCACACAAGAACTAGGTCAGTTTACCACTCAAGTACTCTCTGTGACAAATGTCCATTTAAAAATGTCCCACTATACGTGAGGGAACTATGACTTAGAAATCCACTATTGGAAGTGTAGTTATCCTTATATTTTTCTATTTCCCTACAGGCACTGACTGCTTTCCCGATTGGTGTTGTGGGTACTCTAAAAGCTACACCTGGCTCAAGGCCATATAGATACACACAACACGTGGCACACACTGTAAGGCGTATCCAGTGTTACTGAAAGGTCACTTAGTACCAGGGGTGAACTGGCAATCTCGCACTTGTGGGCTAATGGGTCAATGTTATTCTTTCTTTGTCAATATAATTAAAGAGGCTACAGGTGAGCTTGAAGAGTCACTGCGCACTGACCCTACAAGCACTGACAGCAACCCATTGGTTCAATCAAATCTCTCAACATAACACGCACACACACCACCACAACCACCCCCACCCACACACACACACACACACACACACACACTTTCCTCTGTACTCATGCACCTTGTAGAACAGAGTGTACTGTTGAAGTGGTTGATGAAAGGTGGAGCTGAAAAGCTAAGGGATAAAAAGAAAACGAAACTAGTCAACAGAAGTACCAGCAACAAGTAAAATAAAGCCTTTGCAGTCACAGGATCCTGCTGTTCCTTGCATTAGCCACGAAGAAAAGCGAGAGGAGGAACAGCAGTCCCAGCAAGAGAGTGTGAAAGAGATAAAAGAAGAAGCAATTAACATTGTAAAAAAATAGATGGAGGGATGAAATTAGGAAGGAAGAAATTCAAGGAAACCAAATGGCCCATAGTCTGCTAATAGCTAAGATTAGCTTTTAATTGTCACAAGCATCACCGCAATGCCACTAACATGTCCTAATCCAACAACAACTGTACCAAAATGATTAAAACTTGCTTCAATGTAAATCTATCTATACACACACACACACACACACACACACACACACACACACACACACACACACACACACACACACACATATATGTGTATATATATATGTATATATGCCAGGGGTGATTTTTTTTGTCCCAGTCCAACCCTGCTTACTACCAAAAAGGCAATTCAGCCATGGGATGGGTAAACTCAGCGGACAAAGTGACAATACAGACTCCAAGAAATGAGGGCAGATTGATTGTGTGCTTGTCTGTATGTCTCTGCATCCACAAATGTATTTTTATTGTAAAAAGCTGCTACCTGAACAGTTTTTCTTAAAAAAACAAACACAAAAAGATGGCTAACAGAAGAATAGTCTGGTCTGTGCACAAATAGAAATGCTTATCTTCTTTATGGTGTCTGTCTGTCTCAGCCCAGGAAAGTACCAAAGCCATCAAAACGTGATTCTATAAATGGCTTGATAGTGACAGCTTCAGTGGTCAGACCACCATCAAAAACATCTTCTCAAACATTCTTACTCTTCACTCCTGATGTCAGTAATGTTCACAGTTTTTTTCCTCAGAAAATCTACAAAACTTCTGTGTGAATGTTTGACTTATGATTGATTTGAAATTTAGTTTAATTAGATAGCAGTTCTTTTTTGTTGTTGGTGTAGTCTCTTTAAGGATATCAGGGTGCTTTAAGGCTCTTGTATGGTTAATCAGATGCAGTTGCACTTGAACATATCACAGAGATTGCTGTCACATATATTTTCTCTGCATGCGTTTCTCTCTCGCTGTCTCTCTGACACAGATGCATGTCTGCGCACATTGTAAATGCAAAAATAACGTCATACAAGCATAAGCATTAATATCAATGGCACCATCCCAGCTTTGGTCAGTATCATGGTCAACAACCAAAGCCAGAAGTGAGAACTGACATATTTATTTAAGCTTACTCTATAAACTCACACTGTTTTCTTCAAGCAGGCTACAAGAAAACAGAAAATAACCTTGATATAATATTATGTCTATTAGCGTGGAACAAAAACGAGAAGCTCGTTCCTCAGAAGGTCCTCAGAGACAGGATGAGGTCACCATATAAAAAAAACAAACAAAAAAACAAACAAACCCCACATTATTATAGCACCTAGATACAGTATAATCACACAGATATTACAGTACAAGTTCATATTTTCAACATACACTTGGTATCAGTGTTTCGCCCGTTAACAAAAACACATAGCAGCTCATCTGAACTTTATCGTTTCTACCAAAGTCCTTGGTGGCACTGCATCTCTTAAAAATCCTTTAAACAAAAATCTTACTCTTAAAAACACTCACTCGCGTGTTAAAGTCAGATTGTGTTTCAGTGTTTGTGGGCAGAGAGGTAAGACAGACAGCCCTTGAAACAGAAATCCTGTGACAGCAGAATGAGTGGACTGAACGGGATCTCATGACAGAAAAAGACACGCAAAGAAAGAGAATGCGAGGGAGGGAGAAATGAGACTGAATGCGAATCCTATCCTTTGCGGAGGATGCAGGCGATAGGACCCAGGGGGAACCTAGGAACTTAAAACTGCTTTATTGTAGTGAAGCTAGCGGGAATAAAACGAAGCCATTAAAGGAACTTTGACATCTAACCCTTAAAGTTAAAAGCATGTGTTTAATGACGGCGATAGAACAATAAGCAGTAGTGTGCGTGTATGCCTGCAACTTTTTTGCTTAGTGGTTATTTTATTCCAAAGTAAATACAAGCAAATTAACCACGCGGATACTTTAACGTTAAAGGACTCCATATTTAATCATTTTTCCAAACTAAAATAATCTATTACCAAACGTCCCAAACTGTTCTCTATAGAATGACCACGGAGACGTATGTTGCCAGTGAGAGAGTAGACTAGATGTTTCCATTTAAGAAGTTCTTTAGGTTTAGAATGATCATAAATGCTTCTTTTTTTTTTTAATATTTCCCCAATGCTGATACCCAAGATTACACCTGAGGAAAACCCAGTTTTATTGCACCTTTAGTGAACTCTGCTCCCCTTGTTCATGTTTTTCCCAGTTTGACCAGTTATTGGTTAATTTACAGCTCTTACTTCTTTCAAAACTCGGCCTTGATGGTAAATGGCAATGTCCTGTTTTAGTTTCCATTCAAACGCCACCCTGTTTTATTTTGAAACGTGTCACCGGACATTCAGCACGCGTTAATCCACTCCTCTTTACGCGGGTGCCTGGCACCCGGTGTAATGTGCACTCCTCTCCATTCCTCACCAACTCTAAGTCAGTCTGTCAGAGACCGTCTGAGCGCGCACACATACACAGAGCCCTTCATACAGTCTCTGGGGCACACGCGCGCACTGACGCGCACAGACACGTTGGCTCGCTCTGTCGGAACATAGAAGATAGGAGAGGAAAGGGAAGCGGAGAGCTCCCATTTATTTGCCCCCAACTTCCCTCTTTGCGTCTACTTGTGTCTTTCTGATTCTTCTTATCCACCAATGCAAGGATTTTATTACTCTTATTACTGCCACTGCTGTCCCGAACTAAGGGAAACAACTTTAAGGACCAGACGGGAGTATGTAAAATAATTCTTACTGCTGAACAAAACAAGAAGAAAAAGAAGGAAGAGATGGATAAACGGAGTAATTCTGGCGTTTGGCTGGCAGCTTTCTTCTACTTTGTACTTTGGGGACACACTGATGGACAATTCTTTCCAGGTAGTGAAGCAATTTATTCTTGTGTGTGTGTGTGTGTGTGTGTGTGTGTGTGTGTGTGTGTGTGTGTGTGTGTGTGTGTGTGTGTGTGTGTGTGTGTGTGTGTGTGTGTGTGTGTTTTAAATATTTTCAGATTCTTTGTGCATTGGTCGGCTTTGATTCAGTTTGAGTTGAATGTCACAGCGCTGAAGTTGCTCACATAGGGAGGACATGCAGGGTGATCTGAGCGCTTTGTGATTTCCAGGGCATTACAGATGCATATGTGGTACTGCTGGATAATGTGATAGTAAAGCAACTTTAAACTCAGCACGTTAGTCGCAGAATCTAAACCACTGTTCTGTATCCACACAGAAATCTTTGCATATGAGTAAGAATGTCCGAAAAAAGGAAACTGCAATAAATCCCTTGTTTAAGTAATTATTGAGATGTTTTTTTTTTTAATAATAGTGCCAGTTTGACTTATGATGGACACTCGTCTGAGTTTGCGTCAGCATATTCAGTTCAGCTTCACATGGCTCATCGGAGGTTTTGACAAAGTTTTGGAGCTTTAGGAGGTTTTGCTTTACGAAGCTTACTGTAAGGACGGGCTACATGTTGTTGACGGTAGAAATGTGTCTCATTTTCAGTTCAAATTATAGTCTACTTTGCTGAAATCACTTGGTTTTAGAAACGGGCAGAACAGTGCGCGCTTGACTCGGTCTGAGCGCAAAACAGTCAATTTACAGCGTCCCCACACTTCTTTACATAACCTAATGATCACAGATATTTTGACATGTACTCCGGCATGCATATAAACGCGCACCTGTACAGCGGTACCATATGAAAAAAAAGTGCAAGTGTTATTTAGAAACAAAGTGAAGAATAACTGAAGTTTCCTTTTTAATCTTTGGGCAATGGATTAATTCTAACAGCAGTTCAGATAGCCGAGTAAAACTCCGCTTCTCAAACGGCAAATATACCTGACAGTATATTACAGTAAACATACAGATACACAGTTTAATCTCTCGGAGTTTAAAGCTACGGAATCCTCTTGCTGTCCGCAACATCTCCCCTCCGCAGCCCACACTCAGCATCGCTCTGGCACTTGTTACGCACAGGCGAGGTATGGAGAGTTTTCGGAATCCTTTTGGTTTTAGGGATATAATCGAGTCAGTGGTGATTACGATTATCTTTTTTCAGAAGTGGAAGCTCCACAGTTAGATACAAAGACACGAGAGTCGAATTACAACAGCATCGTTATTACTCCCAAACATGGGATATATATCATTTCTTGATAAAACACATCCCGAATGAAAACCAAGAAGCCGTTTAGAAGAGATCAACATGCGATTCCGTAATGGAAACATTTAACGATTCTTCAAAAAAAATATAGTCAATATTTAAAATTATAATGCAAGCACTTTATGCCCTCTGCCTAGGGCTGTTTTGTATGCTCTTTGATCGTTGAATCTCACTTTTTAACGGTCATGATACAATATGAGACTTTCAAAAACGTCCGCTTGTGTCCTCTGCTCAAACTCAGGAAACTGAAGGTAGACGTGAGATGAAAAGAAAATCTGTTAAAGTCAGCGATGTTTCAGCGGACTGCAGCAGCAACCTGTCTACTCTGTGTTCTGCTCTCTCCAAGCATCTTCTGCTTGGTATTCATGACTTGTACGACTGCAAAAAGAGGCTACTTTGAAGGAAAGACTGGCTCTAAACACTGAGTCCTTCCTCGCTTTATCTTGCATTCTGTGTTGCAGAGGTGCAGAGCCGCGAGTAGCCTCTTTCCGTGCGTAATGGTGCAGCGGAGGTAACCTGTACTTTGTGCGTTACGATAAAGGAAGTACATAACTCGTCAAATGTGTGTGTTTATGTCTGAATTCAACTAAAAACTTAAAGCTTTGTGAGATATGAGTCTTCATTTCGACAGGCTAACATTAACAGACACGAGGAGAACAAAAGAAAACAGTTTTAAAGCCACATAAACAAAGGAAAGCCTATCCTTCATACAGATTTAAAGCAACTAATGAAACACAGGTGATCTCATCATCAGGCTTTGATAAATGGACAAAAGGCTCAAAATGTTGCAGAGGCTGAAAATATTTTTAGAATTTTGTTTGTTTGTTCGTTTTTTCTAAAGAACGATTTGGAGTCTTTATAATATAAGAATGCATCATCATTCTGAATTGTTTCACTCACATTTTTCACTTTATTTGCAATTTATTTTATTAGTGTGTGTGTTCCTGTATATGTAACAGAAGAGCGCAAAGGGACAGTTTTTTTGCTTGTTGTTTGATACGTGCCGTTGGGGGGCGATATTGATACATCCTTGCTATCTGTCGGACAGATTCCCCTAGCTCTCTCTCTCTCTCTCTCTCTCTCTCACACACACACACACACACACACACACACACACACACACACACACACACACACACACACACACACACACGTTGGACCAGACTTTTTAAAATGATTGTTTTTTCTTTTTATTCCTCTTACAAAAAAATGTGAAACATATTCAGCTATAATGATAATAGACTGAAATCCAATGATGAAGAAATCAATTTCACCCCACGGCTGTCAGTCACTCTTAATGACATGTTGTAGAGGTTGTAATAACCCTCTAATCCATCCTCATATGGAAGCTGCATTTGTATTTGTCTGTTTGCGGACTTAGTTTTTCTGTGTTTATTTATTTCATACTTGTATTTTTTTTAAACATTCAGCTGTTCTAGTTGGCGTTTTGAAATTGGTTTAAGCTGAAGTTTAAGCTGAAGTCAGTGTATGACTTATTGATAAAGCATTAATAACTTACCTGCTTTCTCCTTACCTTTGCTTTTGTGATTTGGGTGAACTGATCCTTTAAAAAGAGGTTCATTTGTTCTTGTGTTTTGCAACAACATTATGTTCAAGAAAGCAGAGGCATGTGTTACTCAAGGCCGTCCTTTCATTTGGTGTGTGTGTGTGTGTGTGTTGGGTGCAGCTGTGCTCCTGATACATGTCTTTGAGCTCCAGTGCCCACTAATTGTTGAATATCCGGTTGAATCTGGAGGTGATGGGCACTGAGGTGTGTGTGTTTTCATGGAAACCAATTTACAATTTATATTCCACTTAATTAGATTTCTTTGGCAGCAAGGACAAAAGGGGGGAAAGTGAGAAAAAGAATGAAAGGAGAAAGGGAGCGACCGTGTACTTACTTACTCTTTCTCCTTGACTTGTTTGCCTGTTGTGTTGACATGATAAAGGGATATAGAGAAGTCTTTGGCTCTGATCAAATAAACATCTCTCAATTCCCCAATTAAAGAGCCATTTGTAAGATTAGTGTAGAGACTGCTATGTGCGTTTTGTAAATGAATGACACATGGAGACCTCTCATATAAGTGAAGTGGAGTAAAAATGTGCAGAGGTGAGGGGGAAAAGAGATTTACATGAGCAGAGGAAGGACGTGTAGAATGAACAATGATGAACTTAGGAGTAAAGAACACGAGAAGGTGCGGTGAAATGAGAAGGTCAAAGAACAATTTGGGAAGAGAATGGAGGAGATGTGCGGAAAGGGTGAACTTAGGAGGGGGAGGGGTAAGAGAGAGAAACTCAGGGTTAAGCGAGCAAAACAAAGGGGTGGGAGTGAGGAAAGAAGAAAGGGGGAGAAAGAGAGATGCAAGGGAAAATATGAGGAGGAGTAAGAAGGAGAGTACTCATCTAGATGGGGTGACGAATGAGGCAGCAGATGATATGACCATCCCTTCTTGCAATCTCATCCTTTTGCCTTTGCCTTCAAGCTGCTCTCTATGAATCTTCTCCATCTCCCCTTCTATTTTGAAAGGAAGTGGAGAAAGAAGAAAATGATGGAAATGAAAGAAAAGACAGAAAGAGTAAGAAGTAGATTAACATTCTGGACATGTAAAACAAAAGGTAGAGAAACTGAAGTTATAGAGGGGAGAGAAGAGCAGATGCCAAGAACAGGACTGGAGAAGGAAGAGACTGTGAGAGCAGAAGAGAGGACAAGAACAAAAAAAGAGAGGAGCTGTCTAGCTGAGATGTAGAGAGGCAAAGGAGTAAGGACGAGTGGTCGGAGGAAATGACAAAGTATCACAAGACTTCCAGAAAAAAAAAAACTGCACTAAGTTGATTATGTCTCACTGTTATCGACTGTCTGAGTGGCTATAATTGTTTCCTTTGCTGTGTGTGTGTATGTGTCTTAAAGAACGACAGAGAGAGAGAGAGAGAGAGAGAGAGAGAGAGAGAGAGAGGGATTTATGACAGGATATCTGTCACCTCATGCCCCACTCTGTTTAGTATGCTGTCCATCCTCTGTGTGCGTGTGTGTCTCTGCCTAATCCACACCACTTATTCTATTGGCCCGACTAACTGACAGCCTAATAGCAGGGCATGTTGAGTGCTGGAGCATCGTGCATGTGTGTGTGTGTGTGTCGGAAATAGAAAGAGACGGACAGTTTGGTGTTGAATGAATGGTAGTGCATAGTGGAGCTGAAAGAGACCAAAGGTATAAAGAGTGAGAGCAGCCAGTCTCTCCATTCACTAATGTGCACTTAGAAAAAAGAAGGTGTTAATGCAAATGTGCATGTGGTGCAGTATTAGCGCGCAGTTACATCAGAAATTAATTTGTATACCCTTGGTGCTGAATGCCTGCTGATGCAGGGACCACTCACCACCCTTAGATGGCTTACCACCAATGCTGGCAATAGCCTGAATTGCCAGGCACCAATTAGCTGGAAGACCTATTCTAAGTGCTAACATAAGCTTTGGTTAATGCAAATACATTTTGTGAAATTTCAGCTGATTATAATCTCAGCTGCAGACAAGTTCAGAGGTGGAAAGACAAAATCATTTCCACAGTTCTCATTAACGTCGTGTAAAAGTCTCGTACATCTTCCATTTTTTAAAGTCTAGCGAGGAGTACATACAGAGTGATTGGGAAAAAAATAGTGGGAAAGTCATTTTTTCACCACAGATGTGGTCTGTCTTTTATGATTCTCCAATAAATTTCATTATTAGGATGTCTTTCAAGTTCACCATTTGTCTGAAAGCCCTTTCAACATTTGAGGCAATAATCACAAAGCACCTTCAGCACCATTATACCCCTAGTCACAAAAATGCAGATTATATTCCCTTCCTCTGCATGTTTTTACTGAAATGTAATTTTTCTGTAAGCTCATGGCCAATTATCAAAATTATTGCCTGAAAACATTAACAAAGTTACTCCCTTGTGGGAGGCAAACAACCATGAGTTCTCTGTTCTGGAAGATGGTAGCCAGGCTGACAGTTATCTGCGATGGGGATATTTGACAGTTCAAAGCTGAATGAGACACTATGAGCACTCAACGATGACATAGCTGTCAAATGCAACTCTAATGTAAGGACAAGAAAAATGTGTGTTTAATGGGCCTGAGGGCGAATTGCCTGGTGTGTCCACGGAGCCATCAGTGCACATAAAACTCATTCGTAACAAATGTACAGATTTAGCCATCAGAGATGCGGCCAGTTTTCCATTAGAACTACAGATAGCTTTATTAAATGGGCTGAAGATATTTGGTGTAGTGAAACCAAGATGTCTTATAATATGCACAAACTGAGCATGAAACGGAGAAAAAAATTTTTCCCCACCTGCAGAGGATTTAGAGCATGACTCAGAGGGAGAAACATCTCTCACTTACTCTCAGAGAAAAGTAGAAAGCATGTATAAACATTTTAAAACAAAGAATTCCCTTTATAGTTGAGCATAAACATAAACAGTTAATGCCTTCCCTCATTAAAGTAAACTAAGAACATATGGTGTATATTTCAGTGTATTTTTGTGCACTACTTTTTGAGTACAAAAGTGAGATAGCAATACAAGCTGAAAAGTTAATATCATCCCAGGACATTGTGTTATTGTAAAGTACCGCATTGTTAAATCTGTAGTTTGAACATATGCCATTCAATTCAATTCAATTCAATTCAATTCAATTCAATTCAATTTAAATAGCGCCAAAACAACATCAACAAGAACAACAACAGTTGGCAAGATAACCCCAACAATCAAATGACCCCTTTTGAGCAAGTACTTGGTGACAGTGGGAAGGAAAAACTCCCTTTCAACAGGAAGAAGCCTTTGGCAAAACCAGGCTACACTTTTATCACAGCCAAAAGAATTCAGATTGATGATATTGTTGTATCTATAGAAAAAAAAATATAATAAGGGACAGCAGTGTAATTTGTAAATGTAAAACAGGTTATAGCTATGTAATGATCGTATTCTTGCAGCTCTAACTTAACACTTTTGCTGACTGACCAGTTGACCAGGCAACTTGTGCAAATTTATTTGTAGAAAAATAGTTTGAAGTTGCTTGCCTTGCTGTACATCTTTGTGTGCCACCCACAGGCCCTGTAGAATGTGGAAAGAGTATACAGTTTTTAGGCAAAAGAGTCATAATACATGGTATTTCTGCAGTATGTCAGCTCATTATTACTTGCTACAATAGTTCTGGTAAAGTTAAATGTGCTGTTAAGATTTCAAATCCAGAACTTAAAAGTTGGATAGCAAAAAGGTATTCTTATTAATATGGTGCCAACATTTTAAACCCACATTATAAACAATAAACAAATTTGGATACAGTGAAAAAAAAGAAGTTTACATTCATTTTATCTGTTTGGGACAAGTGTAGGTTGAGGTATGCAGTCATGTTGACTAAGTATATCATAAATCATGATTAAGAAATCTCACAACGATACTCTCATAATTATAATTACTTTTTGGGTACATGCCAGTTACACTGGAATGATTTTCTTTCCCTACCTGAGTACAGTAGAAAATATCATGACTGTGAGCTTTGAAAAGAGAAGAAAAGAGCATTCATTTCTGTGTTCATTAGTCACCTCAAAGCAGCAGAAGATACCACTAACACTTACCATACAGCCGTCTTTCAAGCAGTAATAGCCTAAATAAAATATATGCCTGGTGGACATTGAACTTTCATTATAACAAATTAAACCATTAATTACAGTTAATTCATGCATTACATAAATTATACAAGGTTACGTTTATAGCAGCCTATAAATTATACAGCCATCATAAGTGATACAACAGTGCATTCAGAAACCTTAACCTTAGAAGGGCATAATGGCATTCCTGATAGAATTCAGCAGCTGGATGGTAGCAGACATAAATGAGCTGGAAAATGTTTTTGTTTTTATCCTTTAGAGGCTGTTAACTTCGGCTTCAGGGCAGGATGGTGCAGATGTTCATCTTCCATGTCTTATTGCACTTTGACTTCACTTTCAGAAGGGAATGCATCAGTAAACATAGCTTTGTGGCACTTTTAAGCTTTCGGGAGTTAGGCGAAAAGAAAATGCAACTCTTAATAAAATTTTGAGTATGAGTGGTTCCTTAAATTTTCAGAAAGCTGGCCCCCTGCCAAAATCGCCTCCACTGTTCATTTGTGAAAGCAGTTTATGGCATGTTAATTAGTTTTAATAATTAAGCATTTTTTAGACACTGTGACACACATGTCATGAAAAAAAAACTTTGGTTTTGTCACCTTTTTGATGGGTCAGATTTAATTGACTGGTAATTTAAAGAATTATGCTTTAGAACACATGTTTCTTGCTGTAAAAGGTTACTTTTTCATCCAAACAATCATCTTTTCCTAATTTGAGGAGTTAGGAAAAGATGTTGGTTAGGCCTGCACCTGACCAACAGGTTTTGGTTGAAATTAATCCATGAATGAAGACAAAACTGAAGTGTTCTCTGACATGAGAACTGGACCTCAGTCTTCTGGTTGAAAGTCAGTAGCTTGCTGAAATATCTTTGACAGGGCTAATAATATAATAACCTCTTACTTTGAAATTATTGGTATGCACAGCACACAAAGTTTAATGAGCAACTACTAAATACACAGTTTTTATTTCTACTGAAACATCGTCTGTTGTACCAGAGCAGGAAATACCTCACAAAATAAGAAAAATTATGTATAAAATAGATTATTCAAACCTTGGATGAACATATCTCTATTTCAACAGTTTCATATAATTGCTGTCTTTATTGATAAAGATATAACAAATTAATCTGTATTTAAATATTCATTAGGTTTCAAAAGTTCTTGTATAGTAAGAATGTGATGTGAAAAATTTCAAAATAAAAGTTCTTTCCTGATTTTGCTCTCTTGGAGTTAAGATTGGTTTAATCTGACAAACCACAACTGTTTACAAGGAATAATTTTGGTCTTATTTAAAGCAACTGCCCAACTAAAATAAGAGCAATACTGAGCATTCAATTAAACTGGTTCTCTGAGGACTTCATAACTCTAGAACAGGGGTCTCGAACGCCAGTCCTTCAGGGGCAGTGTCCTGAAACTTTTCCATGTGTCCCTGTTGCAACACACCTGAATAAAATTAGTCTGTCATTAACAAGAGTATAGAACTTGACTGCATGCTGAAGTGGCAACCCCTAACCCTACTCAAGTAAATGTAAGTGTTTGGAAAAATGTACTTCTAACAGTACTTTTATTGCACCATGTTTATTCACTCATGAGCTGCTGTAACATGAATCAAATGGCTGATTTGCCACCTCAGCATGCAGTCAAGTTCTATACTCTTGCTAATGACCTATTCATTTTATGCAGGTGTGCTGCAACAGGGACACATGGAAAAGTTTGAGGTAACCAGCCCTCCAGGACTGGAGTTTGAGACCCCTGCTCTAGAATGACTTCCTTCTTTGCTTCCAATAGATAAAAGTTGTCCTTAACTACAACCAACCCAGGATTTTGTCTCTTTAATGTGAGGACACTGCTTTTGAGGTTTTGCCAAAATAACTGATGCTTGTGCGATATTCTCACCAATTTTTCTTAATTGGCGTGATGTTTCCTCCAGATTAGTTAAGCTTTTATGAAAAGGCTAGAGTGGCCATTTTCCTGCCATGGTACTCCAACTGGAGTAACTGCTGAAGATGAGGGCACATGTCTAAAATGGCAAAACAAACTTGGAGACAAATCAAGTCGTGATTGAGCTGATTAGAATGTTGGAGGTGTAAAACATACACGGTGCAGCGCATTAAAAACTTCCTTCCCTCTAATTAAAATAACTGCTGATTAATGCAAGAGGTCTTAACGATGCTTAACAAGGTTTTGCGGTAATTAATCCATACTTAATAGAAGATGTTAGGCGAGAGAGACTGCTTCGTCGGCTGAATCAACAAGCTTGGGGGTGTGGATGGCAAAAGGGAAATAAAGGAGGAAATGAGTCAAATAAGTGTGGGTAGCAGTTATAAAGACAGTTATTCAATTTAGCTGAAGGAGAGAGAAGAGAAAGAAAAGATATTAGATGACATCTGAGCATCTCACTGTATTCTCAGAGTGACTAAATTTAATTTATGTCAGACTGTGTGGGAGGTTTTACTCAGAAGATAGATACACAGATGTAGTCAGAGGCACTCTCAACTAGTCTATAAAACATTTCGTATAAAAATCTAAATAACCAAATCAAACTTTAAAGTTCAGGATAAAAGAGCCTTTGTAGAATAATTCCTGTTTATTACAACTCGGGTCTTGGTCTCTATTAGTAGTTATGGCCAGCTTTTCTATCATCATCCTTAACTGTATAAAAAAAAAGAAGCAGGGCAGGAAACACAAGCGGTAGAAATAGAAAAAAACATATTAGGAAGAATAGATAACGGCATTCAATAAAAGTATTACCCGTATAGTGTATTCATGGTTTGAGTCACCTGATTCCTAGCCAATGACTGCGACAGGCTGTGGAGCTCTTTCAACTTTTGCTCTTGAGTCAGTGTCTTTATAGGAATGCATATAAATAACTGAATTCCACTTCTACCACTTTTTTATGCCATGCAAAAATGTTATTAGTTATTAGGTATAAAGTCAAGGTTAAAGCAATGTTCAAAATGTGGAATCATGATATGCCCTTACATGCTATTTATTCACGCTTTCATGATCTGTCTCTAACCTTGTTGTTGAATACTTTATTGAACACCAAAAAGAACTCTGGCAAATCAGCTTTAGCTGCAGTTTTGTGTTTGGTTTAGGGGTGAATGGCATGTCACTTAAACTAAAATGGTGAGCATGGCAAAACACATTTGCTAAAAATTTGCAGCTAATATTCTCTCTTTCATAACACTGATGTGGAGACTTCTGCTCAAAGGACCACTGTGCTTAAACACAGGCTCACAGGG
This sequence comes from Copadichromis virginalis, assembly GCF_057382275.1. NCBI lineage: Eukaryota > Metazoa > Chordata > Actinopteri > Cichliformes > Cichlidae > Copadichromis > Copadichromis virginalis. The sequence continues at coordinate 30,228,952 of NC_140622.1, read as the reverse complement.
GACACTACTAGATTCAGAAAACACCTTACTGTGCTTTAATAACAGCTTAGTAACAGGACAATGTGATTGTCCAACCTAGTCTATGGGTAACTTGTTATAGAGTCACAATGCTTAATCAATTGACACATATTTCTGGAAAATAATGCTACATTATTATATGTTCTTCAACATGAATTCCTAACATTATTTTATGCTCCTGAACACAACTCTTTATCAGTGCGCTCTCATTTGTATTGATTTGTGCCCATGTACACAAAATGAATGTTTTCCACTTTTGAGAGTGGTCGGAGGTGAAGCAAATCATTTACAAGTTCATACATATGAACGATTTTCCCATCTTATTGTTTCAGGTTAAGCAATAAAAAATGATTTGGTTAAGGTTATGTATTAAAAAAACTACAGGGTCAGGAAAAGACCTTTATGGTAAATGGCCTGTATTTGTATAACACTTTACTCAGTCCCTAAGGACCCCAAAGCGCTTTACATTACATTCAGTCATTCACCCATTCACATTCACAAAATACTGCTCTGTCTTTTAAAGCTTAGTTTTCTTGGTTCTCATGGTGACATCTCGCTGCTTTCTCAAGAAAATATAGATGCTTCTGACATGACAGACACACAAATTCATGAGTCATTGTCATGAAAAATGTGAAAACTGGTGTCCTTGAGCAAGAAAGACTGCTTTTTTGTGATTATTTAAAATGTTGTTATGTGACTGGACTGGACTGTACATAGACTGAGGAAAGGCAGAAATAAAAAGAGATATTTCAGAAGAAGTGGTCAGAGATGATAAAAAACGAGATTCAAAGAAACTGAGACTGCAATTCAAAAGTCGAAAAGTATCTTTCTCATGGGGAGAAACTGCATAGAACTAACGGTAGAAAGACAGAAGAAAACTAATTATAAGGGAATATAAAGTTGGCAAAGAAGGAATAAATGAAGATTGACAAAGGTTTGGATAGAGAGGAATGGAGAGAGCGCTAGAGACAGATAAGAGCAAACATCATAATATTTGCCTGGCAGTTTGATTTCCCCTCTCATTATTTACACACGGAAACACACACACACACACACACACACACACACACACACACACACACACACACAGACGAAGTACACAGGCTGCCCAATATACACACATGTTGTTTTTTTGACAGAACAGTCTGTAGGTGCCAACCATCTTCTAGTTGTTTACAGACTTTCATCTGTACACACTCTTTCACACAAACAGATACACATGTATAGTACACACAAATGCACACACTTGGCTAAAATACTGCCAAGTATACACAACTGTAATCCAGCATCTGCTCTCCTTTATTTATCACTTACTTTTAATCTTTCTCTTCATACTGCATTCTTTATGTGTGATTTTCTTTCTTTCTTTTTTAAACAATTCAGCCTCTTTCTTATTTTTCTCACTCCATATAAGCATCCTCCCATTCATTCATTCATTTTAGCCTCACTTCCACTGATTCGGCAGTCCATCTGCCTGTCAGTCTATCTACTTATGATTTCATCATTTCAGCAATCATCCATCTAACTGTCAGTCAAACCAAACCAAAGCGGTGCACGTGAAGCGAAAGGCAAAACACAGCGGTGTAAGTGTTCATGAGTTCAGTGTGAGCGTACGCGTCCAAAGGTGAGTGTGCGCTCAGATGAAATGCTGATTAATAGATAATTGCTTCTGTCATGGGTAGCTACAGAAAATGCTGCTTGGATAAGTGATACAGACGCACAGAGAGGAAGACAGACAGGAGAATGGACAGATAGACAGAAAACCATTTCCTCAGCCAAGAAGCATGGCAGCCACTGCTTTACCTGTCACTCACAGATAGAGGTTAGAGAAGTAGGGGCGATGGAAAGAAAGAGTAAAATACATAAGTGGGGGAGATCGAGAGGGTAAACGTGAAACCAATGAGGAGGAAGTGGAGGAAGCTGTGAGAGAAAGAGATTTGAGATGAGAGAAAACCATTGAGGATAAAAAGCAGAAATGACAAATGGGAGAATGAGCGGGAGAAAAGAAGGAGAAATAAAGATTGTAGATTGCTGAGGAGGAGGTGCAGGAGGAGGGAAAAGGAAGAGATTAAAAAGTTTAACATGGACAGTGAGAAAACGCCTCATTGATAAACACTTTAATACATAAACGTGCTAGTGTTTTTACATGCCACCCTCATGCTTGAATAAGCTGAATAAGTGAACACCTCGCACTCAGACTGTTGGCTTACTTGTGGTAAAATGTTAAGAAGAGCCTTCAGCTTGCAGGCCCCTCTGCTGTGGAACCAGCTCCCAGTTTGGTTTCAGGAGACAGACACCTTCTCTACTTTTAAGATTAGGCTTAAATCTTTCCTTTTTGATAAAGCATATAGTTAAGGCTGGATCAGGTGACCCTACAATAGCCCTGGGCTGCAGGTAGTTTGATTTAATCATTAGTTATTAATCTCTGGCTCTCTTCCAGTGTGTTTTTTATCCTTTCTTGCTCCCCTCACCCACAACACAGCACAGCAGATGGCTGACCATTCCTGAGGTCTGGTTCTGCCAGAGGTTCTTTCCTGTTAAAAGGGAGCTTTTCTTTCCCACTGTTGCCAAAGAATTGCTCAAAGATCATTGTAGGGTATCTGCTTAACAATATAAAGCACTTTGAGGCAACTGCTGCTGTGATTTGGCACTATATACTGTGAATGAAACTGAATTGTTGCTTGTTGCGTAAATTGCAGTGACCTTTTCCATCAGGATAGAGTCTAAATCTAACCTTAGTGCATTTTTATACCATGTCAGCCTGTCTCTAAGCTGCCACTGCTGAACGCTGCCACATTTAAGTGCATATGTTTTCTGCTTTTTGTAAAGTCACGTAAGTATGAGCATTGTGGTCATTACTCAAAAAGTAATTTATTACAAACTGTTACTTTAAAAAAATGTATTCCATGAAGAAAATAATTTGCTACTCTTTAGATCACATTTCTATTAGGCTACATTTCTACACTGGAAATGTAGCCTAATGCCAATGTAACTGACAGCAAAGCTGGTTTTCCCAAAGAAAGCTTAATATAGAAATATACCGAGGTGCATCAATTAATGTTTGAAATCACTGATGATTAAGATGTCAAGTTAATCGGTCAATCATAATCTTGTTGTTTATTTAACTCTGAGGAGACAATTCAGGAAGTTGTAAGTTCTCTATAGGGTCATCTGTGCACCTTTAAATAGAACTGGAAAGAATTTTCTTCCAGGATGTTGTTCTTCCCATCTTCTCTTATCTAGAACACCCACAAATCCCAGTGGTCATATTTTGTATGAACGGAGCCATTATACAAGTTCAGTTCAGTTCAGTTCAGTTCATTTTTATTTCAAACATTTCAAACATGTGCCTTCACAATCATTACAAAATATCATTCCATTATTTGTTTGAAAAGGAGTAGGCTGAAGTATTTACTTATTTGTCCCTACCCCCTCAACAATTATGAAATAGAAGACTTTGTTTGAAACATAAATAACCTGTTTTTCTAACAGATGAAAATTTGATTGCTTGTGAAAAGCTATAGTGGCACAGAAAAACAAGCAGGAAAAAGGGGGCAGATATATAGGAAGACACATCAACACAAACAGAGTGATGATCTATATTTGATCTGCGCCTTTGTTCTTTGTACTATGTGAGGCAGTTCATGAAGTACGTCTTTGTTTCTAAACATGCTATAAATAAATTCACATCTACTCTGCCCGGTGGACAGTTAGAGAGCAAAAGGCATTTTAACTGTAAAGAACATAGAGCTTTTCTTGCATATTTTTAGATTAAAGCAGTAAAGTTTTTCCCAATAGATAGATGCAGAAAAAACTGAGAAAAAGAAACAAACAGACAAACACACTAATAAATTCTTGACTTTATAAACGCTCTAGTTCTTCAGTGTTAAACTAGAACAACAAACTAGAGCTTCTTCCTTCCTTCCATGTAGTTTTTATTGTAGATTCTGAACAAAGACAAAAACCTTCAGCAATACAATATGTGTTTATTGCAAGAAAAGGAAATGACAGCTATTTGTCATGTTGTACTACAAGCTGGAAAGGAACTTTCATTACTGTGCAGCCCATTAAATGAATGGCAGAATTTTGAATTGTGATGAAGTGGTGAAAAGTAAGAATAGAGGTTTGTATTACAAACTGCTTTCTCTGCTTCCCACTACAAACTTTGAGACAGGAATAGGCTGCGGCGGGTTTTACTACTAGTTGAGGATAATTGCGGAGCAGATGTTGGATGAGATGAGACTTTGTTGATGACTACTGCTGAGTTATGAGTCATGACTAATTATGAATATACTTTAAGTCCTCCATGGTTGTATGCAATGAGATAATGGCCCATTAAAACACTCTTAACATGCATAGACCTGCATGAAACAGGTGCATGACCCATTTCAGCTTTACAAGTGTAGTTTAAAACAGTCTCATCATTTTAAAGCCCGCACTCAACTCCCCGTCTATAGCATCATCAACAGATTGTGACTCCTATTTGTAAAATATGTCATTCTCAGACTTAGAATTATCCCCTTAATTGTGCACAATACTCGGGGTATATTTAACAGCAGACGTTAAAATAAGTGTTAATGACAAATTTTCCAGAAAAATAAGAGAAAGATCTGTATGTTAAAAAAGAAAACAAATCTAACCAGAGACTAATGTGCAAGCAAGAATAATTCAGTCCTGCCAGTTTGGGCATGAAATTTGAAAATATTTCAAATAGTAATTTTCTAGGATAATACCATGCATATTTTTATTGCTCAGCATGGCATAGCTGTCCATTTTGCAGCCTACCCACAACTAAGTGGTTTGTCAGTGAAGTAATAGTCAGTGGCATGGTATGATGAACCCAAGGTGATGGAGACATGTCATGCCCCCATTACTTGTGATTTTAGCACTTTGTCATTTTTAATTATGTTCATGTAACATTTTCTTTTGATGCAAATAGTAAATGCACATGTAATTATTTCCTATTCTGCCATTTCATAAACATTACTTTGTGTGAATTTGTGTGCAATGGTCAACTTACAGCGTACAATAATAAAACCACCACTGTATGAACATTATAAATGACTTCCATAACTTTTGTTACACTGCTGGAAAGCAGTAGAGGCTGTAGCTATCTGAGCAGCACAGTCTTATTCTATCAGGCTGTCAGTCTGTAGCCCAGAATAGCATGACTCACAAAGGAGCAACAAAACCCAAAGAAATGCAATAAAAGCAGCAGCAGCAGCAGCCAACTGTGTCGACCGTGTCTGTACTTTAGAGCAGATATTAACTGTGCCATAAGAGCAGCCTTTTCCCCTTTCTACAGATTAGAGAGGGAAGAGATAACAAGAGAAAGAAGAAAAGAAGGTGATTAAAAAGAGAGCTTTATAGATACATTGAGTTGGGGTGGCAGGTAAAAAAAAAAATCAAATGACAGTGTAAGATGTAAAATGAGAGCGATGACAGGATTAAATGAAGATGACAGGGTAAGAGGCCAAAGAAGGGAAGTGATGGAGAGTATTTCGAGTGACAGATATGGTTTTGTTTTTAGTAAAAAAAAAAAAAGAAAAAAAAAGAAACTATAACTAGTATTTGATTAATTAATGCAGTTTTCCCAAATCTGCCTTGTACCAGCGATGCATTCCTATTTATTTGCTCATTCAACTTGTTTCACTTTCACTACAGTCCAAAAGCATGATCTTAGCTCGCCTGTCAAAACTGTAATACCAAGCACACATGCCCATTTGTTTCTCAGAGGATCTCTTCATGTCTAGTGTTGACTGCTGTGAGGCAAAGAGAGCAAGAGCAGGGTAGGCTATGGGAGAAGATAAAAAGAGAGAAGAGGAAACTCAAAAGAGCAGCAAAGAAAGGAGGGAACGATAGAGATAAAGAGAGTATATGATAAGAGGAAAGTGTTGGGTATTAAGAAATAGTAGTGAAAGTGTAAGCCATGGATGGTAATGAACTACCCTGTTGCTCAATAGACCACCAATCTTGGCACTGAGCCTGTGTGAGTGTGTGTGTGTGTGTGTGTGTGTGTGTGTGTGTGTGTGTGTGTGTGTGTGTGTGTGTGTGTCATTGGTAGGAGGAGGAGACAGCTCTGGGATAGTAACAACCCCCTTGTCTTATTCCTCTTGAGGTCCTATTAACCTTTACTCAACATTCGCAAGCACACACACACACACACACACACACACACACACACACACACACACACACACACACACACACACACACACACTCTCTTCTTGACTATCCCACTCAGACACACACCCTCATGTTCTCTTTTGTTTCCCTGTGTCTCACACACACGCATCATGTCCTTACTAAGGAGATTTAAGAGCTGGTTAATTGGTTGGCTGAGGCTAATTTTCTGCTGAAAGTTAATGCCACCGTCATGCATGGCTCCCTGTGGAGAGAGTCCGACTTGGCTGGCTTTGTGTGTATGTGTGTTTGTGCTTGTATATTATGTGACTGTATTTTTTTAGTTGTGTCCTCCACAAGGGTTGCTAACTGGCATATAAACTCTTATCAGCTCCTATCGAGTTCCCAAACAAAAAGTTGTTGTTGCACTAAGTGGTTGGACAAAAGTAATGTTTCCACTTACATTGCTCAGAGGAAGCAGTAGGGAGGCGTATATTTACTGGGGTGGATGTAATATTAGTCTGACGCAAAGGATCTAGTGCCAAAGACTTTATTTGGAAATGCATTAAGCTCAACCTGCTGGTTTTTTTTCCAAGTTTAAAATCCTCCATATCCACTGCAGCCTGTACAAAAATTATTGTGTATTGTGCCACCTGCCCCAACTTTCACCAGTTCACTGAAGATTTCTGTGACAGTGGGCTCCTATAATTCCACTTTCTCTTCCTTTCATGGTGTTTTAACATTTTTGTCAAATTGGAAACAAAAAACAAAAACAAAAAAACATGTCTTTGCGGATCAGGTCAGTGTATCAGAGGTGGGATCAAACTCATCCATATCAACTGTCATTCTGTACCTCTTCACATAAAGAAAAAAATATCAAAGAAAGGAGATGATCCTATGAAATGACAGCGAGAGGAGAAATGTCCCTACTAAGTGTTATAATAATAATACATTGCATTTATATAGCGCTTTTCGAGGCCCTCAAAGCGCTTCACAATTCATTCACTCTCGCATTCACACACTGCCCTGGGGCAGACTGACAGAAGCGAGGCTGCCATATCACGCCATCGGCCCCTCTGACCACCACCACTATACGGTAGGTGAAGTGTCTTGCCCAAGGACACAACAACCGAGACTGTCCGAGCCAGGGCTCGAACCGGAAACCTTCCGATTACAAGGCAAACTCCCAACTGTTGAGCCACGATTGCCACCAATGTCCAAGTGTTGTAGGAGAGTAACATGAAAATATCAAGAAGACTTCTACTTGGGTCAGAAAACGGCTTTGGTGATATTTTACAAATATAGATTCATCTTTTAAAAAAAAAAACATACACTCTCAGTTAACCACGAGGCACTGGCAAATACACAAGAGTACAGCGGAACAATGTACAAAAATAAGTTTGGAGGCAGATGAGAGAACCAAGATGCTTTTGTCAGATGACAGAAATGTAACAGCAGTGTCTTGGTTCTGTCACCAGAGTACTGAAAAGTCAGGCATTTTAAAAGGCACAGTGTTACAGATGAACCAACCACTACCAACCCATTAAACCCATGAATCCAGCCAAGAAGACCTATGGGTGGACACTCAGAGCTCCTCATTGGAACACTACATGCAAAAAAGTGAAATAAAACTAGACTAAGTTCAATCAAAAGGCTGAGGCTGCAACATCTACATTTTCAGTAAACAGAATTAGATAAAACTGAACCATTACAACTACTTTCAACTGTAATTAAGGTCAAGCCTGTCCAATGTGTTGAGAATTTACATTTGATTTTTATTCTACCAACTCCTTTCAACTCTTACCAGGGAGATTATGTCCCAACACAAGGAGGAAACAAAAACATCAGAAAAGCTCTGGCCAGATAGCAGATTCAAACCCAGGACCTTCTCGCAGTGAGGCAACAACGTTAACTACAGTGATATTGTGCTTCCCTCAATCAGAACTACAGCTTTGGGATTCAGAGCTAAAGGTCAGCAGTCATGTGCAGCGCACACACACATACACACACAGAACAGAATATAATTAAAGACTGAACCGAAAGTCTTTCAATAAGTTCCCCATTGTTCCAGATATAACTCATCAGTTTAAGTTGAAGAATCCACACTTTTGAAGCCAAAATGCCATGAAACAGATAATTTTTTCCAACATTCATCAGGTTGTGTTTGTCCCAGTGGTAGTGCGCCTTCCTGTTGTAACATCCAGAAGAAATAGTCAGTGGGGACAAACTGAATTATGGCATATGCATCCATCCATTCCGCTGTCTTCCTACAAATAGGTTTTAAAAATGCTATTTTTTTTTCAACAAATCACAATGCTGACCCATAAGCTATACCTACCACTGTTTCTTCAAAACAGGTAAACGTGGTAGAAGTATAAGGATGAAAGAATTACTAAGAGATATTCATTCCATACCATCTCTGGACTGGACTTTAATACTTGTAGTTTCACCTTGCAAAGACAGATGTCTTTGAAGTGCACATGCAGACCCTGATGTCCTTTTAGTACGGAATAAGTATCTTACGTAATGGCAAATGCAGAACGTTGTTAATCAGATGGAGGTAAACTATGCAAAAATGCAAATGCAATAAAAATGACATGCAAATGAGATATACCCTTAGTGAAAGACTGGACTGAATGTTTTGACTATTGTTTGTGTTAATGAAGTAATCAGACTGATGTGCTAAAGTGGAGACTAAAGTTAATTGAATTTTTTTGAAGATTTGATTGTGGCTATTATCAGGTGGCTTCTGACAGACAGAACTCACGAGAGTGCAAAGCACCGAGGTGACAAAGGCATAGTTACCGTGATAACATCTGCATACAATGAATATTTGTGAAGACATTTTTAATTTCCTGCTTTTTTGCTTTCTCTATCTTTGCTAAACCTTAGAACAATTAACTCGAAGAATTTCCCTCACTAACCCACTCTCTTTGTTTCTCGCAATGTTGAGTGTGGAAATATTGAATTCAACAGAATTCAAATAAACTACTATACTGCGGTCTTTGGCAAGGTTACAGGCAAGGACAGCAGTGGCTGTATGTTTGTAGATTCATGTGTCTACTTTAATGTGCCTTTGACATGTGAGTGTGTGTTTTTATATATAAAATCCTACAGGTGACTGTGTGTGTGTGTGTGTGTGTGTGTGTGTGTGTGTGTGTGTGTGTGTATGTGTGTGCGTGTGTGCGTGTGTGTGTGTGTGTGTGTGTGTGTGTGCTTTCCCTCTGGAAAAAGAAAGAAGATCAGAGTGTGTAGTGATGAATAAAGCTGACACCAAGTCTAGAGGGTGTACCAGCGCCTGCCTGTGTGTGTTCATTCCATGACCTCCAGGCAGTGTGTAGGAACACAAGTTCAAAAACTATTTCCCCCTGAAGTCATGGATGTGTATTAAACATCCTCTACAAAATCAAATTTTAAAATTTGGTGTGTACTTGTCCTTTCCAGCAATTTGCTTTGAAACCCCAATGGTTTTTATTAAAACACATTTTTGATTTTCATTTTGTTTACTGACATGTGCTAAGGTTATATTTTGGGTTGTTAATAAATAAATAAATTGAATAAGGTTTGATCTCAGATTTTGGGTGAAAACAGAGAAGCAGGATGCCAGCATAACAGTGCTCATCTGTGAATGTTTATGTAAAGAGGGGGTCGGGTGGTGGTGGTGGGTGATAAATGGCTTTTGTTCACAGTTTCACACACTGGGAGTGATTGAGTGTATGTCTGTGTCTGTGCACGCTTTTCACTTAAAGCTGTAGGTCTGTGTGTGTGTGTGTGTGTGTGTGTGTGTGTGTGTGTGTGTGTGTGTGTGTGTGTGTGTGTGTGTGTGTGTGATTGGCAGCAGTAATTGGTGTCTGGTTGGGAGAGGAAAACAGTGAATGCATACAGTCATGGAATACTGATAGATGCTTTCTGGACTGAATATCAAAATGCACACACAAAAATATAAACACTGGACCCTTATACCAAAGAGTCAGCCAATAACATTGATGTATATATATGTTTTATGTGCTCTATATGTGCTTTTTCTTTGTTCTCCTTTCTCTGTGTTGCACTCAACATCATTAAGTGATTTTCTTTTCCTTTCTTTTTGATTCTCTAAAGTAAATGGGGGTTTGTCCGGGATATCCAAACGTGGTGGAAACGGTAAAGCTCTGGTCATTTTTAAGTCAAGCCAAGTTGAACTGCTTTTCAAAACAGTTTAACATACCTTTGTAGTTTAGATTGAACAGCGCTTGTACACACACAGGGTACACAGAGCTATATTAGAGATGCTTACCTTTCCTACTTATTACGCTTCACATCAACGTTTTAATCGATGTTAGATTTTAAAGAAGTATATTTTTACTACTTGATACTGTAATTGAGCTAAGGAAACACAAAGCAAAATTTAGGATACACAACATGCAGAACATTTAGAAACATTCACAATCCACATACAAATAAAAGCTACATTACATTGAAGTTATGTGAGGGACAGAATTACATTTCTAAATTCAGGTAGTGGAATTACTTTGAGATGAAAATCTCAGCATTGTGCACGCTGAACATGTACAACTTTTATGTGGACCTCATGTTTAGCCTGTCTGAAAAGGGGAAAAAAAGCACAGTAGGACCATACTCATCCCTGCAAAGTCATTGTATCACACATTATCCCCTTTTTTGTTTGTTAAAGCTGATATTTTCTGAAGACTTATCATCAGTCATCTCTCTTGCCCCCTCTCTCTCTCTTAATTGCAATGTAGTTTGGCGGCAAAGAGCATGCAACAGCCAAAGCCAATTGTTAGCTTAGCTAGGCTGCATAAAGGTTAGATACTGCATTAGCATTTAGATGAGTGAGAGACTCTGAAAAAAGAGAGCAAGGGAGGAAAGGATAGATAGTAATTATACCTCGCTCTGTGGTTCATTTAAGTGATTGGTGGAAAGTGTGTGTGTGTGTGTGTGTGTAGAAATATGATAATTAATTTTCACACATACCTGCTTGTAATTTCTTTATGTGCTATGGAACATTGCTCACCTGTGCGCACGTGTATGTGCTTGTGTGTTTGTGAGCATCCATTTCTCTCTGTATTAATTAGTAACATCAAGTAACTCTACCATTATAAATAAAGTATTGCTGATTACAGACATTTTTTTTTTTTTTTTTTTTGTGGTTGAACTATGATTATCCACATAGGAAACTATAAAAAACATATGCATCAGCATATGCACTCTCACTGCAGGCTGTGAAATTCTGCAGTTTCTTTGAATTGCAGGAGTAGCAGAGATGTGAATACAATGGCCTTCATTTACTCAGAGTGTGTAAATTGTATGCACAAGCTTTTCATGCAGAAATCTTTACTTTATCAATATTTCTGAATGTGGATTTGGTCATACTTCTTCTTCATACGCCTCTTACCATGTGCATGAACAAATTGTTATAATGGGGCTGTAAATTACTACTACTACTTTTACTACGCCTAATATCACTAGTGCTACTACTACTGGTTATTGTTTACAGTTTTCAGCCTCAGTGTCGCTTTTTAGTTTTTGACCATCGTTCTGGTGAACCATATTTTACACTTCACTTGGAGATAAACATGTTATGTAATATCGAGGAATGGGAGCATTTAGATGTATGCAAATGACAAATTACACAATATTTTTGATCCCGAATCATCCTGATTTAGTAATGTACATGTGTGCAATAGTTACAACTAAATAGTTTTGTTAATCCAGTGAAAGCTTTGAAAACATGTTGTGTTTTTCCACAGAAAAAGAATTTTCACACACATACTAGTAAAGGAGAGCCGGTATTCTCTGGCTTTGGTGCCTTCAGTCACCAGATTCTCACACTGGTTTGGTTTAGGTGCCAAAACGACTTAGTTAGGTTTAAAAAAGGTTTGTGGTTTGTTGTGTCTCAGTGTTAACCCTGTGTAGACACTAAAGTATACTTAGATACAGACACTAATGGTGTGGCAGAAAAACAGTATTTGATACTCTGTGAATACTACCTGACTGTATCCACTTATGCCATACAGGTTGGACATTAAAAATAAAAAGAAATGGTACAACAAAAGTGTAACAAAATCTGACTATTGGAATGATTGCACAAATAGGAAACACACACACACACACACAGATCCACAAATAGTTGATAATAAGGTGGTGTCAATAACACCTTGCAGCTACATGACATTTGCAATTAGGGGATTTGATGCACGTTTGTACTTGTGAGCGTGTCATTGAGAGTGCAGGTTAAAGGTTAATTCCCATTAATACAGACTGATAAACTAGACCTGACTTATTGATCGCTCTCTCTTTGCTTCTGGCTTCTACCTGTTCTGCTTCTCTCTTTCTGCGTTTCTCTCAACACCTCACAATACTCCTCCTCCTTTGTATCCTTTGTATCTTTCCTTTGTAGGAAAGAAACAAAAGAGTTATTAAGAGAAAAGGAAAATGAGAACAATGAAAATTTAAAGAGAAATAGCATGGATGTAACAGACTATCGGGTGATGGAAGTAGGGCTGGGAGAAAGAGATGATATAGGCCTGGATTTTAGATAGAGATAGGTGGCTGTCATCTCCCAGTAAGAAGGTTATTGTTTTAAGTTGACTGGATGGCTGAACATTTCAGTTACATAGGCTGTAAATTAAATGTGAGTGTGAATGGTTGTTTGTTTTTTATTTGTCCTTTACTAATGGACTAGTCTGGGTTGTACTCTGCCTAATGCCCTATGTTGGCCGGGACATACTCCACTCTCCCTGGAACCTGCAACCTCTTGAGGTGGATAAACAGTTAAGAAAATGAATGGATAGATTCAATGTGATTATAGTTAGTAAAAATGTATAGTGATACATTCATGTGCTTTCATGTTTTCAGCAAAAAATATTGCTGAAAACTCCCACTAGGTTTATATCTGGGACTCTCCACCATTTGACCTTAGAACTGAAGAAGCTTCTCGGATGAGAGGTGAAACGTCTTCAAGCAACTTAAAGAAGTCCAGACGCTTTTCTTTGCAAGCTCCTTTGACTACGATGACCTGGATGACTGAGAACCTTCACAGACAGCAAAAAATATTGTTTGTACATGCAGGCACTTTTTTGCATTCCTTTAGATACTTTAATGTGTATCTCTGTGTGACGGAAAGATAGATGTAATGCTGCCTACAGTATTTGCAGCTGGCAGTGTGTTGATGGATGACTGCTGTGCCCAGTTCACAGATGATAGATTTAACAGCCCTGATAGTTGAGCCCAATTATGTTGGTAGGGGGTTCTTAGGTTTGTGTGTGCCTGTGTGTGTGTTTGTCATATTGTATCAAATGAGCAAAGGTTAATGGAATGAATTATAAAAATGCGTGGTCAATTCTTTTCTGCTCTTGTTAAATACCTATTTAGTACAAGTGCATATCACAATTTGGCTGCTTAATCTTATTTATTTATGATTGTATTTTTTTCTACACTGTGTAAAATGTGACTTTTTGACATTGTGGGTTGTTTTTCTTCAAGAAGCCTGTGGTCAACGCAATGCTAGTTTACTTTAAATAAATGCGTAGTATTGTGTGTTTTAATGAAAATTAAACTAATTTGAATTTTGATATGATTTTTTTGTGACATAGAAATTTAGATACTTCTTTGATGTATTGTGGTACTATGTAATCAAGCTCTATTTCTGTCACACTCCACCTGATCTGCCAATATATTTACTGAACCCAAAAGCTAAAATAATAAACGTAGAGAATATTTGGCATTCCAGACAGAATATGTTGAGTGATTCAGTCAGCTGTGGTTTGTAAGTAGATAGTTCATTCCAAGTCACATACAGGTTTTTTTTCTCCTTGAAGGGCAAAGCAAGGTTTTTGTGAAATTTTTAATACCTAAATGTACAGTATATAGAAAAACATAAGAGCAGTTTGCTTTCCTGCCAAATACATTATAGAGGTTTATTGAATTTTTGTCGACACAACAGGGAAATGGAAGGACATAGAGAAAGATATGGAGGCAAGAAATGAGATACCTTTCTGATTTATTCCCGCATTAGAGAAGCATAATTAATAGAACAGAGTAGATAATTGATGTATGAGGAACAAGATCAATTTAACAAGTTAAATATTAAAAGGATAACAAATCAACAAACCTTGGAGGCTTGGTTCAGAGATTAAAGTTTTTGTACTGCATTCTAAAATACCACTAACCTTACATGTCGTTAGAAACTTCCAAACACAAAAATAATCCATAAATTAAATAAAAGCCAAATAGACATTATGTAGTTTGTTCATTGTATTTGGATAAAGTAACACAATAAAAATGTATCTACATGTTCATGGGAAACAAAACACAAACGAGCAATTAAAAAAATCCAGGAAAATAAAAGTAATGATAAGGTGACTACTCTTCTTGCATGATTTTCTTTAAAGAAATTTATTAGGAAAACTATTTTTTGCTTAATTTTATTTTGAGTGCACAAAGATTTAACCAGTCCAATAGTAGTATAATATTACTCGTTCTAGCATAACACTAAAACAACAGTTAATAGTTAAGCTAATAAAAAAGGATGCTACTGAATCACAGCTGATAAAATTCTGAGGTTATAATGCTACACAGAGAACCACAAACCTCTTTTTAATACACTTGAATGACACAATACTGTAATAACTTTGAAATAATAAATTCATTTTGTCATTTTATAGTTAGAAACATGTTGTCTCCAAAAAAAAGATTTAAGATAAATGAGAAAAAAACACTGGAAGACACAATGCTATTCGTAACATCTTGTTAGCTTGTTAGCATAGTTGGATGCTAAACATTAATGACTGTGAAGACATCTGCTAGAGGGAGGCCATGTTAGTCCATAGCCTTGAAAGGTGATAGTTTAATGGGGCTAAAGATCGGCTGTCAAGCACGTGCACACACACACAAACGTGCATTCACATCAACACACACATCTGTATAAATACACATGCATGCACTCGTCCCCTTTCTTATTCCAACTCAGTGACCATAAGGCTCTAAAATTGGAAGTCGAAATCTGTATGTGTCTGTTTGTTTGTGGATGTATGGTGGAAGGAGTTTGGGCTTTTTTCCCCTAAAATCTGCATCTTGTTTTCAAAGAAGTCAAAGGTTGATTGTTCGCATTCACATAATAAATCAAAATCATATTGATTAGTTTATTGCTTGAAGGAATTACACCTTCAAATTGTATTTGCGGTTCAACTTTTTTCCACACTTGCTTTGAAAAAATGTAATGCCTGTGTTTACTTGTGGGGGTGGTTTCAGTGAGTTGAAAGCCCGGTTCTTGTCCTCCTACCCCTTTTCAAACTCAAAGGAAGGGTTACTTTGCAAAAGCTTCTCAAGGCTTTGGTGCCTTTCTATCATTGATGGATAGTGGAAAATGCTGGCTTTGATTAGCAGCCCAATCATGTTACAGCTGCCCATTTATCCCCTTTTTGATCATTTGTTCTTAATTTATGCATTTCAAGCACCTCCCTTGAGAGACAAACATAGTTTTCTTTGATAAAGAAACTGGAACTTTAAAAATCACAGACTGACACAAGGTCGTTTTGTTTGCTCTCTCTTTTTTTCCCACAAGGCCTCATTTCTCATTTCTATTTCATGTTCTTCCACTAGATTGGAAATTATGGCACTTTTCTTTGTTCCAATAAGAGCATAACCTTATCTAAATCAGTCATGTGTAGATTATTTAAAGCCTCTTTTCAAAACCCACAAAACCTGGCAAGAGAATTGAATATACCGTGACCACGTTAGGCTCTGTGATGTAAATGTTTGTGGGGTGCAATGAGGAACTGGAACAGGAGATTCTTTAGGAGAACGAATGAAAATAGGCTAGATGGAGCTATCTATAACTTGAAATTTTCAGTTATGCATCTCAAAATTTTGAGTTTATAAGATACAATTTCAAGAAAATAACATGAAATTTTGGAGTAGGCATTTTAAAATTTCAAGTTAATAATCTGAAATTTTGAGAAATTAACTAGAAAATTCAAGTTAGTTCTGCCAGTCAGGAAGCTTTGTAAAGGTGTGTCATGTAACTGCTGAACTAACTCAAAATTTCAGATTATTAACTTGAAATTTTGACTTATTAGTTGGAAATTCTGAGTTAATGATGGCTTTCTTTTCAGTGCCAAAAACAAGCTTCTTCCACCTCCACCTCCTCTACTTCTTCTACCACCACCTCTTCCTCCTCCCCTGGACCCCCTTTTTTTCTTCCATATTTACTTTTTGTATATACTTAATCTACTGTACAGAAATCTTAAGCCATCCCTCTATTCTTCATATTTTCCTTCCAAGGACTTCCTGTTTTTAAAGTTTTTCTTCACACATTGGCAGCTTTGTACTGATTTTCAGTCCAACCCTTGTAGTTGACCATTTTTTTATTAAGCCACTTAACACTGACCTATTAGTCATTTAAGCACCAGGCACCTAACCTAAGGGATGGACCAGGGTAGGGTTGTGTCTACACATAGCAGATAACTTTGCTCACACACAGTTTGAACAAATGACAAAGCTTCTATAGGTTACACATTGCACATCCTCCATCTTGCGTGTTATGAAGTTCAAGCTTTTTTGTTACTATAAAAATGATAATGATGAATGAATTTTACAAATATTTGGAAAGAAAAAGGAGGTTAAGGCTCGTTTTTGTGCCGTAGAATGAGCAGCAGGAGAAAAAGAGAGATACTACAGCAGGAGACAAATGAACAGAGTGTGAAGAAAGACTGAAATTATCCTCTGGCTTTTACAAGTTGAGGTGTTTCTGTAGCACGAACCATTGACCTGACCAAGAGCCAAGCTGTCCTTCAGTATGTGTGTATGTGTACGTCCACGCATAGGTAGTGAGGCAGCCAGCACTGTGACAGGGAGGAGAGTGGGAGGATGTATCTGTCAAGAGTTCAGTGTGTTGTTTTTGTGTGTTCTGTATATGTGTGAATGTGTGAATGTGTTGACCACTGTTGAAAGCTGTCAAAGGGAGACAAGTTGAGGTGAGGAGAGGTCCCTGTGGTGTTTGTGTGTGTGTATTTGTACTGAAGGGAAAGTGATTCCATGCTCATGTGCTTAGGCCTGTTATGGGTGTTTTTGTGTGTGAATGTGTGTGTGTGAGGCCATGTCTACTGGGCTGTGCTGAAGCCCTGTTCCAGCCGACCACCCTGGTCCAGACCAACTGCCAATCATCTTGCCCCCCCACCCCTGCTTAACCCTCTACCACCTTGCCACACATGCACCAACATGAAGAACCCCCCCCCCCCCACCCCCACCCCACACACACACACACACGCACACACACAAAACTAAAACTAGTTGCATCTCAGTATCATCCACGCATAGGAAGGTGTATACACACACTAGGTTTTCTTAAAATGTTTGCCTATAGTTTACAACATTTGTTACCAGCTAGTTTCCTATTTACAGAAATTGCCTTTGTGACTGTATGTCTAGAAAGAAGAAAAGTGATAAGACATTTCTGAATGCTTTAACTATGAAGTCAGGTCACATACAGGTCTTGTTTGGAGTGTGTAGCTGCAAGTGATTAGCATCTCTGACGGAGAGACTCATTAATCACAGTCTTCATTCTGGCCACTGGCCTGCATTTTAGATAAAGGTGCGCACACAAGCTTGTCAATATTATGGCCCCATCTTGGCTTGTATTTCTTAGACCCAACTTTATATCTACACACAGGGGCATAATGAAAGGAATGAAGGAAGAGAGCAAAACTTCTTTTCTGACAAATTCAAGCACCAGCACTCTCAAGGCAAAAACAGCAGTTGGAAGGGATTGGCTCTTTGAAAAACTCTGGGGATGAGAGTTGCCCAGCAGGAGACTGACATGCTGGTTTTGTATTCAGCCACTGCTGAAATCCACACAGCAGAAAGCCTGCGAGGACCATCCCAGTTGAGGCAGTCATTGTTATTGAAATGCATCAGTTATTTCTTCAGAAGCCAATTGACGTATGTTTACATTTAAGTCAGAAAGCCCTTGGGATAATGATTGGCAGGGTCAGAGGAAAAGCAACTACAGTACCCTCAGAGAGACAAGGTCATTTTTCAGTCTATACCTAAAACCAAGAAAGTAGTCATTCTGACCCATCTTTAAGCATTTCCCAATCCCAGGTTTTGGTATTTGTTTTTAAATCCGTGTGATGCAAGATCAAACTGCTTTGTATCACATTGATAGACTGTCATTTACATGGAGCAATGTGACATTAATATTTTGTACTCATATAATATCTAAATCTGAATCTTAATTTTCCTGTGACAGGGAAACACATTTTCATTATTGTAGAAAAAGAGGCCCACTACATCCACATCAGTTCAATGTTAGTGCACCTGCTATGAAAAACTATTTTTGAGTGGTAGGTCCAGCTAGTTTTGTTGGACCAAGGTCATTTACAGGTTAGCTGGACTCTGATCGAGGTAAAAAAACAACCCATCACTATGTAACATTTCAGTCTGAAATAGGCCAATGGCAGGCTCTGGGGAGAATAAACACACAGGACAGTACACACTTTTAGAGACACAGCAATGCATCCACATATAAAATCAGGACAATGATGAAAAAGCAGAGGGGAGATGTCAGAGAGTTGTGCACCTGTGCATTACTATAAATACACACACACATAACAACACACATAGGAGCCCATGGGTATGCCTGTCCTTGCTCTCTTGTTGGGGTGAAAGGCTGACCTGGTTTCAAAAACATGACCCCAGGTAGTAAAAACTCACACAAAAACAAAAACACACAGTGACATTCAGACAACGAACACTGATTTATGCAGGTGCATGACCACAAATGATGACCTCACAGGCATTTGTATTTATATGTGCTTTCATGCACAATGTAGCTTTCCCCCCCTTTTTGTTGGAATACAGATTGTCGTTTTCATTTTATTCAAATTATAGGGTCTCCCCAGAGTGTGAGGCTATAAACAGATATCAGATATATGTCCCTATAAAATGAGTAAAACAAAATGGGTGTAAGTGTGTGTTTGTGTACTTGAGAGGAGCAAACTTGGCTAATTTTTCCAATAAATCCACTAACTGTAATCAATCTTTGTCATGGAGGGAGAAGGAATACATTCTGCATATAACTGTTTCACGTTAGTCTGCAGAGAGATTGAGTAAGCAAGATAGGTACTCAATATGTGTGTGTCAATATTTTACCATGACCAGTCTTGCAGGTCAATGTGTGTGTGAGCATGTGTGTGTGGAGCTAATCTGCTTTTGATGAAAGAACAGGCCTCAGTTTAAACAGGTTAAACCCCAGGTTACCTGATGAAAAACTGGACAAGTGTGCGTATGTGTGTGTGTGTTTATCATTTCTACAATCAGTACTGCTATCACTATATTAACGGATTGATGTTTTGTAGGTTGACACAGATGAAAATAGGTGGAGATCCTGTAGTCAAAGATTCATATTCTGTATTTTTTTCTTACTTACTACAATAGTATACAGTTATGGTGAGATTTTTTTTACAAACACATCATCATACACTCAAAAGTGTGCATACAGGGTCAAAAGGGTACATACACCCCCACTAATATTTGGTAAATGTCCCTTAGCAAGTTTGACCTCAACCAGATGCTTTTAGTAGTCATCAACATGCTTCTGGCATAGTTCTGGCTGGATATTGCTCTTCTTGGCAGAATTGGTAGACTTGGCATAAACTCAGCTTTTAAGCATAGTCCACAAATTTTGAACAGGCTTGATGACAGGGCATTTGGAACTCCATTATAAAAGTTTAATGGAATCGCTACCTTATCGTGGTGGAGGGGTTTGTGTGTCCCAGGGATCCCAGGGGCTATGTTGTCTGGGGGCTTTTGCCCCCTGGTAGGGTCTCCCATGGCAAACTGGTCCTGGGTGAGGGACCAGACAAAGAGCGATTCAGAAGACCCCCATGAAAAGAATATCGAGGGAACAGTTTACCCTGCCCGGGATAGGGTTACCGGGGCCCCGCCCTGGAGCCAGGCCCGGGGAGGGTGCCCGAGGGCGAGCGTCTGGTGGCCGGGCCTTAGTCCATGGGGCCCGGCCGGGCACAGCCCGAAGAGGAGACATGGGCCCATCCTCCCGCAGGCCCACCACCCGCAGGAGGCGCCATAGGGGTCGGGTGCATTGTGAGCCGGGTGGCGGCCAGGAGCGGAGGCCCTGGCGGACCGACCCCCGGCTGCCAAGACTGGCAATAGGGACATGGAATGTCACCTCTCTGGTGGGGAAGGAGCCTGAGTTGGTGCGTGAGGTTGAGAGGTACCGGCTAGATATAGTTGGGCTCACCTCTACGCATTGTCTGGGCTCTGGAACCAGTCTCCTGGAGAGGGGCTGGACTCTGTCTCAGTCTGGAGTTGCCCCTGGTGAGAGGCGGCGGGCTGGGGTGGGTATTCTTATATCCCCTCGGCTTGCTGCCGGTACGTTGGGGTTTTTCCCGGTGGACGAGAGGGTTTGTTCCCTGCGCCTTAGGGTCGGGGAACGGGTCCTGACTGTCATCTGCGCTTATGCGCCGAGTGGCAGTTCGGAGTACCCAGCCTTCTTAGAGTCCCTGGGGGGGGTGCTGGAAGGTGCTCCACCTGGAGACTCTGTTGTCCTGCTGGGAGACTTCAATGCTCACGTGGGTAACGACAGCGAGACCTGGAGGGGCGTGATTGGGAGGAACGGCCTCCCTGATCTGAACCCGAGCGGTGCTTTGTTATTGGACTTCTGTGCTAATCACAGTTTGGCCATAACGAACACCCTGTTCGAACATAAGAGTGTCCATAAGTGCACGTGGCACCAGGATGCTCTAGGCCGTAGGTCGATGATCGATTTTGTAATCGTATCACCAGACCTGCGACCATATGTTCTGGACACTCGGGTGAAGAGAGGGGCTGAGCTGTCAACTGATCACCACCTGGTGGTGAGTTGGATCAGGTGGCGGGGGAGGACGCTGGACAGACCTGGTGCACCTAAACGCGTAGTGAGGGTGTGCTGGGAACGTCTAGCAGAGGCCCCAGTCCGCGAGATCTTCAACGCACACCTCCGGCAGAGCTTCAACAGCATTCCGAGGGAGACTGGGGACATTGAGTCCGAATGGACCATGTTCAGCGTCTCCATTGCCGAAGCTGCTGCATTGAGCTGCGGCCGCAAGGTGGTTGGTGCCTGCCGTGGTGGTAATCCCCGAACCAAATGGTGGACACCAGAGGTGAAGGGAGCCACCAGGCTGAAGAAGGAGGCCTATCGGGCTTGGTTAGCCTGTGGGACTCCGGAGGCAGCCGACAGGTATCGACAGGCCAAGCGGAATGCGGCTCGGGCAGTGGCTGAAGCAAAAACTCGGGTGTGGGAGGAGTTCGGAGAGGCCATGGAAAAAGACTTTCGGACTGCCTCGAAGAGATTCTGGCAAACCGTCAGGCGTCTCAGGAGGGGAAAGCGGTGCTCTACCTGCACTGTGTATAGTGCTGGCGGAGCGCTGTTGACGTCGACTGAGAAAATTGTCGGGCGGTGGAAGGAATACTTCGAGGACCTCCTTAATCCCACTGACACGTCTTCCGGGGAGGAAGCAGAGTCTGGGGATGAGGGGTGTGACCCACCAATTTCCGGGGGCGAGGTCACTGAGGCAGTTAAACAACTCCTTGGTGGCAGAGCCCCTGGTGTCGATGAGGTCCGCCCCGAGTTCCTGAAGGCTCTGGACGTTGTAGGGCTGTCTTGGTTGACACGTCTCTGCAATGTTGCGTGGAGATCAGGGGCAGTACCTGTGGACTGGCAGACCGGGGTGGTGGTCCCCATCTTCAAGAAGGGGGACCGGAGGGTGTGTTCCAACTACAGGGGGATCACACTCCTCAGCCTCCCTGGGAAAGTCTATGCCAGGGTGCTGGAGAGGAGGGTTCGTCCGCTAGTCGAACCTCGGATACAGGAGGAACAATGCGGTTTTCGTCCTGGTCGCGGAACACTGGACCAGCTCTTTGTCCTCTCGAGGATACTTGAGGGTGCATGGGAGTTTGCCCAACCAGTCTACATGTGTTTTGTGGACCTGGAGAAGGCATTCGACCGTGTCCCTCGGGGCGTCCTGTGGGAGGTGTTGCGCGAGTATGGGGTGTCTGGCCCATTGCTACGGGCCATTCAATCCCTATACAACCGTTGCAAGAGCTTGGTTCGCATTGCCGGCAATAAGTCGGACTCGTTCCCGGTGGGTGATGGGCTCCGCCAGGGCTGCCCTTTGTCTCCGGTTCTGTTCATAATTTTTATGGACAGGATTTCTAGGCGCAGCCAAGTGGCGGAGGGCTTTCGCTTTGGTGGCCTCAGAATCTCATCTCTGATTTTTGCGGATGATGTGGTTCTGTTGGCTTCATCGGGTGAGGGCCTCCAGCTCGCACTGGAGCGGTTCGCAGCCGAGTGTAACGCAGCGGGAATGAGGATCAGCACCTCCAAATCTGAGGCCATGGTTCTCAGCCGGAAAAGGGTGGAGTGCCCACTCCGGGTCGGGGATGAGTTCCTGCCCCAAGTGGAGGAGTTCAAGTATCTCGGGGTCTTGTTCGCGAGTGATGGGAGAAGGGAGCTGGAGATCGACAGACGGATTGGGGCTGCGGCTGCAGTAATGCGGACGCTGCACCGGTCAGTCGTGGTGAAGAGGGAGCTGAGTGTAAAAGCGAAGCTCTCAATTTACCGGTCGATCTACGTCCCTACCCTCACCTATGGCCACGAGCTGTGGGTAGTGACCGAAAGAACGAGATCGCGGATACAAGCGGCGGAAATGAGCTTCCTCCGAAGGGTGGCTGGCCTCTCCCTTAGAGATAGGGTGAGAAGTTCGGCCATCCGGGAGGGGCTTAGAGTAGAGCAGCTGCTGCTCCACATCGAAAGGAGCCAGCTGAGGTGGTTCGGGCATCTGGCAAGGATGCCCCCTGGGCGCCTCCTGGGCGAGGTGTTCCAGGCATGTCCCACCGGGAGGAGGCCCCGGGGCAGACCCAGGACACGCTGGAGAGATTATATCTCTCGGCTGGCCTGGGAACGCCTTGGTATTCCCCCGGACAAGCTGGAGGAGGTGGCTGGGGAGAGGGAGGTCTGGACCTCTTTGCTTAGGCTGCTACCCCCGCGACCCGACCTCGGATAAGCGGATGAAGATGGATGGATATAAAAGTTTAACAGATCATTTTTAACCAACTGCAGATTCCAGGATCATCAGTTAAAACAACTCTAAGTACAAGTTATTAAATGTGTCCCCACTTTGCCAGGGTACCAAAGAAGACCCAAACTTTCACCGTCAGATAAAATAAAATGTAGGATGTTCAGAAAAAAAACCCAAGAACCAACAAGGCTCCAGCATGCTGTGAACTGGAAACTGCTGGAATACCAGCATTACTGTCCGCAATGAAATGAGTTTTACATCCTCATTGCCTGAGAGGATGCTGATCAAGAAAGCAGCTCCTGCTCCAAAATCAACACTTTCAAGCTCAACTGGAATTTGCAGCTGCCCACATGGATAAGCCAAATGTATTTTGGAGAAAAGTTTTATGGTCAGCCATGACAAGAACTTTTCTCCAGATATAAAAGTTCTCATCTTGTCCGGCCATAAGGCTTATCTCCAGAAGTCATTTTTAAGAGTTATGTATGATCTTTACATTTTAAGTAACTTACTACGTATGTGGCTGGTCTCTAGTCACACATAAAATGCAATTAGGTGGAACGGCATAGTCAGTCTCGGCCAGTGTATTCAGGATGGTGTGATGACTTTCACAAACCGACGCCCACTCCAATTTCTTTTAATGGATTCATTCTGAATTTGAAATGCATTAATTTGTTGGAAGACACTAATCAATATATGTTTATGATTCTATCGTTTCTTTTCTGTTAAATTACCTCAAAAATGACTTAGTGTAACTTTAAAATGAATTCTGGATTTAATAGTGAGCCACTGAAGAGAAGCTAATATGAAATAAAGTGTCTGATTTTCCCCAACACTTTTCAAACTTAACTGTCCTGTTTTGCATAAAACAGATCTGTGGACATGCTTCATGGAAATCAGAAGGGGTCAGTGGGCACCAAAAACAAATGTATGCAGAATTTAATAGAAAGAAAAAATCGGGAACCGTAGGTAACGTTGTTGTGGAAATTGGTCTGAATCTACCATCGGTTACTCTAGATTTTGTCCAAGACAGGACAAAAGCTACTGACTGAGATAAAGAGGACCTACACAGCCTCTATCTGCCATTATGTGAGTTTCACAATTTGAAGTGGACTAAATGCTCAGTGATGGCTTAAAGCATTGCTAAGAGGAGCTTTCAGCATTCCAGCTAATTTAAATTAAGTATTAAGCCTGCCAGAGGTGTGAGTGAAGGGCCACTTCAACCTACACATTCCCCGTTATGAATATTTACAGGGATTAAACTGGCTTTTGCTCAAGGGTAAATCATGTGGAGTAGATGTGCTTTGTATTTGCCAGCCATGTGGTGTGTGTGTGTGGTGAGTGTTACTGTGAAGTGAAAACCTCGAACTCACGAGACATTAAAATTGTATCTTTTGTGTCTATGTGTAAGCATTAGAGCAGTTATTTTAATAATAAGTACAGGGCAGTTGCGTTAATGGAAACCTTTAATACTTTTTCAAAGGGATGCGTTTGAGTTGGCATTGACATTCATGTAATTTTAATTATAGGCTCATAACAATTAAAATACAGTGGATATTTGTACCATACTGTTCTGTCTTCTGTTAAATTTCACCAACTGGCAGCGATGCATCAAAGGTCAAGCACAAAAGTGTTAACTAGAATGTATTTTTGTGTATACTAATCTTAATGGTGATCAGACATCCTTTGCCGAGCTCCAGTGTCTGCAAGCAGTTAAAACAACTGGCTTAAAAATAGATATGATCATGAATCACAAACTTAATTTTAGTTTGAAATGTCAAGGTCAGTCACACTATATATTTTTAATCATGCATAAGCAATATTTCCATAATAAATGTAGTTCTTAAATTATTGTGAATCTTAAGACCTGAGGGTCACGTGCTTTCTTTGAAAACCCTGAAATGGGTTTAGCAGTATTCACAAGTGACTTCCAGTTTGAACATAGAGTCATACACAGTAAGATGAATCTGACTGACTCAGTGTTATACGACTGGAAGTTGGAGGGATTATGTGCCAGGTGCTAGAAAGCAAGATCATCGTGAGTAGTGGGCCAGAGAGGAATGGCAGGGTCTAAAAAAGACTGAAATCATTTGGTAAACACATCAAGAAATTGGAAGGAGACCACGACGGAGCAGATGTCCTTGTCTCAGTGATAATATGAATGTTGACGTTATTTTCAAATTCTTGGATGGGATGTTGATAAACTGACTGATTAGCTCAGCTCTTTCGTCTCCACCTTTCCTTCTGTCACAGCTTTTCTGCCTTATATGTTCGATAAATAATTACCACTTTGATGTTGTGGATTCTCTACTCTACAATATGAAGCGCCTTAAGGTTATTGTTATTGTTAATTGGTGCCAGTTAAAAAAAATGAATTGAACTGAATTCAAAATAGAAAGAGATGCTTCAAAATAAAATGAAAAAAAAAAAAGAGGCAGAAACGTAACACACAGCAACAATAAGAAAGTTCTGTTTACAGTTTAAAGTCAAAGGAGCTTGCAACGAAAAGCGTCTGTACTTCTTTAAGTTGCTTGAAGACGTTTCACCTCTCATCCGAGAAGCTTCTTCCTTTGACTACAATGACCTGGATGACTGAGAACCTTCACAGATATTTTACAGTTTAAAGCATCGAACCAAAGCTTGTTTTCAGACAGTCACAATCTATATTTCAAAAAAGAAAGAAAAGCTGGAAAAACAATGTCACCATCACTTCCCTTTTCTACTGTTTGATTTGACAAACAACAAAATGTTCTAATCATTTGCTAAGAAGTGGTGCAGACTCATCCTCTATGGCTCTTTACAATGTGTTTCTGAATACTGTAATTGCACCCACAATTTAGTTGTCATCAAGACATTTTTCCGTTTCTGTATTGGCGACTCTACATTAGATATTCTGAAAAAGTGACTTGATTGTGGCTCATAAATGTTACATGTTTCCCAAAGAAAATTGTAGCTGACAAACTTCAATGAGAATATGCTTGCAGTTAAACTCGTTCTTCGGCACAAACACGAGTTCAAATATGTGGCAGCATGAGCACCGTGTGACTGGCTGCATTTGCATTTAAAATGAGTGATCAGAGCAAGTTAGTTATACAAGTATTGCTTTTTTCATATTTATTTTGTTTACACGTCTTTCACTGTGTCAGAGACATGTGTCACAGTTTGTCAGATCCTTTCATGTTGGGTATAAAATGTCTGCTTCCTGTTTAGGAAGACATATATTTCCAAATCTCAGTCTGCTAATATTACTTGAACTGACGCATTCATAGCTTTGGTGTCCAACATCGACAAAAGTTCATAGCAAAATATGGCAAGTCTCCCTCTAACGCTTTACTAATATAAGCAGGAAATCCACTGAATTATGAATATTTACGGACTGCTTAGGCTCACAGTTCACTAATTAATCAAGATGTAACAAAACACATTGAGAAGTGTCAAAAATATTGAATGAACATAGTAAGACATTGCTTTGGTGAGATCTAAATTTCCAGAAACATATATGCAGGTGATCACCTGTCAACTAGTGGTCGCTAGAGAAAAATGTCTATTTCTAAACCAGTTAGTAAGTGGTTGTGAGGTAACCAGGAGCCGCTGTGAAATTGACTGCTAAACTAAAGTTTAGTAATAGCACCTTTCAAACACTATAGTCATTGTAAATGCTTTAAAGATAAAATTAAAACCAAAAATAAAAGAGTAAACAAGGAAAAAAAGACAGAAATAGTATTAATAACAGTAACAACAACAATAAAAAAAATGAAAACAACAGTAATAAAAATGATTGTACAGCTACTCCGTTAAATGAGCTTTTTTAAAAACAGCTAAGGTTGGAGACTATCTGTCCTCAATGGTTAGTTAGCGGTTAGTCCAACGATTGTCAGCATAGCAGCTAAATGCCTTTTACTCTTTTTAGATTCACATTTCTCTACTACAGTACTAACTGATCAGATTTCAGATTATACCTTAATTCATCAAGAATCCTATATATATTTTGGGTACAAGCCATTTAGCGAATTATAATGAGTAAATAATATTTTAAATTGAATCCTGTATTTTATTAGAAGCCACTGTAGGCAGCTGATAGGCTTTGTCTTCCTGGATTTTGTTAAAATTCTTGCAGCATCAAGATCTTTTTATGGAAGCAAATAAAAAGAGCATTGCAGTAGTCAACTCGAGAAATACAGCATGAATGAGCTTCTGTAGATTTTGCTGGGGCATGTATTCTCTCAGTTAAACTATATCTATGAGATGCCAAAAAAGCTGATTTAGTGATAGGCCTAATGTTGGCAGTGAAACTAAGGTCCAGGATAAAAGAATAATAAGACTACGAGATAAGAGAAACAACTTGCTCGAGGGAAGAAAGGAATGAGGTGAGTTGGCATTAAAAAAAGAGAGGTGTAGGACAGGGGTAAGTGGGGCAGTCGAGAAACCACGAGAATGATGAAACAGTAAGCGAGTGTAGTAGTAAGAAGAAAAATCAAAGAAAATGTGGGCAAAATATAATATAAAAGTAAAAAAAATGACAGGAGAGTAAAAAGAAGAGTAAAAAAAATACATGCAGAGAGAGAAAAGGAAAGTGACAGAGTAGTGAAAGAGTAGCAGAGGAACGCTGAAGTTGACAGGAGAAGAGGAGAGGAAGAAGAGAGGAGGACAGGGAGGGAGTTGGTCCACCCTGTAGTTTTGCCAGGAGGAGGGCTGGACCTGCTACCTCTCCTAATGAGCACCACAGAGAGTGTGTGAGAGAGTCTCCAGAGCTGGATTCAGGAGTGTGTGTTTGTGTGTGCACAGATATCAGTCTTTCTGTTGGCCTGCTTCTTTCTCTGTATGTGTTAGAGATGAGTGTGTGTGTGTATGAGGGCTTATCCTCATGGCCCTGTGTTTGTGTGTGCCCTTGAAAGGGCCAGTTGGAGCCGTACAGTCTCGTTAACTTTAAAGTTTGGGTAAAGGCAAGTGCAGACTTTTAAATGATCAAAACTGCATTAGTACCCATTCTGCATGACAGATTTTGCCCCCACGCTGTTGAACTATTGACATTACTAAAGGCACACAACTAATCGCAGATGGAGGTGCACTGATGACAAGCAGTATGACCGCTGACCCTTGGTCAAATGACTTGTGAACCTCACTCTGAAACCTTGTTATTTAATAAAAAGAAACATCTGAAAGTTACTACTCTGATGCCCCATAAGGATTTCAGGGTATTCACAAACTGCCTACAGCACTCTCATATCTCCTGTCAAAGTGCTGCTTATTGTGATGACTCAGAATCTCTTCCTCTCTGTGGCTCTAAATTCCTCCAAAAACATGACAGAGTGTAAATGAGAGTATTAGGATTAAAATTCCTCTGTGCTGCGAGTGCATGTTTGCGACAAAGACATCGTGCACATGTGTGCACTTTTTTGCTTACAGTGAGTGTCAAAAAGCAGAGGAATACGCGTTTATGCCTGTGCAACCATGAAAGTGAGTTTAAGAGTGAACAGGGTGGAGGTGGAAGTGGTTTATTAATGCAGCGCTCTGACAGCACTGTAATCCAGAGCAGGATTAGCATGCTAATAGCAACAGGACCACATCAGGAATTTCACAAACTCTACAGTACCCCTGTGGAGGTGTGTGTGACAGAGAGAGGCTTTGGGTTCCACTGAGAGTGAGTGTGACTATCACTGGGTACCATTGTCTCCTGTATGTGTGTCTTTTCTCCAAATGACTCAACTGTGACTCAGATTGTCTAACAATTTTAAAAGTTTAGAAATTTCTGACAATCTGTTATGTCAATGTCACATGCATGACATAAGTGGCTGAGTAACCCACATATGTCTGCTGACACAAAACCAACTGGATGTTTAACAATAATGATGCACTGCTTTGGTTATGGTGATTCAACCAATTGGAAAGTGGTGGAAAGCTCATCATTACATTTATGACTGTGACTCACAAGGTTGCTAATATCTGGCACAGTCAGATCCTCTTTACACCAAGGTTACTGAGAGGGTTATGAGTCAAGATCAGGTATGTTTCTCATTTATATGGATAAACATTGCTTTTTTAAGCTCTTTTCTTTGATCTAAAAATACTGTAGGTATTACAGTACTTTATGTAATTCCACACAATTTTGTATCCTAGCAGCAACAAATACATTAAAGTCCCACTGAAGTCCTTTTCAAATCAGTAGTCTAAAGAGAACATTAGACCTGTCACTCCCTGACTAATACCAGATATCCAACTTGTTCTAGGCATGTACCAAAAGGGTTTCTTCCTGTCCCTTCCTTTCACAGTAAAAGTCCCTGACATATAGACTGGGACTGCTGTAACATAAAATGCTTTACAAAAGAAATTCACACATATATATGTAAATTCTAGGATTAAAATACAATTTAATCAATTTAAGATTCTTTTTTCTTATTAAAATAGTAAATATTTGTTGGTTCACAACGTCTGACATGTGCAACTAACTAAACAGAAAACTACATTTCTTTTAACAAATGAATTAGCTTGTTCTGTAAACAATTCCTGTGAAGCTGATTTTGTGGTACACAAGTGAGTGTCAATTTAAAAAAAATGGAAGGATTGTTGACATTTTTTAAAAAGAAATTTACATTTCATACTCTAACTTTAAGGGGAACCAGCGTTTCCCTTCAGAATAAATGTTGGTCAGATGTCAGAGGTGTGTTGAGGCTTGTGGTTGGTACTACTGCCCAGAATCCCTGTATCTGACAACATTCATGTAAGAAAGTGGATGCAGAGAGAGCTTTGGGTGAGTGTCCTGTACTTGGTTACCTTTAGGAAAAAGGGGTTAAAATAGGTTCTTTCATAATACTAACCCTGCATATTGAAAAAAAAAAATCATGCTTATGCTAGTACTTTTAAATTTGATGGCTAGGAGTCCTTTAAAAGTATCAATACATAACTGATTATTGCATCAAGCGGGTGCATCAAAAGAACCATTGAGCATGTCTGTGAAATCGCAGAGGCTTTGACAAAAATAGTCAAACCCTATTCCACACATTTGAGTATTCACAGCACCTATTTTAGCTTGATCTTAAATAGCCTAGACCATTTTTAAACCCAAAACAGAGATACCTTGGTTTTCATTCCATGCCAAAATAAGGTTACCTAGTTTCTACAAACCACCATGGCTCTGTCTCAAATGGGATTAAGAGAATTCAGCTCCTGGGTGACTCAGATGGCCTCCTTTCTAATAAACAGGCCTTGTTAATCTGTTGGGTCAAACCATGTTAAACTGAGAACAGACCTGGCTACTTTGGTTGCCAGTCAAGGGCCAAACAGGGTTAACTCAATTTCCAAGTGTGTATATCCATTTTGTTTGTGCTGTAAACATGTCTCTGTGTGTGTTGTGCTTACTTGACTTGGGTGAGGTTAAAGTGTGTTTTGGGAAGTGGAAGAAAATTACTGCAGCTTCATAAAGAACATAAATCAGACAATTTATGTCTATGTGTGAGACAAATAACTACTTATTTTGGTAACTTCTTGTTATCAGATTTAGATTGCTTGTTTCAAACTGTCGTGAAGTGAATGGGTATGGGTGGACAATGCGGATATGGTTGTGGGTATATAAATGTAGTGAATAAAATCTCCTATATGCTCTGATGCTTCCACTTTGTGATAGCCAGTGAAACAGATTGGTGGCGATGTTGCTTTCTGTGTTCTTTCATGCAGAACTTAAGGTTATGAGGCAGGTCTCTTATTGATTCATGTTGCAGACAATTAAAGTCACTATAGGCCCGTCAGGAAAACACTTCCTTTCTCTTAAGACTTTAACACACACGCACACACATGCACATAGACACTGCAAAGAAAGTATGATTGAAAGCAACAACCGTTGATAATCCTCTCACTTATCTGCTTTTCACTAGTTTGCTAAGTCATCTACTCCAGTGGTCCCCAACCCCCCGGCCTCGGACTGGTACCGGTCGTTTGGTACCAGGCCGCGAGAGTTGAGGCTCAGGTGTGAAATGTATGGTTTTCAGGGTTTTTTATCGGTTTTCAGCATTATTTTGTTATCGTTTTTATCGTTAACTTGGTTTTCCTGGGTCTTTTCACGTGTGTTATGAATAAATCGTCTTTTTTTCGGTACCGGTACTAGTTTTATTTTGTTGTATTTATCCGTGACACCTTAAAGGCCGGTCCGTGAAAATATTGTCGGGCATAAACCGGTCCGTGGCGCAAAAAAGGTTGGGGACCGCTGATCTACTCGTTAACTTCTCTCAGTTACTAAATTTATCATTCATCCCTCGTTGCCTACTTCATCATTCACCATTGTTTTACTCACTCAAACATTTGCTTCCTCACTCATGTCCTCACCCTTTCACCAATTCAATTCCTCCCTCTCACATTTGTGTAATATGATACTTAGTTACTCTGTTGCCTGCTTGCTCATTGGCTCACTTGCCCAGCAGCCATTATGCAACTGATGTGCATGTGAGAACGCATATGTCTGAAAAGTTTGATTGGACAGTTAGCGGTGCTTAGTGTGATGTTTGATTGTCTCAGACTGATTCTCCCAATATCATCCAGAATTAATTTGTGAAAACAGCTTCACACACTCATATGTTTACTCCCTCATTTAATTATTTATGGTTACTCAGTTAACATGCTCATACACGTATTTACTTTCCCCTCAATTATTAACTTGCCTGTTTGTAAGTACCTCATTCATTTCCTGACTCTTTTATGCGTTGCTCATGATCTCGATCATTTGCTGTCATTCACTGAGTCTCCTGCTCCCTCAGAGTGGTTTGAGTATTCAATAATTGGCTTAAGCACCTGGCAAGGTACTGCATCTGTGCTATGCAGAGGTTTCCAGATCCATGTTTAAATGCTATTATTATCTGGCGCCAGTGTCAGGAATATGTAGAACAACCAGTCTGTTGGTTACACTTGTTTGTATTTCTGTTGTTGTCAGTCCTTCAGCTTAGCCGCTGCTCCAGAGGAGACAGAAGGTGGAAAATTCACCACAGCACTGCTTGTGCTCATGTTGTTAGCTCAGCTGTCTGTCTCTTTCCAGTTTAAGCCAATTTCCAACCAGTCAGTATTGTAGCTACAGACACTGACATTGCCGTCAGGTTACACGCTGTCGACTTTTTGGAGGACTGCATCCAAGCGCATCTCCGTAGCTCCTATGTTGGCATTAGTTCTACGTAATGCAGACACTAACAAAAATTTCACTGTTTACCTCTTATTTTTTTTGGTCTTTCACTGAACTCAAGAATGCAAAACATGAAAATACCAAAACAATTACATGAAATTCTTTGCATACACCAGTACCTGTTATCATTTGCATGTTACCAGATCATATCTTTAACACCTGCACTCCATCTGTTTTAGGGCTCTATGCTCGTTTCCTTTTCACTTACATTCTGCTCTCATACAAACACTGGAGATCCCTCCTAAAGACCTTTCAGAATCAACTACAACTTGTGACCTTTGGTCTACCAGTATTTTGGTACAAGTTTCAATTTTTTTCTTCTTTACAAATAAATTGGATTTAGCATAGGTTCACTAGGTTCACTGCTTCTTTCACTGGGCTGACTTTCGAACTCCAAGCTTTTCAATTCACAGAGCTACTGTATATAAACATACCAGTATCCTCCGTGTTTTAAATTACTTGACTCCTTTTTAATAAAGTACTTGTAAAAGTAGCACCCGTGTTTATAGTAAACATCCTTTCTCCCTTACCATTCCCTCGTCTCCAGACAAAACCGTTGATGTGACTCGGGCAAAATCCCAAAACGTTTCACTTTGCAACTTTGGCTTTTTTCTTTAAATCAAGTTTTGGTTGCATGAACAGAATTATTTCACCTCTGCCACCACCAAACACTTTTTCTCACACTCACACTTATAAATTGGAACACACACAGACTTCATATCCATCTGTTCCAGTTGTGTGTTACTCTAACAAATCTCTGCCTCCTTTCTCTTATTATCCAAGCGTATTCGGGTGGTAGTAATGGCATTTAGATATCCAGTGAGTTTGTTTGCCTTGGGGTGTGTGTGTGTCTTTGTGTGTGTGTGAAAGGAGACCATGGGAGCAAATAGCATATAATAGCATATGTTTTAAATGACTTAATGGGAATATTTAAAGCTCCTGGCATGTTAGCTGACAGTGGATTTAATTCAAGCTAACTAAGGGATGGGCGTGCGTGAGTAAAGTACACTCACTTTTATTCAGTGAAAGCCTACACATGCAGAGGCATACACACTCATATATTAAGCCATACCTGTGTTTTTCAGACTTTCCTGTTGGATACTTGTATGCCTGGAAATGTGAACTGAGCTCTAAACACACAAAGTACACCAAACTGGAAATATAGGAAAAATAAAAACCATATTAAATATATGTGTGTACAGTTTATACAGTACGTCCTTTGATTTCTTGTTCCTCGGTTATGTTTATGATTCATTTACAGTTTTTAGCTAGATCAAAACTACATTCAGTTTCTGTAGCCACCTCAGGTTACTGTTGAGATTTTAATTTGCATACAACATCTCCCAGTGATATGGTGTAGAAGTACTGAGAAATGGAAATAATCAAGTTCAGCTTCACATAGTAGTTCATTACTATCCACTTTTGGTTTACTAAATGTTTTGCTCAGCACACAACAACTCACATATGAACACAGAGTAACATGACCTGGGTTTGCTCCAGCACACATACTTGAACATACAGTGATGCTCAGGATCAGTTGATGTTATCTAAGTGAGCAGTAAACAGACTCTTTAGAGTCTGACGCCTCTGGGTGCCCTCCTTTGGTTTGTGGCTTCATGGGTCCTGTCCAACTGCGTTAGCTTTTGCTGACACGAAAGGCTTTAATGGCTGCTATTGGTGCCTCTGGGGAATGAAAATTTCAACATAAGAAAGACAGGGAATTCTGTCTAAATAAGTGTTATCATTAGAAGATATGTTCCTGTGTCCGTAAGTGGATATTTTCAGGGCACCAACTTGCTCTTATGGGGATTTGCTTTGCTATATCCTCATGTTTACGAGCGTTTGTGGATGAAAGCTAGGTTGCTTGCGTAATGACCGTGTGTGTTTGTGTGTGTGTGTGTGTGTGTGTGCATCTATTATGTTGATATAGAGTTGATTTGATCTATGTAATCTAACCAAAAGGCTAAATGAGCTCAAGCAGAGAAATCACTTCTGCATGCATGTTTCCTCAATAACCTACTTCCTTATAAAACATAAATATTCATTAATATTGTTAAGTGACATTGTATCATTTTACAGCATACTTAGACGACACATATTACATTTGGGTAATTACATGCTATCGTGCACTTGTGTTGATAATACATTTTAAATGAATCAGGCCATATTCACTCTGATAAATTGTGGCCTAAAAATACAATCCCATTAGAAATAGACTGAAACCTTTGGGGAGGAAGTAATGCTGTAGTTCTGTTACCTGGATTCCATCTCTCAATAGGTTCTAAATTTATGAGTTTCCACAATTTGCTTTTACCTTTTGAAATGTGTTCACACTTGTCTCTTTAAACCTCATTTGTGCAAACCTTTAGCACTGTAATAAAGTAATTATCATTTTGATTATTAAGCTTTGGTGAGACTGTTTTGTTGACAGCCAAAAAAATTAAATCTCAACTGCAGTGACAACAATAAGTCCTTGTAATTTCTCTGTTGCCTATTAATTTGTTGACAATAACTGCCGCTGATGAGTTGTAAAAAAAAAAAATAAAAAATTAAAGCTTTCATTGGGATATTGGAGTTGTTAAATGCAAAACTGGAATTACTCAACTGAAAAACAAGTTTGCAAAACAGTTTCCAAATTCTGTTGCCAGAAAATCATAGGTTTTACTGCAAGGAGCTGGAGTTAATCTTCTTTTTTTTTTAAATCTTGGTTAAATATTTTTCGCTGGCTGCCAGCAAGGTATAGCATGCAAATAAATGTGACACCATCCAAAAATGAGAGAACACTTACAAGGGAGGAATTAAGTGGCTAAAGTAAGACTGAGATCATTCTTTGTGGTTAAACCACAGCAGACTGAAAGACAAATGATGCTCTGGCACTGAAGACACCAAACCATCTGCTTAAAGACCAATCAGTCACATCAGCATTTAAAATCAGAAAACTTTGCAATAAAATAGTTTTCTCAGAGTCATTGGCATCGGTAAATTCTGTCACAAGAGGTAGCGATATGCAAAGTTGCAGTTATGAACTTTACGTTACAGTGCTCACCTTTGAGGGACGGTAGACAACATTTTTAAAAGTTGTAATGTTTGCTGGTTCTTTGTTTAGTTATTGTCCAGTTTGTTTGTCTTTATCTGTGCAAAATTTTTCACATCACTCTCCTCGCTGTTTACATTATGTTCAAAGCTGAACAAAGCTGAACTTTTTCTGCAAATTTACTGTCACATTGTGCTCTAGCTTAAAACATCCATCCAGCAGTTAGGAACAATCTCCGGTTTTCTCAGATTTGATGATGATGGGTCACTGTAACTGCTCCATACACAGCCATTGCATGCCCATTTCATAATAATGACATTAATTTAATCTATCAATGGGGAAATTACATTAAAAGTTGGCTATCGTCAGTCCCTGACATCATCATCCATCGGCACAACCCTAGCTACCTGGAAGACTTCGTTGTTTTTCCAAATGCATTTTTTAATTTTTTAATTTTTATTTTTAGGAACAAAATGTCAGTGAAGTAAACAGCACAGCATAGAGAAAGGGAACTATTATGACTCACTAACAAAAATGCATGAGATAAGATATTGAGTAGAGTCTGGGTACAATAAATGATACTGTAATAGCGCTATAATACTGAAAAACCTCTTTGATAGAACAATGACTTTATATCAGCCGCTTTTAAAAGCAGCATGCATCAATACACCAGCATTTACTGGAAACCCACAGGAGGAGTCTTGTGCTTTTACAGATACATTTAGAGAGCTGCAGATTGTTGGGTACATGTAGCTCAGTTTTCAATATGAGCCACCTTTCATGTATAGGCTACACTATTCACGAGAGTGTAAGTGAAACATGAATGCTTTTCCTGTTTCCTGCATTTTATTGTAATTCAGAAAAGTGGTTTATTTAATCGAGATGATGGAAACTAAGTTGTTTTCCATTATGCTATGACATAGAAGTTGACAATTTTAGGGAAACACGTTTGCTGACTAACAGAAAACTACAGAGTGCCAAAGAGCAGAGCAAACCAGTGCTGCCAAATTTAAACAATAAGGGAATCACAAACCCATTTTAAGGGAATTTTGATTAATAATCATATAACAGGCATCACATGGGGTGATTGTTCTCTGTGCATGTGTATCTTTATCTGTGCATGTATGCATAGGCTGCAGTATTATTAATTGATTATATATCCTTATATATCCTATACATTAATGCTAAACTTCATACACAAAGAGATTATGCTTGTTTTGGTGTCACACTAATTCACACGTTACCATATGCACAGACCCAACAATAATGGCTGATGCATAAAAGCAATGACACATACATGAGCCCATACACGTACCATCCCGCCGCAACACATTCTCACCATCGCATCCACTTTCACACAAGAACACACACACGCCTATGCTTCAGATCACACTCGAGTAGCAGTGTTATGTTTTCATTATGGAAATGCATTTTATGACTGAGAACATGTGATTATGTTTGCGTGCAGAGAGGGGAGGAGTCGTGCTGAATTTCAAAACTAGATCAGGGGCATTGACACACACATACTGAATGTTTGGCTACTGCTGTGAGCCAATTCTCTCTCTCTCTCTCGTGCCCTGATTGTGGTCCTTAAAATTGCAGTTCTGATATTGAATATTGATAGATACCCCACAGCCCCCCTTTGCCTGTTTATCCCTCTGTTCTAATGAGTTCACTTTGATTTCTTTTCATTTCTAATGAGATCACTGAACAACGAGGGGGCGATAAAGGCTAATTATCTCTGTATTGATTAATTTATAACAGTTATTTTCATATCTGTGAGAAAAATAGTGTTTTCCTAGTTTTCACCCTTTGCTGGAGGTTATTTTTTTCAAACGGAATGCAGATGGATGAATTTTTTCCCCATGTTTTTCAAATTCATTTCCCAGTTGATGTAAGGCTTGCTTGAAGAAGCATAATCAAAACCATATCATATATTTTAGACCCTATTCAGAGGGTGTGTATTAAAGATATCAATATATGGATATATGGATATGCAATCTGCTGTGCATTTTAAACCTGTGCATATTTTATGAGTAAACAATGCTCCAGCTCTCTGTATCCTATATCCTCAATAATAGGATTGTGGAAGTCTCACCTGCCTCATAGCTTGGAACTAGCCTTAATTCTCAACACCAAGTCTGTAGTGACGAGAAAAGGCAGAGCCACAGTCACAAGGTGTGACTCAGCCATTGTTTCTTAGTCTTTTTAAGAAAATGGGTACTTGCTTGACACGTCAGCATTATCCACCGACTGTATGTAAAAGATGGATGTAAGATAAGACAAGATAAAACTTTATTAATCCCTCGGGTGGGTTCCTCTGGGAAATTCGGTTATGTAGCATCCAGGTCTGAAAAATGAAGCCAATGCAAAGCCCTTTAAACCTGAATTATTTGCAATTTACAACAGGTGATGATTTGCGGCAATTCCGTGATGATTTGTAACCAAATCATTAGGTTACAATAAAAAGGTAAGAATGCATAGACATCTAAAGGAGAACAGCCTAGCTCACTTGATCTGTAGCCTCAGTAAACACTGTGCAGATGAGTTTATATTGTAGTTTAAGGTCATTTTTTAAATTTAAAACAGTGCAAGCTTTAGGCCAGGTCTACCTACAACATAAACATGCAGTTTCCTAGTCAGATGTCCCCTTATTTGTCATGTCTGGACCAAAATGCTCACTTCAAAGCTAGCTTCAAGATAAGACTTCACAAGCCAGTGGGCGATGTACAGTTTAAGCTCTCATCACAACAGCTATGCTACAACACTACAGAAGGATTTTGCAGTTAAATGCTGCCAATATTCTACAAAGCATCATAAGCCATCTTGATTTGGCCTTGTTGGAATCTAAAAACATGTTTGATGAAGTTTAAACTGGCATTTATTTCCTCGGTGGATGACTGGGACAAAGAGGCAGACAAAAAAAGTAAGCATTAAATGATTTCGTGAATAAAGCAATGACGTTCTCCAATTTCAAATACTTCAAAACAAATTAAAACGGTTGTGTGTCAAAGCATATGTCTAATTAAGGGACTCTGTTGCAGATGTGTGTGTATGCAGTGCTTGAGGCTAAAAGAGAAGGCTAATGCAGTGGAAAATGTGTCTTAGCTGGGCCATGAAATAATGATGAGACACTGTGACTTAATCATGTTGACACACAGAGCTTTCTCTTCATGTGCCCCTCACTCACTCTCTCACTCTCTCTTGCAAAGGCATCCTCTCTCATAAAGTCTGTTTTCTTTCTTTCTCACTGCCCCTGTTCTCTTCACTTCCCTGATAAACTGTGACAGTGTCTGTCTGCACTGGCACTTTCAATTCACGCTGTTAACTTAATTGGTATTATATTGTTAACAGTACCAAGGGAGCTTATAAAGACCGTATTTGTCGTCACATAAATAGGGAGAAGTTTCAATTATTAAGAATTTCATTAGATCAGACCCTACTGTTAATTCTGTTTATGGTCACCATTAGCTATTACATGATTGTTTTATAACCTCTTTCTACTCTTCAACTATCTCAGTACGAGTTCCCACAATATGGGATTCAAATTGCATTCATTTTAAAGCCTTCTTTGTTAAAGTAATGCAAAAATAATGATTCATCTCATGCCTTTTTTAGTAAACGGATGCAGTGCTGGATCTTAGTTTTTTGCATTTGTGACAGTAATTGCTTAAGGCTTGCTGCTTCCTACAGTTGAAAGACTTTTAACTTTGGGCAAATTGACTTGCTACAACTATCAGCTGTTACCAACTCAAGGCTAAAACTGTAACAATTATAACAATTAAAGTTTTTTTGTTTAATTTTGGTCTTTTTTTTTCTTACACATTACATTTCCATCTTTGACTATCATTTGCAGTTCTGAGGTTCAACCACTGCTTCAGTGAATTGGTTTGTAAAATACAGTATAAATTATAAATTCCCAATTCCAATATTAACGTCATGTATAAATGCATGCATCTTTTTCTATTTCTTTGTAGGTGGCTGTACATTTGAGGAGTCATATAGCAGCTGTGGATACAGTGTTTCTCTGGGAACCAATGGTTTTACCTGGGAACAAGTCAACTCCTGGGAAAAGCCCACCATGGATCCTGCCCTACCTACTGGTAAGATTCTACATATGTCTCTCTGTATTGTAGTTCAAGTTTTTGTATGGTGTCTCTATAATGAGACCCATTATAATTATTGTCATGGTTATGGTTTTGATTTTTGTATCACAACCAAATTAAATTAAATCAAATCCTTTCTAGTCTTGGTCAGTTGTAGTTAACATTAGGTTGATAAAATCAAACATAAAAATCATGTACAATATTACGTGATTTTATAATAGATAAGGAATGATTACCATTTGCTACATTTTTATAACAGGACCGAAAGCATCATGTATGTAGCAGAAAAAATATACTTTTTCTGGATTATAATTTATTTTCATATTTCTGCATTCATTAGAACAGGAAATGACTCTCTTTTATTTGTGTCTTATTTTGGTAAAGAAACAAAAAAGTTTGTGTTCCTGTGACGTTTCAGAATTACACTAATGTAGCAATACTTATTTTTGTAAGGAGCCCACTATCAGTCATTTTAAAGGACAGTTTTTCATTTTAAGAATAAATCAATTTCACATATCTCTAACATTAAGTCATTGTTGTATATAGTTTAAAAAAAAAACAACAACAAACAAAAAGATCAATGGTAGATACTTCCAGAATTCTGTAGATGTTGTAGTGGTTTATTACCTGATTAAGTAATTGTTTTTAACAGGGATTTGGAGGTCTTGGCTTACCAAGAACTACAGCGTTTAATTGTACAGACATTACTTTTAAAGTTGTAGGATAAACACTTTATTAGTCTCCTATTTGCATATGAATTTGTGGTAATTTTTTTCTCTCTATATCTTCATCTCTCCTTCTGTCCTTCTGAGTTGGCAGAGTCAGTAGACATATCGTGACATGACCTCAGCTGGGTCACTTTCTACTTATCAAACGCCAAATGGCAATCAGACTGCATGTCTATCCATCTCGTTCTCTCACACAGTTCTGCCCTTATGCTCTCTTTATCTCGCCCACTGTCTCACTTTCTAACACGCCTGCTTTCCCACATGCTCTTTTTCACACACTCTCTCTTACATTTCTCTGTCTATAACTTGAGTCACCTTCTTCTTGTTGCCAAATTTACTTCTTTGACTGACAAGACTGTTTATCAAAAAATCTATTAGCAATGCAGCATTAAAATTCAAAGCTATTCAAATTATTTTAAATGCCAGTAAGGGCATTATTTTTCTCTTTCAAACCTTAATCCTTAATATGTTAATATCCAAATCAGACTGAAACACATTTTCTGTTCTGGGACTATGTTGTAGAGCTGGAAACTTATGAATCATGGTCTTTTATTGAGAAAATATACAACAGTGACAGAATTTTACTTATATTCACTTTATTCCATGTCACTTTGATGTAGATTCTAATGTTACTGTGGAGAAATAATGCTGTCAGATAGTGAGGATTTGAAATGGAAACCAGGTTTGACAAAGCAGAATATGTTTTTGTGTCCCTGCTAGCCAATAAAAAATAATGACTTACTGTAACAGCGATTAATATTATTACAGGAAAGTACATCCCTCTGTTTTGCTCCTTGCCATTTCCCCTCTGTAATTAATTACTATATAATTATCATATTGTAACCAATGGTCTTATTTCTCTCACCATCATTTATTATCTTATAGTCATGTCAATTATTGCCCCAATATATCATCATCATGTCTCCCTCCAATAATTCTCTGCCTCTGACATGTCAGTTTGGTGCAATAATAGGTCTGTCAGCCACTGCCTCTGCTCACCACAGTAAGATCTTGTACTGAAGATCTGATACGAGTGAATGGGCATGAAGGCTATGCCAGACATCTGGCTCTTAGTATGTATGTCTTATGTCAGTTATCTGTCTCATCTATCCTTGTGGGTGGTGGTTGT
Organism: Copadichromis virginalis; assembly: GCF_057382275.1. Classification (NCBI taxonomy): domain Eukaryota; kingdom Metazoa; phylum Chordata; class Actinopteri; order Cichliformes; family Cichlidae; genus Copadichromis; species Copadichromis virginalis. Next base: position 30,187,579 of record NC_140622.1, on the reverse strand, counting down.
CACTGGTGATATCCATCATGGCCTATAAGCCATCCTCATCATAGACTTATCAGCTGCACACTTTGCCCTGATAGCTACAGATCTGATAAGCCAGGACAAGAACAAATTGTCTGTCAAGCTCTTTGTCTGTGTCTCATTTTTTTTCTCATTTTGTTAAGTCTTTTAATGCTTCTGCCCAGATGACTATAATACAATATCAGTATCTTGCTCTTTCAGGGCAAAGCTATCCCTGTTAAACTACTTTTATTAGTGGTAAATGAGACTTCTTAAACATTGGGTAAATATAAAATAGATGAGGTGTATAAATACATCATGTGTCAGGTCTAAAGATGTGGTTTTCGTCAGCTGCTCATCTGCTGTAGATAGTTTTTTTAGGCCTTACATTTTTGTCCTTTTATTGTCTTTCTATTTGGGTTTCCTAAATTTTCTATGGACACACTTCAAACCATTCCACAATACAAGAAGTTTCTTAGCTAATAGCTCTTAGGGTATTTTATATCTGTGAAGATGTGTTAACATTGGTATTTTTCATAGATTCAACTAAAGAGATGGGGACAGATTATGTGTTTGTGCACCAAGCTGCCACAAACAAAGTCTCAAAAGATACCATTTAAAATCTGTGCTCAGATTTTTGTTATTTTTAGACGTAATGCTGGCTCATCACTTGATTTAGGTGCTTTTTTTATGCTTAAACAATTGGTTTAACAAACAAACTACCAACAAAACATTCCTCTGATAAGGGTCAGGTATGATGACTCAACTAAAAATATGTGAACGAGCAGTCAATGTCCAAAGAAAAAAGCCCTCAGGAAGTCTGAAAACCTATTGCTCAAGACCAATTGAAAAAATAGCAAAATGGAAACAAAATGTAAAAAAATGAGGGGTTGCTCAAAACCTTTGCACATTAATGTTCACACTTTAAAAATATCACTGTTTCCAAGCATTTGTCAAGTGTAGGTCTGTGAAGATCTTTTTTTCTTTACATTTGTTAATCACCTGTGGTTATACTTCAGTTAAACATGGATGGACGATTACTTTATGTTGAAATATCTGTATCATCTTTTAGGATTGTCCTAAAAAAATATCATCAAACTTGACATCATATTGAACTACATCTGTAAGAGTAATATCAGATCTAAAAGCGTGTGAAGGAGATGCTACTAAAACATCTTCACATGAATTTCATCAGTAGGTTATTAGATCAAAGCAGGCTATAGCTGGGATGTTAGTTGCAGGCCCTGATGCAACATAAAACTATTACAGCAACACACTTACATGTTCTGAAGTATTTTTGTAATCTCCATTGAGCAGTGGCAATAGATCTGACTGTGAAAAAAAACATGAAAGGAAAATGGACAATAAAAGTGAAAAAAAAGTCATAATTTAATTTGCTGTTTTCAGTTAACAAACACTGACTGAAAAACACTCCAGCTTAAACCAGTCAAGTTGGTGTGGTTAAGTTATGAGAGTATATGTGTATATATATTTTTTCTTTTATATTTTTTCTTACCGCTGTGTTTTATTTAGCCCAGAAAAAAGCTGAAAACTCCACCAACTACAGGGCTGTGTCAAGGCAAGTGCATTCTGTGTGCCGGGTCTCTTTGCAATGAGTCAGTAGTGTCAATAATTTAGTCTGAAATGTTGAAAAAAAAGGTTGGTTTCACTGAGCTAAGATATGAAAAAAGACATTCTTAAAACTATCAAATGTTTTTAAGAATATTTGAATTAACCTCGAACCGCATTTAACCATTTAAACCTCAAAAATAAGCTTAAATGTTTAAAATATTGTAAACCTACAAATGTGTATCTACTGTACATTCACAAAGGTGAGTGTCTAATGTGTTAGATGTTTTCTGCCAGTTTGGGGACAGCATGTAGCCTGCATGAATGCAGAAGCAAACAGCAAACCCTTGCTTTTGTCTCTTCTCCTCCATTATCAACAAAGTCATACATATAAGTCATATAATCCTCTTTCTCGCCTCACCTCCATAATATTGATGTGACTGATATGGTTGTCATAGAGCATAACCCACACTTGACAGTTTGTAGATATGACAAGATTGGATTGGCACCATCGCTCTCTCCATTTCTCTGTCTCCACTGCCATTTAGACATCTTTGTCATATAGTCCATAACCCTGACAGCTCATAGATCTCGTGGTAAGGCACGATTTGAATCAGCGCTTTAACGTCTTCTTTCATCATCTGTACTGACTTGGTGATGATATAATCCACACCTCTGACAACTTAGAGATGTGACGAGATTAGATGGCATGACTGTTTTTCCATCCCTGATAACATATACAAAGACCCAATGATCTAATCCTGAGAGTTCATGAAGTAAATGGTACAATGTATATGACATGTTTATGTATATCACTACAAAACAATATCGATCCTACAAATATCAAAAACATACTCAGATTCCAGTCTTTGATTTTTTTCTGTACTTTGCACCTTTTATTTTTGATGACTCTTTAGAAGCATAAAACTCATTCATTTATTTACTATTATGCTATTTAATGTTTATTTGCTTGACTTATTGTTTTATTTAGATGGAAGTTTTGGCCAGTAGACTACACTTTGGAAGTATTAGTTGAGCTCTGGCTAGCATTTTTCATAATAATAATAATAATAATAATAATAATACATATAGGATAATAATTTTTTAAAAATGCCATTGCAGCAATTCTTTTTTCATTGTCCAAGTTTTGCAAACCTGCAAATCGCCGAAGGAAAACGTTTTTTTTCTGCTTTTTTTCTGTACCCGCTGCCTAGCTCCCCACTCACACTCATATCTCATACCTCTTATTACCTTCAAACCCTAGGCTCAGCGAGACAAACTTACACAAGCAGCAAACATCAAACATCAAAGCAAGTCAATGTTTTCAGCACCCGTCAACACGGCCACAATCTGAAATGTGAAAAATGATCAGAGGGAGAGCATGAAGGGGGGAGTTAAAGTAAGGAAATGGAAGAGTAAAGATACGGAGACAGAAAAATACAACAAAAGGTGAGCGATTTTAGATGGTGGGCAGCAATGTATTGATAAATAAAGACAGAGAAAAATTACCACCTTCATTATCAACATATACAAACCTAATAAAAAAAAAACATTTAAATTTATTCCTGCGTTATTGTATGTGTGAAGAAACAAAAATACATAAATCCAGATGGCAGCATTTCATTCATATAGATAGTAGGAAAAGTTAAATGTGGCAAAATGACTGAAATAATAAAACTAAAATGGAAATCAAGTGATTTTGGAGAGTGAGGATGGAGTGAATGTGAGGTAACGATTGACAGGAGGCTCAAAAGAACTCCACATAATGATGCAAAAACACACAAAAGAGAGTGATGAGGGCAGACAGGCATCTAGAAAAATATATGACAGTGACAGAAAGTAAAGGAAACCAAAAGAAAAATGACACAAAGAGTTGAGACTTCCTTAATGACTCTTACTCCACTGAGTCTTACTTTACTTACTGACTTATCTGCACGAAAAGGCAAATTGGGGAGCATGGAGAACTTTCAGTAGGTTACCATAAAACCACCTATTGTTTTAATTTGGACCTTTCTGTGCTGTAAAATAGTGTGAAGTAGACTTGACATATTTCTTACTGTCAGACACACAGAAACAAGAGATTTAAGGGGCTGAGGGGTTCAGGTGGAAATGGAAAGAGACTTAATTCTGTCACAGAGGAGGACCATTCAAAGAAGAGTATATCCTTTGCTCTTTTTTTCTCTTTGAGTCTCTGTTCAGCACTTACAGAAACCCTCAGCCAGTGTGTGTGTGTTACACTTTTACAGTTGTCATGCATCTGGTATGTCTCATGTGTTTATGGCTGATATTGTCTCTGAAACCTTTATTTCTTAACTCTGGAAAGAGACAGTGTTCATAATAGCACCCAATTGGCTGTTGTTGTTGTGTTTGTGTGTGCTCTGTGTTTTTGAACCCAGATAACAACAGAAACATGTTCATTAATGATTTCAGCATTGACAGACAATGTCTTTCTAGCCTTTCTGTGAATGAGACAAAGTAGATGAAGATTTAATGAGCCCTGAAGGGAAATTGGGTTGTTGTTGCAGCTGAAATACAGATACGAATATTAAAGCAAGTGCAAGATAATACAGAGGGATTAAAAGAGAACAGAGCATGATTAGCATTATCAGAAAGATAAAAAATCTCTTCAAGACAGGTGTACAGTTAATAAGTATGAAACAGTATGTGGGCTTACTCTACACGGTGTTGAAGGTCCATAGAAAAAAAATAGTATGTCATAATAATATAATGAAGTTGCAACATGGAAAAAACAGGATAGTCACCTGTGAAAATCTGGATAGTTAACTCTAACAGTTACTATTATAGTTTCATATATGCTATATAAATATTGTTAGGGGTGTTGGATACTGGTTGCATGTACAGGAATGTTTGTTGTGCAATTGAACAAGGTTTATCAATGTTTATGGTTGTTTAGCATGGTCTTACAAGACCTATACCACCTGTGATGCGCACCTAACTAACCAGTCATAAACACTTGGAATACACTGGCTAATGGTTAGTTAATTAAATTTTCCTGCAAGTTCCTGTTATGTTATAACGCCACGATTTTTCAGTTCTAGTGCAATATGTGTACCTGCACCCAAGAAAATAAAAACCTGTATTGGACAGACTCACACAGTTGCACAGTTCTGAAGGCTAAATAGATGCAGTCAATCATTCCAGCTAGTTAAACCTCTGCTCTGGTTGAAGCACAGCTACCCCGTTAATTATATCACCAAAAATAGTCTGACCAGTTGCAGCAAACAAAGATATGTTGTCCAGACAGCTGCAGCTCGAGGGAGATGTCAGTCAATATATACACGCCCCCACAGTCCTGAGAAGTGGTCTAATCAGGCACAAGTGAAAACACCTGTGTGGGGCAACCCATGCTGCACGACGACTATAAATGACAGCAAGCTGCAAGATTGAAATTGTATTTTCCAACTATATTATAGAGTCAAAAATGGCCAACATTGCCAAAAATCAACTTCATCCACATGCCAGCAAAGTGATCGTAGTCATTTGACGTGAGCTACCCGTTCTATTTTCTGCATGCAAGTGTTTGACTTTCACATAGCCCAGTCTTTACTAAGTCTTTTATGTTTTTGGTTTTACACACTGCTAATTTTCTATCCTTTGGCGCTTTACAGGGTTCCAAAAAGTTTGACAGCCAAATGAAATATGCTGCCTTTTTTATTCCTTCTTGAGGGTTTAGGTGATTTTAACAAAGGCTATCCAGAGTTTTGCTAACAGTGCCAGAGGTTTGTGCGAGTGTTTGAATGGGTGCCTTTTTGCTGGTGTACCCTGTCATTTGTAGTGTTGATGTTTGCAGTGACTGTCAATCCAGGGCCCAAACCGTGTTTCACAAAGCTTACAGCTCTGCCTGTCTTTGCTCTTTCTTTTCTTCTTTCTTTTTTCTTCCTCTATTCCTGGACCTTCTTTCTCTGCAATGCATTCATTCCTCCTGAGGCGTCTTTGTCCTAAATGTGGCTCTCGGTTTCTCTCAATCGTTTTTCTTTTTTTTACAATTTGACAGCTTGACAGAAAAGTATGTTTGAACTGTCTCAAACTGTATTTTGACATGCGTGTGTATTTTAATCCTGCCGTGTCTGTCCTCTTGTCAGCGCTGCCTCTTATTTTGTTCTAAGATTGTTTGGTTTGGTTTAAAATGGAGCACTGTAACAAAAAATAATTTCCCCCAGGGATCAATAAAGTATTCTGATTCTGATTCTGATTCTGAAGATCATCTGAAAACAAATGGGTGCTAATCAGAGAGTGCCTCACCACTCAGTAGTGACAAAAACTGAACACGCACACACACAAACACACACACATACACGTATTTAGTTAAAAACTAAAACAAGTACAGTCCACAAACAAAGACACTCACATGGTATAGTGTGCTTGAGTATAGTAATGAGAGCATAAAACTGTGTGTATGCGTGCACAGGCAGGCAAGGGAGTGTTTTTCAAGTGGCTGCTGATGGGTACAGAGGTTAAATATACCGTGAGCTTTTTTAGCCGCTAGTGGTGATTCGAGGGTCCTTGTTGGAGCCAGCTTGATTGCATTTCTGATTTGTGGGTGGGAAGGAAGAAGCAAAGTAGAGCTGAGAAAAGGACAGATGGCGCAAAAGCGACACAAGCAAACTGACAGACACTGCGCAAAGCCCCCAATTTTTTCTGTTACCTGAGAAAAAGCTGTTGCCACTGTTCATTTGCTTTGAACTTTAGTATAAAGAAGACAAACACCCAACTGGCACCTCTAGAATTACATGGACAGTTAGGTTTAAACAGTTGTTATATAGGTGAACCACTTTGTCCCATGTCATTTTAACTGCTACACAGAATTTTACATCAAACAGACTCTTGTTGTGGAAATAAAAGGGCTGCTAAAGGATTAATTTAAGAATTAATTCAATTCAATTAAATTTTATTTATATAGCGCCAAATCACAACAACAGTCGCCTCAAGGCGCTTTATGTTGTACAGTAGATCGTACAATGATAGATACAGAGAACAACCCAACAATCATATGACCCCCTATGAGCAAGCACTTTGGCGACAGTGGGAAGGAAAAACTCCCTTTTAACAGGAAGAAGCCTCCGGCAGAACCAGGCTCAGGGAGGGGCGGGGCCATCTGCTGCGACTGGTTGGGGTGAGAGAAGGAAGACAGGATAAAGACATGCTGTGGAAGAGAGACAGAGATTAATAACAGATATGATTCAATGCAGAGAGGTCTATTAACACATAGTGAGTGAGAAAGGTGACTGGAAAGGAAAATCTCAATGCATCATGGGAATCCCTGGCAGCCTATGTCTATTGCAGCATAACTAAGGGAGGATTCAGGGTCGCCTGGTCCAGCCCTAACTATATGCTTTTGCAAAAAGGAAAGTTTTAAGCCTAATCTTGAAAGTAGAGATAGTGTCTGTCTCCCGAATCCAAACTGGAAGCTGGTTCCACAGAAGAGGGGCCTGAAAACTCAGTTGCCTCCCATTCTACTTTTAAAGACTCTAGGAACAACAAGTAAGCCTGCAGTGTGAGAGCGAAGTGCTCTAATAGGGTGATATGGTACTACAAGGTCATTAAGATAAGATGGGGCCTGATTATTTAAGACCTTGTATGTGAGGAATTATATACAATTATTACAGATGGCAGCAAGTGGGTAGTGTGATTGTGTTACATTATTTTCTAGTGTTATTGATTGTTATTGTTACTAAACAGCTGAATTCCCTTACAGTCATGATTGTTGTACTCGCAACAAGATCAGAAAAGTACTCGTGTGTTACATTCAGATAATGTTTTATTCACTACACAGTCATGGCAGGCCACACATAAATGTCCACACATAAATCTGGATGACAAATGTTCCAATTAGTGACTAACAACAAATTAAAATATTTTATTAAAAAGCAACTTCCCTAAGCAAAGAAAGCTTCAAATCGACATACATAATGTTGCCCACGTACAGCACTTGCTTCTGTGAGTGGAAAATAAATTAGATGAGAAAACAAATCAATATAAAGGAATTTTATTCACCGTTAATTTGATTGCAATGAAGTCTGACCTTGTAAATAATATTATATGTAATGATCTATGGGTTATGCACAGCTAACATATACATACACTTTCCCGGGTCAGAAACACACTCAAACACATCAGGGCAGCAAAACAAGAGGAGAGTGTAGCAGAAGTTTACACTCACAAGTCACTTTGTTAGGTACACCTTTTCCTCAGCTGGTTAGTTAACCAATCACAAGGTATCAACTCAATGCATTTAGCCATGAAGACATGGTCACCTCGACCTGCTGAAGTTCAAACTGAGCCTGAGAATGGGGATGAACGGTTTTTAAAGTAACTTTAAACGTAGCATGGTTGTTGGTGCCCTGTGGACTGGTCTGAGTAGTTCTGAATCTACTAACACTTTCATGCACAACCATCTTTATTTTTGACCATAGCAATGAGTTCACTGTACACCAAAGACTTCCAGAATTAAATTCAGTATGCACTTTGGGAACTGAAGATTTGTATCGAGGATGTTTAGCTTCCTAATGTGCAGCAACTGCTTGACGCTTTCATGTCAACATGGAAACAAATTTCTAGAAACTGGCTGAATTTTTGCCACAAAGAATGAAAGCAATAAGGAAGGCAAATTGGGGCGCAACTGAGTACTAGCAATGTACTTAATAAAGAGTTTATACATTCTCATATTTTTGGATAAGAAACAGGAATGTGACTGTCATTAAAAGTGATTATTTACATCTGATTCTGGCAGTCATTATATTCCTTAAGTCATCTAAAAAAAAAGAAAACTATGGAAGATAATTGCCCATTTTATAGCACAAGATTTGGTCTCCACCTTCAGATTTAGACCTTCAGCATAACCAGTGAGTAGAGTGTGATCACATAACTTTTTTTTTTTTTTTTTTAAATGACATCAGAAACAGCAGTATGCGACATTACGTGATGGCAGAGCTTCAGTTCATCCTTTGTCATTTTTTTTTTTTTTTTTTTTTTTTTTTTTTTTTTTTAATAAATAGGACAGGGGGAATGAATGAGAGAGAGAGGGGGAGAGAAAGAAAGAAAACCAAAGGGGAGAAGAGACGGTGAGAAGGGGGGGGAAGAGAGAGAAAAAAAAAAAAAAAAAAAAAAATCACATAACTAAAAGGAACACCTTTTTATAAAACTACGCTCTTCGGCAAGCTTTTTTCCTGGCTAAATACAGAGAAATAAAAAAAGTCTCCTTCACTTTAAAATGAGCAAGGGAATCGTGGCTTCCAGTGAAATGTCGCTCTGAGAGCTTTTTGGAGCTGTTGGTATCTTTCTGAGTAAAGCCATTAAAGCAGTGGTGTATATTCACAGAGAGCATGGAAGATGAAGATAGATGGATTATCTGACTGGTAAAATCCCTTTGTAACCCAGAGCAGATAGAGCAGTCGGTGACAGACATTGAACCATGAGATAAGAGAATAAGATGAAGGGAAGGAGAAGGATTGGATGATGAGTGAGCAATAGGGAGACCAACAGAGGGTACTAAATGAAAATCTGTCTGAACTGATATTACCTATACATAAGAAAAAACAGAACCAATAATAATAATAATAATAATATGTAAATTCATATGTAATTTATGTCATGATTCATAAGAATTGCACTTTGAAGCAAACTCAAACACAAACGCAGTTCACCGATTGACTTACAGGAAACAGCTGCCACAATTGCTCAGACTGTCAATAAACTTTGAAGCAGTCTCCAGCAATAATATTTATGAATCTCTCTGAATGGAAGACAGAGGGAAAGTGGGCAGGCAGGTGAGGGAGGTCAACAGCTCTCTAGAGCCCGAAGTGCTGAACGTGAAGATGACCAACTGTGCGAAATCTGAAAGTGGAGAAGAAAATGTGATGAGCACAAGAGGCGTTCACTCGGAAATAATCAAGAGAAAGTCTAACTAGTTGTCCATGAGACAGCCAAAGATTCGAACCCGACACAGTGGTTTTATGGGCTGGATGATGAGGTGAGAATAAATAGGTGCCGCTGCCAATCCCATGCCAGCTGTAGCAACACGCCCGAGGAAATCCCCCAAGGTGAGGGAATGCCAGCCATGAGAGAGGGCGCGAGGTAGAATGTGAAAGATGGTGAAGCCAGGCCAGGACCCCCAGGTGCCGTGCCAATTCTGTGTTTTATTACTCTTCACTTTCTGTGTTGAGAAAGTCTAATAGTTCTTTGCTCTTTCTTTCCAGTGGTTTACTATTGACCTCATTGGCACTTTCTTTGACCCTTTCCCAAACTTATACTTCCCACTAACCTTTCACTATGGAGAGTCAGTGCTCATGCAATCACACTACAGCAAAGGGCAAGTAAACAGTGACCCAGCCTTACAGCGAAATGAAAGTATCAAGATGTCCATAGAAACTTCTCAAACTACCTCTGCAGTTCAATCCACTCCTCAACTGTCCTTCTGTAGCCTTGGCATTTTACACACACAGATAAGCTGAGAGTGTATTCACCTACAGTGACTGAACCTCTGTCTTACTTTTCCTTTAGGCAAGTTTGAGTGTTTGTGATTACTTCTTTACACCCTTATTGCTCCTGAAAGAAAACACAATTGGCTTCTTCTCTTTTATTCAGACTTTATAAGCACTATGTTTGCCCTTTCTCTGGTTCTAGAATGAGATCCCTGGGAAGATAGAAATAATAATTTTTGTTTGCAGTCCATTCACGCTGGGGTGTCAGAGAATCTTGTCCATCATCTGTTCAAGTGATAGTCACTGCTTCAACAGTCACACATGACCTTTGCTGTTTTTCATTTCTTGCTTTGACTATCTGTCTTTTTAATACACACTTAAACACACTCATTCTGCAACACAATATGCATTTTCTGTATATATATTTTCCAAAGAAACCCAGTAAACAGCAGATTCAGTAACAAACACACTCACACACACATGCACTATTTATCAGGGGGAGCAATAAATGCCCATTTTTAAGACCAAGCCACCATATAAAAGCCTTGGATCACAGAAGTAATGAGTCCCTGTAGGCCAGTGATAACTCTGTGTTTATATGTGAGTGTGTGGGGGTGACTGTGTGTGGAAGGGGTAGCGAGAGAGAGTGGGGCAGACTGAATGGGACAAACACTAAAAGAAAGGCAATAATGTCTAAAAATGACAGACAAGGAAGGAAAAGAAGGTGATAACCAGAAGGAGAGAGAGAGAGAGGGGGGGAGAACACAAAGCACAAAGACATCATCGATGGCCTCTGTTTCATTTTCCATCTCTGCCAGCTCCATCTAATCTGAGCCCCTGATGTGTTTCTTCATTTGCAGTTAGTGGTTAAATTATATACCCTACACCCAGCTGTGGGCTCTATATTACTGTGCATGTGAGTCAAATGTGCCTTTCAGCACACTGATAGTGTGTGTTTGCGTGTGCCTACCTGTGTGTGTGTGTGTGTGTGTGTGTATGTGTGTGTGTGTGTGTGTGTGTGTGTGTGTGTGTGTGTGTGTGTGTCTTTACAAGGCAGCACTCATGTGGGGTTATAAAAATATCCATAATATTCGCTGAGTGATTTTCTCCTTTAGGCGAATGAAGAGGAAATAAGCTCTTATAGGGAAATAGGTGTACATGTCCCATGCAGTGTACATAGAGAGAAAATTATTATCTCTCTTTGAACCTCATTTTTGTCCTCAGTAGTCGTGGAGTCTGAAAAAAACCCTGAACCAACTCCAGCCAACTGTAACTTCACGGCAGCAACCCCAATACACCTCCTGATGGTACAACAACTTCATCTGGAGCAGAAGTTGCCGGATGGCACTATTTCCCGCTTTGTTGCTAAAGTGTTAAAAGTAAAATATGCCCACTGTAATGCAAGTACTTTTTGTTCTGTCCATCATTTTTGCTTATATCCATCAATATATTTTCTTTGCTTTAATAAATTCTTTGCATGGTCTGATCATTGTATTGAAAGTCACTGTTTGCCAGATATTGCTACTATGAGAATAGAGTCTTTTTCTACCACGTCCTAGATCCTCAGAGGTGCTTACTGTTTAAAAAACAAATTAAAACAGACGCTTGACATAATAATTAATAAAACATATCACAAGTGTTTTCTAGAGTTATTCAGCTCAAAGTGAATTTGTGCCACCTGCACTCTGTATTTTGTAGAAAGAAGCAATTGATGATAGTACAAATTATGCTTACTGTATGCATAGGCCATGTTATGCTATGAGAGGAAGAGAGAGAGCATAACAGGAACACAACAAACTTGAGAAATACCAAGGGCTCAGAGGAGAGCTCGAGAAGATGTGGAGGGTGAAGGTAACGGTGGTCCCAGTGTAATCGGAGCACTAAGTGCGGAACAACATTGGAGATCTCTGTCCAGAAGAGCGCAGTCCTAGCAACAGTTAAGATACTGCACAGGACCCTCAAGCTCCCAGGCCTCTGGTAGAGGACCCGAGCTTGAAAGGGCTGCCCCTCTATGAGCTTGGTTTCTTCCTGTAGAGAGATTTTCCTTCCCACTGTCACCAAGTGCTCACCCATAGGAGGTCGTTTGATTGTTAGGGTTTCATTTGTATTATTATTGGGTCTATACCTTAAAATATAAAGTACCTTGAGGCAACTGCTGTTGTGATTTGGTGCAAAATAAATAAAACCAAATTGAACTGAATTTACTGTTCATTCAGACAACTGTTTTTTTCTACTCTGCCTTCTTCTCCAGTTCACCCGTCTTTCCAGTGTGTCATTTGTGCAATTGCTTTTGTAAAAGTCTTAGAAACAAATCAAAGATGAAACCAAGCCACATTTGTGATGGTTGTAGAAAAGATCTAAATGATTACAGGAGTTTTTACTTGAAGTATGCATTTGTTTTTGAAAAGCTGCTGTGGTAGATAAACAAGTATGGCTATTTTTCTTCTCATCAGTTTCAAAGAAATTGGATCTGGCCTAAACAACACTGTGCTATGTAACACTGCATTTCAATAATGAAATATGCAGTTCTGTTTATTCAGGTATTCCGGGCTGTATTTTGCAGACTGTGTTCATTCTCTGAACTTTAATGATGCATTTCAATAACACGGTCTTCAAACATACAATAGATTTTTTTTAAACTCTTGTCAACAGCTGAATTGCAGAATGCATTGATTATGAGAGACAACTGGTGCATGAAATTCTTGTCAATAATTCAAATGTAACCACATCAATTACAGTACAAGTGTGTTCTCTGCAGTCAAATACTTTGAGACGGTTTAAGTTTCTTAAGGTCGTTTTCTTGTCAATTTCATGCACACTAAAAGCTTCAGAAATAATTATACATATGTGACAAACACAGACTGACTCATGTGCATTTGGACACATATGTGAGTACAAGCAAACATTTAAGCAGGAAAGTGTGAAAGTGACACTTATTCACATTGAATTGCAGGAACAATCTCACATATACGTGCAAATGCAATGTTGTTTTTTATTGACATATGTGGGGCAGTGACAGTAAATATGGCATGAATAAATCATGTGACATTAATAATGTCACAACCTTGTTGTTGACATGATGGGTTTTAAATTCTACCTACCTACAGAAAATAACCTGACCATAATAACTACAGTCAGAACTACTACTTACCTGATCATTTTAGTGATCATTTGTCTAACCCTTTTTCCAGATTTTGCATATGTTGCTAATGTTTTTGTTAAAAATATGAAAAAAACAACAACACTGATTTCCTTCATCAGTGACCTTTATAACATTGTTTATCAAATGCTTACACTGGATATGACTTTAGCGGTTTATTTTAAAGATTTGTCAGATTAAATGCCATCTTGCTCCTGTTATAACGTGTTTTATTCATTCAATGTGAACAGCTTTGGCTAAAACGATCAAACCAACAAGTTAAGTCACTGAACTGCAAACACAAGCCGTTTCTATTTTGGAAATGGTTCCTACGATTAAATGGTGCTTAAATGGTGCTTCATTGGGACTACTTGCAATTAACTTGCAGGACTGAATAAAATACCTTATTTTTAGTTTGAAAGCCTGACCCTTCTGTCTGTTGACTACTGACTGGCTGACACACCTGCAGCAAAGTTACTTCAAAGCCCTTTTCTGCTTCCTGTGAAGGGAATATCTCGTTTTCAATTCTTTTTTTTTTTTTTTTGGTGCCCGTTTCTTCCCTCTTTATCCCTCTGAAACAGAATTTTCAGTCATACATCTTAGCTATGCTGCTCACAGTTGTACATATAAATCAAAATGCACTGCAGCTCAAAGAAAAACAAAGATCTACAGACTTACACTAAATAAATTCAAATATGTAATCACTTATGTATACATCACATACTGCATAGAGAGTCCAATGTATATGGATTAGATAAGTCCATATGAAGACAATAATGGTAATATATTAATGTGACATACCAAGCACGTCTTACACTGCACAAGCATAAGTAAAAAAAACAAACAAAAAACAACTAAATATTCAACAGAGACATAAATGGTCCATGTAGTTGTCGTAATGGAATCTTGTAGGGATAGAAATAGTAGTTGTGACATTTCTGAAGGTCATGGTGGGCAGACATTATCCGGACATTTCTTGGAATAGCTTTGCAATGAAATTGTCTCATTCTTCAGGATGATTACCCAGAACTGAAATCCTTGTTTATTTTATAAATGCACTTACTTTGCTACTCTCTGTGTCATTTCAAAAAATTTCCTACTCAATTTTGTGTTCCTTTGCCTTTGCAATTTTTCAGTATGCGTCATAATACATGGATGAAAATTCCACCTTGTCTTCTGCTCTTCTCTTGTGATGTCTACTCTCTTACCTGCCCCCACCCCACCCACACCATCACCCTCTCTGTGTGACTTCTCAGATTAGGCTTGAGAAGGCAAATAACCAATATGGGAAATGTGTGGAAATGCAGAGGTCATTAAAAAGCCAATTACCCACAGGTTCAGTGCTACAGAGAGGAAAGTGGGGAATAGCAGAGAGCAATCGTAAACCCAGTGATATATGGAAGCCAAATAGCTGTGTGTGTGTGTGTGTGTGTATGTGTGTGTGTGTGTGTGTGTGTGTGTGTGTGTGTGTGCGTGCGTGCGTGCGTGCGTGCGTGTGTGTGTGTGTGTGTGTGTGTTTGTTGAAGGGTTCTCATTTGTGCACATGTAAGCTTGTTATAAAAGTCTGCTAATATGCAGAGGCACTTTATGTGTCTTTACATTTCACTGTTTCTTCTTGTTGATCAGTACTTAAGTATGCATGCCCCAAAAAGTAAATGTGTGTGCGGGCTTGTGTGTATTGCATGTATTTTTGTTTGCAAATCAATGTCCCTGTGTGATGCAGGTGTTTATTACACTGTCATACATCAGTATCGCAGGGAACAATATGAAACTTTATTATCATTTTTCACATTCACTTAACAGTCTGAGAGTCATGTATCACACACTCATATGCGCAGGGCTGTATTTTTGAAATAAAGCACACACACATACTTGTGCAATGAAAAGTACACACACACAGAGACACACACAGACACACACACACCTACTCACACGTACACACACACCTACTCACACGTACACACACACACACACGCACACACACACACACACACACGCACACACACACACACACACACACACACACACACACACACACACACACACATACACACACACACACACACACACACACACTTTTGGGGGACTTGAGGTTGTAAGTTAGAGACCAGTATCTTTGTGCTCTCATCTTTTGTGATTGTACCATACCACACACACTGAATGCATTACATCTTAAAGACTTATGCTTCAGCAGGAAATCTACGTCATCACTTACAACATAGCGGGAAATGCATCGTAACCCTATGCTGTAACCTTCTACATAGCCAGAGAATTACCACCCAAGAAACGTAACTACATGTCAGGTCAGCACAGCCCACAATCAGTGGGTCAGGGTAAAGAGGGGTTTCCAGTCATGTTTTAAAATACAATGTAGATTTCAGACAGGAGCATAAATTAGGTATTTTAGTGCAGCATGTGTTAGCACGACGAAATGGATATGCTGAGATGCAAACTCCTTCATCCTGTAGTCAAACTTAGACACAGAGAATAATCATATAATTATGCTTGTCATATATACACTGGATAACAGTAAAATAGCACTGAACTTCAATAATTTCATTAAACTTGAATAAAAAGGCCAGACTGAGTTTTGACTTGGAGATGAGTGAAATTACTTGAATGAATATAAATCTGCCGCTTATTCAGGTTTGAAAGGAAATTCATTTGGATTCAACAAATGATCTCAGATTTGCTTGATTTGGATTTTGGACCATTTATTGCTAAAATAGACACCTTTATCTATCAAACCACAGTGTGCCCAGGTAAAACCCCAATAAATACATTTGATAGCTGACAACCTATAATGTATAGAAAGACTAAACATGTAAAAGAACTGGACTTCATTAGTGGCACTACCTTTGATGAGTTAACAGTGTTAAAGTATCTTTGGGATTTTGCTGTTTTAAAACAGATGACAGGCTTATGTGAATTAATGTACACAAGAATTTAGTGCAGGTCTAATTTCAGTGAGTGAGAAAAATACTTTAACAGGAAGAGATTTAATTTCTTTCTACATTTTTTTAAGTGGTCAGCCTTTTTAAGCTATCATTTTCATCCATTGTGTCCTTCACGGAAGCTTCAGTTTTCAGTATTTCTCATAAATTGCATCCTTTTTTTTCTTTTCTTCTTGATTTGTAAAAACACCTCAGGGTGGCACACATGATTTTTTGCTGTACTTTGCCTTGAGAGCTCACACGCATACATACAAACACATCTACACATGGATGGAAACATGGGATAAGAGCAAAACAGAAGCACATAAGCCAGCTTCCCTATCCATTGTCTGTGGTGTCAGTAGTCACATGTTCAATTTTCGATCTCCTATAGGTCAACACTCCCATCACCTGTTCAGCAAGGGCTTTTGGGATTTAGAGTTCCCTCAGGTCAACTCAAAATCCTTGCACAAGGTTTTACCATAGCTACTTTTGTGTGTGTGTGTGGGGGGGGGGGGTGTTTGTGAGCAAGTATGAGAGAGAGCGAGAGACTGCATTGATTACGTAAATAGAGAGATTGCTCCAAAAGTCCTGATCAATAATGCCAATCTCCTGTCTTTACCACTTAATCAGGAAAGGATTAAATCACCTTCTCATTGGCCTGCAGGCACATGTATATGTATATGAGATGCCTTATTAATTTTCTACTTAATAGCTAAAAGCTCTGTGCCTCCACATTCTGAATATACATGTGTGGGTATGCATATTTCTACATTTGTCCAACTTTAATTTATAAGGGACAGCATTTTTGCATTAATTAAATAAATTAACTAAAATATGTTTTGTAACGCTCAGTTTCTTCTGAATCATTATTTCTATGATTAGCAGGTGCTTAATTAAGAAGTAAAGTCTTCCTGATTATTAAGGCAATAAAAAAAAAGGACTGAATAGATGCACACACCTCACCTGCCACACAGACATGGATTGATGTCAACACGTGAATATGTAGATGTGAGATTGTGTAAAAATTCAAAGATGCTTCAGAGACGCAGCTGCTAACAACACATTGTGATCCAGATAGTTTCACTTCATGCTTCTTTATTTCAATATACACCTGTGTAGTTACACCACCACAGTCCTCCTCACTGTTATCCAGCTGGCAAGCGTAAATAACAATAAAATATGCAGGGAAATTAACTTCAAATACAAATAAACTTCACTTTACCTAATACAAGAATAAAACAAGGGAACTTACACACAACACCTTATATAGAAAGCAAGCTGTATTTCAATCCAATCAAATTAAGTCATTAGCGTGGTATACCTCAAGCTATTCACATATTGTGGAATAAGGTACAAACCCAGTTCCAAAAAACGTTGGGATGCTATATTTGCGAATCTCATAAAGTCATCTTTTATTCACTATTGAAACATTACATTTGAACTGAGAATATGTCTGGATATTGCAAAAGTAAGTGATTCTGAAAAAAAAAAAAGAAACGGCTGGAGAAATATATTGGAACTGGAGCGTTTTGGCAGAACAACAGTAGCACAAATAGGTATTAAAAGAGCATCTTAGAACTACAGTGTTTCTCATGGATGGATAGAGGTTCACCAGTTTGCAAAAAACTACAAACTGTACAAACTGTGGAGCAATTTCAGAATAATGTTCCTCAACATAAAACTGTGAATATCTCAACATCTACAGTATATAATGTCATTAAAAGATTCAGAGAATCTGGCGAAATCTCTGTGTGCAAAGGACCGGGCTAAAAATCTGTATTGGATGTCTGTGTTCATAAGACCCTCAGGAGCCACTGCAGTAAAAACAGGTGAGATTCTGTCATGGACATCACTGAATTGGCTCTGGAGGAACTTCCAAAAATCATTATCTGTGAACAAAGTTTGCTGTCTCATTCACAAATGCAAGTTAAAGCTCTATCGTGCAAACAAGAAGCTATATATGAACACTATCTGAAAGGTCATTTCAAATGCAGCTAGACAAAATGGAAAACTGTTCTATGTTGAAATTTGAACTTCTTTTTGGAAAACATAGACGTCAGACTATAAAGAGAGGAAATTGCCTAAGGAACTGCAATATTGCACAACTGGAAAAAAACATCATCATTACTATAAGTTATATAAAGGTTGTAGAGCAATAAATGCTCCCATCCAGATATTGTCATTTTTAAGGAAGGCCTTGCACGTTTCAGCAAGACAATGCTAAAATACTGCATTTATTACAAAAGCATGGCTTTGTAATAAAAGAGTCCGAGTGCTAAACTGGCCTCAGAATCAGAATCAGAAAGGGTTTTATTGCCAAATGTTGAGCAGGTTTACAACATTAGGAAATTGCTGCGGTACTTGGTGCAAACATACTGTCATATGGCCTGCTTGCAGAGTTTGCACCAATGGCACATCATGAAATGAACATTATTTCAAAGACTGTTAAGCGCATACAATCCTTTATCATACAAGAGTGGGACAACAAATACACCATGTGGTATCTTCAGTTTCCAGATGTTTGTGGTAAACATGGCCCTGTCCTAACTCATCTAAGATGTATTGTGGCCATCAAATTCAACATGACATTTGTTTTTTTCTTTAAATGGTACATTTGAACAAAGTTTAAATTCTGGATGTGTTCTCTATGTTCTGTTTAGAATAAAATATATACTTTTCTTTATATTTTATGTAGCGCCCCAACTTTTGGGGGATTTGAGGTTGTAAGTTAGAGACCAGTATCTTTGTTCTCTCATCTTTTGTGATTGCACTATACCAGCTATATCCGCTGAATTTGATAGTTTTGTAGTGTTTTCTTAAACACACATAAAGGAAAGGACATAATTCTGCAGCTAAAATATACCATTGTTTAAGTTCTGATCACTATATTCAGTGACAATATAATAACAAGTCTTGTAAAGATACAGAAGAGCACAGTAGGTGTATAAAAAAAAGTTGGCAGAATGTTAAGATAAAGTACAAAAACAGCCACAGTAGCTTCCTGACAGACATTTCGAGGCCACATGTGGACATACGCTGTCTCACTACACCATCAAATCAAATCTCTATTGCTGGATTTCAAAAACTCAGTCAAAATTACAAATGTATACCACACTCTTAGATATTAAAAGAACAGCAAGAGATATCTTGCTCAGAGCTCAGAGCTCGTCTTAATCCAAAAGATGACAGACACAAAACACCCGATAAGAAGAATGAAAGAGAGATTTAAGAGCTACACAGCATGCTTTGAGCAGAGACCCCAGGGAGCCATTTGAGCACATCGTACTGTGAACATCTTGCATCAACGTCATGTTTCAACAGGAAATCTGGGAATGTAACTGATCTATTAAAAAGCGATTTAGTCTGCGCCTCTCTCTGCTTTGTTGCGACTTTTATGTCTCAACCTCAAAACCCCATTGTTTTGTGAAAAAAAAAGTTTGTCATGGAGATTATGTAGATTGAAGTTCTTATCTTTCTTTATGGTACTGAGACTACTTTTTGCCCTTCTTGTTGAGGTGTAGACGACATGAAAATGACATGTTATTGCATCTAAAGGACATGCGTGACCCTATCTGTGCTATTTTACCAAGACTGATAGAACTGGCTGCCCTGGGAATCGTACAGTTACACTCCCAGGTTTTAGAAAGGCACACAATCTCAGCAAGCTCTTGTTTTCTTTTTGAGACAAAGTTGCCAGCATTTGCTTTGTCATCAGGATTTTTCCTGCTCCTTTTGCTTCTACGTATTGGTAAAGTGTCAACGTTGAGCTTTTGTGTTTTGTGCAAATGAAGAGAGCTAGCCAGCCGCAATGTAAACCAATGTAAAAGCATTATGGAAGCTATTTGTGAGGTCTGTGAAGAGTGACAAAATTCCCTAGGCACATACAAACAATTGTGCAAGTACACACACATTCAGACACACCACCTGCTCCATTTGCTATAATAGGTGTAAATGAATTAGATTTTGATGCTCTTTCGGCCTGGTGTTGAAAGTAAATGTCACTCTAATGGTGAGGCGTCTGTTTGTACAAGCCACTGATGATAGAGAGAGACAGAAAGACTGAAGCTGGGAGCTAGAAGAAAGGCGAATGGATTATAAGTGGATTTCAAAGAAGGTTACAGACAAGGATGGAGTGAAAAAGGTATAGAGGATAAAATGGTAGGAGCACATATTCACTTTTAGATGGATAAATGAGTTGTTTGCATTTATGGCTTAGCCCATTGCCCCAATAATGGCACTTCAATTATTGATTTGCCACTTACCAGATTACTGCAAGGATAAGAGACAGTGAGGAGAGATGTAAGGGTGGGGACAGAGCCATCGCTCATTCTCCAGCAAGGACACAAAGATTTCTAAAAAATTGCATAGAATCTACACTATGCAATCTAAAGTATGCTTCAACTTGCAGTGAATATCCACGTCAATATTTATGAACACAGACAACAGAACAACCCCTTGCAGCCTTTTAAAGACATGTGATTGAAAGATCAATAAATATTAAGACAGTGACAAATATGAGGATATATAAACAATGTTACAAAGACAAAAGGGAACAGTAACAAATGAGGATAGCAGAGGCATAATTTTATAAGAAAATAACTGAATAAAAAAAATACACTGAAGATTTGTATAAAGGTGAGGGGAAATAGCTGTAAAGTTATCCTGTTTGAAAGATCAATGAAGTCTGCATAAAGCTTATTTATGATGCTGCATCTGTGTACCATAGATGCACAGATGGTGCATATGCTAAAAAGTGAGTTGGACATGGAAAGGGACAACATCAGCAAACAGGAGCAAAGCTTAAAGTATCAAAAACAATATGAAAAGCATGGAGAGTGGCCACTTCTGCTCTTTAGCTGTGTCCCAAAACATAGGCTGCATCCTTCGGAGGACCCGGCCTTTGCGGCCTACGTGGGCCGGGTCCTTCGAAGACCAAGAAGGCCGGAAGTGCGAGGCTGTGAAATGGGACAGTCTAACCTTCAGATTTGCGTCACCGCTGTGTCGGTGGAGTTTAACAAACTCGGCCGTCTGCTCATTGCTATCTAAAATATAACAGGACACTGGCGTAAATTCTTGACCGTCAGTTTAATCAGTTTTCTGTTTGACATTTATTCAGCTGTGTGAAAATCCCGGAGGAACCCACCCGATGGATTAATAAAGTTTTATTGAATCTAATAATCTAATAACTTTGATCTCAGCCAAACCGATTTACTCCGGAAGCAATAAAACACCAAAAAAGGCCAAACAATTAAATTTTTAAGTTATCCGAGTGACTTATATATCGTGTTTAACCTGAATAGCGAAAGACGGCAGGGTCTGAAAACAATGAAGCCGGGAGTCCGCTGCTCTCGCAGAGTGACCATTGAACCCCCGGCTAGATTGAATTCAAAAATCCTGCTCCTCACATACAAGGTCTTAAATAATCAGGCCCCATCTTATCTTAATGACCTTGTAGTACCATATCACCCTATTAGAGCGCTCCGCTCTCGCTCTGCAGGCCTACTTGTTGTTCCTAGAGTATTTAAAAGTAGAATGGGAGGGAGAGCCTTCAGTTTTCAGGCCCCTCTTCTGTGGAACCAGCTTCCAGTTTGGATTCGGGAGACAGACACTATCTCTACTTTTAAGATTAGGCTTAAAACTTTCCTTTTTTCTAAAGCATATAGTTAGGGCTGGACCAGGTGACCCTGAATCCTCCCTTTGTTATGCTGCAATAGATGTAGGCTGCCGGGGGATTCCCATGATGCATTGAGTTTTTCCTTTCCAGTCACCTTTCTCACTCACTATGTATTAATAGACCTCTCTGCATTGAATCATATCTGTTATTAACCTCTGTCTCTCTTCCACAGCATGTCTTTATCCTGTCTTCCTTCTCTCACCCCAACCGGTCGCAGCAGATGGCCGCCCCTCCCTGAGCCTGGTTCTGCCGGAGGTTTCTTCCTGTTAAAAGGGAGTTTTTCCTTCCCACTGTCGCCAAAGTGCTTGCTCATAGGGGGTCATATGATTGTTGGGTTTTTCTCTGTATCTATGAAGCGCCTTGAGGCGACTTTTGTTGTGATTTGGCGCTATATAAATAAAATTGAATTGAATTGAATTGAATTGAATATCGAGCGGGTGGGTAACAGACGTCTACGAAATCGTCGGAGCACTTTTGCAAATATGCGATGTCTTGATAAACCAAGCAGATATTTGAAGTTTACACAGCTACTTTCTTGCCTGAAAATATGTTTAAAAAAAGTTTATTTTGTGACCCAGAAAGAGTAATATTAAAACTTAGTAGCGGCCGCCAGTGTTGGAAACTGAAATTGGCTGGGCCGCGCTATGAATTCTGGGATATGGTGGGCCACCAAGGACACACCCGACCCACAAATGTGACAAATGTGTCCTTCAAATTCGGAGAAATGAAGGACACATTTGTCGGCCGCATTTGAAGGAGTCGACGAATTGGGACGGCCTTCGTCGCCTGGCTGTGACGCAATCGGCCTTCAAATGCGGCCTCCGAAAGATGCAGCCTACATTTTGGGACACAGCTTGAAATTGGCTTGGACAGCCTTCATCGTCTGGCTGTGACGTAATGCGGCCCCCGAACGATGCAGCCTACGTTTTGGGACACAGCTTTTGTATGTTGCCATGTCTCTATAGCTAGCAGAAGGACAAACGATAGCACAAGGAGGAGAATGCCCACAGACAGTTTTTTGTGACACTGCCCCCAAGTGACAGTACACTACCACAACATATTGGTCCGCAAAATCTGTCCATTAGCCCTGCATTGAACCAATGCAAAAACATAGAAATACCTTAAGGAAATATTTGCAACCACTTTCAACTTAAAGATCAGTAAATCACAAAACCATCAAGAAGAAGACAAGATTCATGTCCTTTGTAGAACTTTATTTTTGCTCATAGTCTGGCTTGTTTTCATGAGGCGCTTACTTTTGTTTCCCTCGTTTATTCTTTTTGTTTTTACTTGCTGTTCAGTTAGGTTTGGACATAAAAACTTGGCTGGGTTTAGGAACAGAATATGGCTTGGCTTAGAATAATTTAAAAAGTTAACCTGGCATGTTGAAAGATAATGCTAAAATCTGTCCAGTGCATATGATGCCAAGGTTTCCACCCGAGCGTAGGTGGGAGTGAGTTTGGACTCAGTTATTTCCATGCAGTATCATAATTCTGTGTTTGCAGTTGACAAGAAATTTAAACTTATATGCCTATTTTAAGTTGTTAAAATAATTAAATATATATCAGCCTTTTAAGAAGCAAATAAGCATGAAGAACTGGGGGATTTGAAGGGCAAATGAGGCTTAACCTAAAAGGTGATGCAAAGGCAAATGGCAGGGCCCGGTTGGGACATTGAAGCATTGAACATATGGGTTTGCCTCTTTGTATGTGTGTTCATAGTGTTTTCTTTAAGTGATAAACTTAACAATAATGAAAATTATGCTATTTTATATTGTAGCATATTTTGTCATAACTATAAAGCCTGTCTACATCAAATATTATGTTTTTTTATTGTTTCTTTGCTCATTTCTTTTCTTCTTTCCAGTGTCTCTCACTCTCCATGCAGTCTTACTTAACTCTTAACTCACATATTAAAATACTGCTTTATCTCCCTCCTTACTTAGTTGAAAGGAGAAAGAGGAAACTACAATGATCGCAATGAATAAAGGGTTTCTCTCAGTTTAAAGCTGCTTTTAATGATATGCAGAATCTAACAAGTCTCTAGTAAATGATAACAAGTAAGAGTGTGGGAGGCTTGTGTTCTGAGTATTTTCCTTTGGGCCCCACAGACAACAGAGGTCGCAATTTGTCATTCTACATGTGAGATTGTTTCTTATTTTTAGCCAGCAGCCTACACGCTTCACAACCATTTTTATGCCCTTTTAAAGGAGTGACTCTCTTGTCACCCCTTGCAAACAGTGGAAAGTCAGTGACACATAGAAAGCATATTCTCTCACACATTTGATTTTTTTCTTTTACACATATGCAGTTTGGTGAACAGTGAAACATTGTCCTCTTTTTACACAAGCCAGTTTCTTGTTAAATAAGAGTTGCCCAATAATATCATCGAAGGAAAGTGCTCTACTTCTCTGAAACATGAACTATAATAAAACCTTTGACAATTACAAAACTGTAGCCATTTTATGCAGAAAAATACTGAAGTACTAAAAAAACCATTAAAGAATCTTCTACTGTACACTTGTCACTGTGGTGTATCTCTGTGAGAGTGCAGCAACCTGCATGTTAACTAGCCAGATTTTATTATTGCTGAGCTGTATGACTCACCTTTGATATTTATCTAAGAACCTCCTTGTGTCCCATGTTTTCTCCCTCACACTCATACACATATAGATCACCATATAGGAGCTGCCAAATTCTTAGACCCCACAATCTTAACATTTTGGCAGCTTTTGATTGTACATTGTACTGGAACTGTCGTTTCTCTACACAGGTAAATCATAATCTTTTATTTTATGCCATGACAGGCTGAACTACAAAAAAAGTAACATAAATAATTCAACAAATATGATGTTAAATATGTCAAATATAATTTGAGTCAATCAAATCTTAAGTTAAGCTCCTGTTAAATCAGAATATATCCTTAAAATGATCTTCTATGATATTTTCATACATTAAATACAAATTGTTTTGATTATTTTTTTATACCTGTCATTAATTCATAGACTTAAAATGGCTAACCAATCAGAGTTAATAATATCATTTTTTAGTGTAATTTAGTACAAATAACAATTTACCACTATATTAAAATAATATAATACTTCTCTTAGTGTTAAGTATCATTATTTACAATATTTTGAATGTGATCACATTACAGTGCAGATGCATAGCAGCACCAGGGGTTAAATACTTTGCTCAAAGGCACTTCAGCCGCTGACAGACACAGTCGCGGCGTCTGCTGCCCTTTGATGTAGACTGCTTTTGAAAAGTAAAAGTGAAATCTCAAACTCTCAGCAGTATTTGTGAAAACAGCTGGTCTCATGCGGCAATATGTGCTGGAACGTTTGTTGCACTGAGTTGACCCAGTTATTTTGATGTACGTGTAAGCGTTCGAGTGTGCCTATGTGTGCGTGTTGACACGGTAGACCGATTCATCAGTTTTTGTCACGTTAACAGATTGACCTCACACCTGGGAAACAATGTGTGAAATGATGGCTGTGTGCACTTGTTTTTGTGTGTCATAGTGTGTCTGTGTTTGCTATGACATTTGTGACCGAATGAAAACATCATTGTCGGTGTCTTAGCGATATTTCATTGTATCAAAATAGCTTTTTATAGGCGTCTGGGGCATCCATTTTGTTTGTGTTTTGTTTGGATGACATTGTTCCATATGTGTGAATATACAACGATAGGTGGATGCCGACCCAACTCTCTGGAGTGGGGCCTCAGGGGTTCTACTTCATTCCTCGGGTGCTCAATTAGATTGGGATAAAGTGTGTTTGGAAGCCAGGTCAACTCTTTGCGTCTAGTGCTTCGTGAGCAGTTTTTTCAGTGTTGTGGGACACACTGGTGCGTCACGTTTCTAACTAATATCCACAAGAAAGTCAGGACACAAGATTTCCCAGCAAAATGTAGTAAAATAATAAATTCGTTTAACCTGTGAAGGTCTTTAATATTGTGCCTTTTGTGTTTGTGGATACATTGTAACACTTCTGCTTCCTTCACACAGAGAGTTGTCATAGTGAGAGAAGTTTCTGGGTAACAGACATCACACGTATTGCTTGAGTGTCAGACTGACTCAAGTCTGCTTTAAAAAACAAACAAACAACAAAAAAAGCAGATAAACAAAAGTACCTGTGGAAGGAGCTTTACAGAGCATCAAAGGACAAAAAAAGGAGTATAGAGAGAGTGTGTTTATGTGTGAGTTTGTGTGAATAAGAAATGTAATCAGAGCCAGTTCGCTGTGGAAAGACCTGTTTAGAAACCCAGGCTAGATTAATTTTGCATGCACGCAGGCAGCGTACACACACAAACCGTCATTTAACTTCAGCAGTGAGACACACACCTCAGCTGTCAGGCAGGCCCACATCAAATTACCGTAACTTCAACAATATCAATACACACAGGCACACATAAACCATCACATTAACCATCATACTCTCAGACTTCCACAGTGCCGGAGTGGATTAGTTCCATTGAGTTGAAATGGATGAAATGTTTTGAGGCATCAGTCGTTTTCAGGCACCTCTGTATGTGTATTTGTGTTATTCAAGATCAGAATTCAGATAAGATTAAGGTTATGGTAATCTTCAAGGAATTAAAGTCAGTGACAGTAAACGTCAGTGTCCTTTGTGTATGGGTTTGCCCTGCCATTACAATCTATTGTCTTCACATCATTTCACTGCCTTTAAAATCAAGTATTTGAGTTATAAAGTATGAATTTCTCTCATGAAAATTATATTTGTGAATTGGAATCTTAGGAGGTGAAATCGAGCAAACAAATCTTTCTAATGGTTCTGTTAGGCTGCTAGAACTAGCTCTCACATTGTGACTGTACTTCAGTCAGCCAAGAGATAGCAAAGCCTTTCAATTTAGACTGTTAGGTCAAATTACACACCGAGCAGAAAGTGGGCAATCACTTTTAAAATAATTCTTTCTTTGCAGCTTCTTCAATCTGGGAAGCACTGCTGTGCCAGTACTGACTTTCAGTTTGTCCAGACACCATCACATTTGCCTCTTTCCTTCACATTACTGTTTCTTTTCTTCCTTTTTAGATAAAACATAGATATCATCTTCATATCTTGAGTCTGCATGAGTTTTCTTTTCCCCCACATTTGGGATGCGAATGTATGTGACCGGTCTTTAGCAGCATACATAAAAATGATTAGGTGAAGCGACAACGTCAACTCTGGCCACTATAGTAAAGATGGAGGGGCAACATATTAATTTCCTCAAACTACTTTAAATTCATTGAAGAGAAGGCATCAACTTGTTGGAATACGTAATTAAACACTAATTGATGCATATTTATGAGTACAATATTGTTTTTTTTTCTTCTAAATAACCTAAAGAAATGACTCACTGTATTTTTAAGCTCCCATATTTCTTCGTACTTTGATTCAGAACATTTTCATACATGCACAAGAACTCACGTTAGAAATGCACAGTCACATCTGCTTGATTCAGTATCTCTTCTTTCCCTTTTCTTGCCAGTATCCTAGTCACTTCAAACTCTCAGTCCACCTGATGGCAGTCAGCCAAATGGAGGAGGCCAACCCATAAAAGCTCCATCCTGCTCCATAAAGCACTGACTAAAACACACTTAAACAACGAGCCAACAGAGAAAATGTGTTTTACGTCTTAGTTCAGAACCCCAGGGTGTGGATACATTAAGACATTGATATACAGTTCTGGTGAATTAAAGACCCTGAGGTTTTTTGTTTTTTTTTTTGCTTTATCAAGCATCTGGCGAATGTCACACAAAGCTAGTCAACTGTGTCCCAGCGTTTTAGTATTTAGAAATTAATTGTGTGTTCAACAGAAATTAGCCTACAAAGTCATGTTGCAGCATGTTTCTGTCATTGCTACATTTACAGGATAAATCCATCAAGAAGATGTTTATTTGTGCAGCAAAAGTAATAGTGGTACGACAACTGGGTTGACCTTTTTTATGTGCTTAAACAAAAACAAAACAAGTCTAAATGAATAACCAAGTAATTCTCAGGGTTACAGCTGGTTTACTTTGTGGATATTTGTGCTGCAGCCTAAATGCAGTGGTACACATAACAAGATGTTAATGACACCTTGAAAATTATTTGAATGGTATGGAGCAAAGCAACCAAAAGAACCAGTTATCAGAAGTGGCAGATTAAGTCTGAATTCCGCATACCCTGGAAAATGTTTTTCACACAGTATTGACTTAGGGCTGTTCGATATAACGATATATATTGGATGACGATATAAAAACGTCTATCGTTTCTTTTTACGCTATCGTTTGTTTCGTGGTGTCGCAAAATAAACTGTTTACGGCAATATTTTTTCATCGTTTTGATGGTCACTGTAGTGGCTATAATAATTTCTTAACGTTCTCTCTTTCTCTTTCTCATATATTTTATATAACCACACTATGGAGGGACAAGCGCCTGTTTTTATGCGTTGTGGTTAGCAACAATGACGGTAACAGCATCGGGTGTCCGCTTGTTTATGTTCCACATAAACCTTTCACAATAAAGCTCAAGATCCTGTTGAGACTTTTCAAACTAAACTGAATCACGTGAAAGAGCAGATTATTTACGGATGAGAATTAAATGGCCTTTACAACTTATGTCTAAAAATTTATAGTTTCATGCATCGGTTAAAAAACTCGACTCCAGCTACAGTACATGACGCGCAGCTGGAAACACTTCCTGCAAGACGAGCTGCCCGAGATTCACAGAATTTACAGAAAATGTTATATTTTTGTGATTTATATCGTTATCGGGACGATAGAATTCTTATATCGGGATATGAGATTTTGGTCATATCGCACAGTCCTAATATTGACCAACTTTGTTAGGTTCAATGAAAGACTCATTATTGATAATGGAACAACAGCTATTTCATTAGTGTCATTTTTGTATTTTTGTTTCTGTAGGTTCGTTCATGGTGGTGAACGCTTCAGGCCGGGCATCAGGTCAGAAGGCTCACTTGTACATGCCCACCCTGAAGGAGAATGACACCCACTGCATCGACTTTCTTTACTCTCTATCCAGCCGGGATGGAGCCAGCCCAGGCACACTCAATGTCTATGTCAAGGTGTGTGTTCAGTGTGTGTGTGAATGACAGGGCGGGAGCGGGTAGATTGACATATGAAGGGCTTGATGAAACTTGAACATGTACACAAACAAACACACCTCTGTTCTCTGTTAGGAGGGATGAAGTTAGCCCTCCGGCACTAAATATCTATCTGTGTGTGTGTGTGTGTGTGTGGCTGTGTCTGTCTGTCTGTCTGTGTGTGTGTCTGAGAGAGAGAGAGAAAGGGAGAAAGAGAATAAGTGATAGGTAGGTAAACAGAAAGTCATCATCTATTCCCTTTTAGCAGGGATCAAGTTAGCTGTAGTATAGGCTGCTAGATAGCAGAGCTCTTGATTTTTATGTAGTTTGTGGACTTTTAGAAAGAAGGTATTATTTTCAGCTTGCTTCTATTAATGGACTCAAAAGCTGATTACGAATACCAACCATTAAAGTAAGCTAACAGTAAACATTAGGAGTAGCTGCCATGGGATAGAACAGTAGTAGGTATGGACTTGCAAGAATGAATTTTTTATGTTAAAGTACGAATGCACTCATGGGCACCTGAGTAGAATTAAGAAGAAGCTATGGATGGTGAATGGAGATATGAAAAGACAGAGTAAAGAGGGAAACTGGAGAAATATAAAGCTGTGTGGAAGGCATACAAAGAAAAGAAATGGCATGAAGACACTGATGAAGGTATGGAAACGAGTAAGGAAGGTGAAATGCTACAGCTTTATTATACAGAAGCATGGTGAAAAACCCATCAAAAAAATTTGAGGATTTGGCTTTGAAAACAGTTCATGAGTGAAACGACTTTATGAGTAATGTGTCTAAATGTGAAATAAAAATGGAACATCATTGTCAATAATGGTAGATACAGCTGATAAAGTTAGTAATCCTGGAAATTATGTGTTTTCCTTTATACAGCTCTACATATTCAGCTGTCTCCATACTATGACGTCTATAACTTCTATAGTTCTATGACTGCAGACGTTTGTGCAATTGATTCAGACACGGCTTAAAATGCAAAACTATTCACAGTAAAATGTAATATGTCAGGTTATAATGGGAAACAGCATGTTACTGTTGGATTCAGTAGTTTTCTTACTGCAGTTTGTTAGTTTTACCCTTTTCTTCGTTTTATCCACTAACTCTGCTTTAATTAAACCGTGCCTCTTTTTCTCTCCCTGCCTGCAGGTGAATGGAGGTGCTCAGGGTAACCCAGTGTGGAATGCCTCTGATACTGTCACTGAAGGTTGGGTGAAAGCTGAATTGGCTATTTCTACATTCTGGCCCAACTCCTATCAGGTACTACAAATGCACACAAGTCCTCTGGACATACTCTCACAGACATTGTTTAGGTACTGTACTGCTTAGATGCACATAAATAACAACAAATATGTCATCATCCAAAAACACGTGGATCTAACTGTAGGTTGAGCACAAAAGGTACATTTCATGACAGTCATTCTTTAATGACTTTTTCTGTTGTGTACGTGTGTGTGTGTGTGTATTGGTCGGTTTAAGGTACAGAGACATATCCTGCTGTGTTATTTTATGAGGCTCCACAAAAGCAACTCTGTTGTACCTAATGACTGAGCTGTGCTCAGTAAATGCAGGCACCCCTGTGTCTCACACAGATACAAGGCACAATGGTAATCAAAGTGAATTAAATGTCAGTGTGTCTCTGTGCATGTTTCCTTCCCTAATAAAGAGTCACCACCTGGGGGGGAAATAGCACTCAGTACAGTACAGAGTACTGGAGGCCACTGAGGGCAGAAACAAGTTTTAAAGACAATTTAGTTCCTCTTTTGAATTGTTTAACTGTTCTAGATCAATAATTTGTTTGTTATTGGAATATCATATCAACATAGAGTGCTAGATATTTGAATATTCAGATATTCCCCAGTGGGAATGCATCGAAAAATAAAAAAAAAATTCTGACAAAATCTCACTAGAAAAATATTAGAGACACAAAACTGTAAATAGTGAACAACATGTATGCTTATCAGGGTCAAATCAGCACCAGCCTTTGTTTATATAGCGAAACAAATATGTGCAATCAATCAAAGTTGGGAATAGAAATCCCAATTTCACACAGTGACATGCTATTACACAAATCAAAATAATGTTGTAAATGCTTATAATTTCAAATTAAATTCAGTTTACCAACACTGTAAACAACATTGTCAAACTGTTGCTAATACAGCAAAGCTTTAGCAGTGACTGTGACTTTTAGAAACTTGATATGTATGCCAAAAGGGATTTATTTTTGAAGTAACAGAGGAGAGTAAAGACTTCCCAGAAGTCTTAAGTATTCAGAGTGAGTCGCAGCTGATACTGCTGAGAATCCTGACAAGTACAGCACAGAGGTGTGTGTGTGTGTGTAGCGTGCGTAGTGTGTATGAGTCTATATATGTGTGGGTCAGGAGTGCATGGCCCCTTGACAGCCCTGCTGACACCCTGTTCTCATCCTGAGAGTTTGCATAAACTCTGTTGGAAAATATAAGGGACTGTCCTGTTGGGAGAGTAAAATGAGAAAGACACAAAAGAGCAATTAAAAATAGGAAGGAAAAATAGAGGAAAATGCGAAAATATAGAGAAAATATGGGATGGTGGAAAAGTCTGAAAAGTACAACATAGATAAAGCGTGGAAGAAAACAGGAGGAAAAGTAGAGGAGGTTTAAATGAAGAAGAGAGGAAGAAGGCAGAGGAGAGGCAGCATATGTGCTTGGCATAAGGATGGAGACAGAAGGGATGAAGTGAAAAGAGGAATAGTTGCTGACTTTTAGTGGAAAACTCCCCTGGGGTTCCCATATGAGCTTCATAGGGATGTCAAGATGTTCCAGTTTGTGAAAGAAAGTTCTTATTTTTGAATTTCATTATAATGCTTGCATTTCTTTCATTCTTTCTTCCTTTCTTCTGTCTGGTCTAAGGTAATATTTGAAGCCGTTTCAGTCCAAGGCCACCCAGGTTTCATCGCCATTGATGACATACGAGTTCTGGCTCACCCATGCCGTAAGTGGGAGAGATTGTGAATGTGTTGTGACGGTTGACCCTGCACAACTGTAGCCCTGCTGAGCATCATCTGTTTTATAGATGTCGCACACTTACACACACAAAAACACAGTATAAAGGACAGATTGTGAGGGTCGCAGACAGATTGTAGAGAGCAAGGAAGAAGGTCCAGACCCAGGGTCTTCATCACTCAAATGTGACAAAAACACTTTGCTTCACAAAACTCTGGACTGCTTATTGCCACAGTCTGAGGTCTACTTACTGCGCCCTGCCTTCTCAGTATTCTGCAACTCCTGACATTCTCCTTCTGCTCCTATTAACTGTTTATGTTGTTTCAGGAATCAAAGTTTTACACTCAGTTTTACGTCTATTTTATAGATAGGAATCAAATCATACTTAGTCATCATATTAGAGCAGTATAGCTAAATTAATTGATAAATGATATTGCATTCATTTTGAAAGGATTATAAATGAAAATGAAAAGTATTTTATTTTTAATCACTCCACTAGTATTATCTTTGTATTTTATCTATGTTCGGTCTGTCCACCGTGGTTCTCTTGCTGATCCTCTCCTCAGCCCTTCTTTCTATCTGCCTTGTATCTTTCCTTTGAACAGCCGACGCAAAACAATCAGTTCACCTTTGCAAGCCACTAATCGTATTATTCAAAAAGAGAGCAAACATATTTACAGTGTAAGGAAAAACTAAAATCCAATTTAATTTTAAAAAGACTGAGGAAAAAGATGACTATAAAAATAATGAAAGATTTTCAAAAAAAGCAAATCTAAGTTTTTGCCCTTGTCATTTGCAACAAGCTGACCATTAATGTCAGGACAAATTATCATTGTTGAGTGATCGATGCATACTCTGTTAGTCTTATCTATGTCTGCAGACAGTCAAAATGAAATTAACCAGTCGCAGGCTGGTCTCAATGGCAGACCAAAGTCACCCAGCTGTCTGTCTCACTGACAGACCTTTGCATCTGTCTCATGGCCACAGAATTTCTCTGCCGTAGTCCAGACAATGTTAAGCTCTCCTAGAACTGAATTAGTATCGTTCATGGTTTCCCTGAAAGTGCTGTTTCTTGTTGCTAGCATGAATCTAGTGTGAACTCTTAAACTGTAACAGTAACACTTTGAGCAGCAAGCAATTTATTTTTTATTAGCATGTTAATTTTGGGTAATTGGGATATTGTTTATCATTTAAATAATTTATTTGTTTTTGCAGACTATATATGCATTTGATGACTTCAACAACATTGAATTCAACGTGTATAAAAAAAAGACCAAGAAGAATGGATTTATATTTATCCTGACTTTTACACATCTATATCATCAGCACATTGCTGTCTGTGTTGCAGGTAAAGCCCCACACTTTCTACGCCTGCAGAATGTGGAGGTAAATGTGGGTCAGAATGCTACTTTTCAGTGTACTGCTGGAGGGAAGTGGTCTCAGCATGATAAACTCTGGCTGCAGGTGAGTATGTTCACGTTAGTAAAACTGTGCATAAATGGATATATATACATATATGTTTGTTAAAAGGAGGGACAGAATACCACAAACCAAACCATATTTACCCAATTTACCCAACTTGGGGACACAAATATGAATATATAAAAAAAGTGTACTAACAGTATTACTAATGTCAACAACACTGCACATTTATAAACATCAGTACCTACAGTACGTACTGCTGTTTACACCTGGAACTTCTTCCTAGACTTTAATTTTAATGGACATATAGGATAAACGGGTATATATTTTTCAATAAACTAAAAGAAACTAAAAGAAAATTTAAACCATTGAAAGGCCAACATAACAGATAAAGTTATTATTCATATATTATTCTTAATTTTATTTTATAGTATTGTTTGGCGAACATCCCAAGTATTACCAGCTCTATTTCAGAATTGATTAAAACTCCTTGTTCTGCTTTGCACCAGTGATTCCATCCTTGCACGTGTGATTTGTTTATGCGCCTGAGTGTATATGCTGTGTGCAGCCATGCCTATGTACTCATTCTGCTTTACATCCATGTGCATTGGCAAGCTTACATGTTTTCACTAAATGAGTATGTACTGCTGAGAATGCTCCAAAGGAGATCAGTGACCCTCCTCACCCAGGGGGTCTATATCTGAGAGTATGATACCACAATCATACGCAAAGCAAAAAAAATGACAGTAAACACTTGGAGTCTTTGTTGAAAACTCTCTGGTCTTTTCCACCATGCAGCAATGGAATGGTAAAGACACAGCCCTGATGGTGACCAGGGTGGTGAACCACAGACGTTTTTCTGCGACCGTTAGCGTTGGCGACACATCTCAGCGCAGCACAAGCCGCTACCGGTGTGTCATCCGATCAGACGGTGGATCTGGGGTGTCCAACTACGCTGACCTCATTGTTAAAGGTACGTTCATCTGTTTAACTTCTTTAAACTACAAAAACAAGATGATTTATCTTTCATTTAAAACCAGAGCATCGGAAAGGAATTTTGATGGATATAAGTAGAGCATTGTTCAACAAATCAGATCAGAAAGGATGCAGTAAAGTGGGACAGTTTCTTTAGAAAGTGAGAAACAAGCCTGGGTTGTGGTTGTGTAGTTGCGTGTGCATTTGGCTGTTGCTCATTAGGGATGTGAGAATGCTGAGGATAGAATACTGAATAGATTTGAGAATAGTGCCTAGAACTCACAATGAGCCCTCATTCACTCAGTTTCTGCCCGTCTTTGTCCATCTTTTAGTTCATTTTCTTCCCAGTATGTTGATTCTTATTCCCTCCCTTTCCCACAATCTTCAAAACTCATACTGCTATTTTGTTTAGTTATTTTAAATATATATGAAAAAAAAAGATTTTTTTTATCCTCTGAATGTTCATAGTCACCTAATTAAAAGATGATTTTGTAATAGTTTATAATAGTTTCTTCTTGATTAGGTCAAAGGAAGAGTACAGCAGTACTTCAGCAGGACTGCAGATAAAAGTTGGATAGAAAACCTTTTGGGTCATCTGTTATCATATACAACTCACAGAACTACTCAAGATATCCACATCCCAAAAAGTTGATTCTGTTCACCTGAACGTAGCGTTTTCAGTGGGATGTGTACATCCACTGGGTGATGTGTCCACTGGCCTGTAGGTGTAAATAGACTGCGGAGTCGTGGCCTGACGAGTTAGCTCTTCTGTGTTGTGCCATCCACTTAAGCAGAGGTTGTTTGATGACAAAACGTTTCTCCCACTGAAAACGCTATGTTCAGATGAACAGAATCAACTTTTGGGGATTTCCTTACCTGGATGATTAAGCAGGCATCAAGACAGAGATATCGAAATATTTCAAACCTATAAGAAATGTGTGATATGCACACAGGTGTGATGTAATGGGGTAGCTAAACATGTAATGTAAAATAGAGACAATTTAAACACTAGCATATCAACAATATAAAAGAAATGCAAGAACATGCAGAGAATACATCATGCTGCCAAACATAAAAAAACCTAATTGTCTCAGATAAGCTGAAACTATGCTTATAAAGCAAAAATAGAAGGTAATCATTAATCTGACTAATGCTAAAGAAAGTAGCAATGATTTGCTTACAAAACTGATTCTTTTTTCTGTCTCCTGCCTGCTTCTTCTTTTCTTCTTCAGTGTTTTGCTTTCATCTCTTCTCACCTCCTGTTTCCTCTGCCCCCGTAGTGTACTGTTCTGTGCTGTTCGACAAATCCTCTCACTGAGGACATTCAAATACTCTAATGCAATCTATCAACTCTGTGACAGGGTAAAAATATGAAGGAAAATCTGCCATTTAGCAAGTTATTCCCTCTCCCATGATTCTTGTGAACAACAGGAAATATGGTCCTGTCCTGCTGAGAAGGATATTGATGTACTGAGTAGGCTGGATAATATTGTTGTAAGGACTTTGATAGAATTATAGCATTGCAGCTATCTGTTGTTGTCAGACATAATTACATTCTTTTACCTCTCCCCATCTCCTTCTGTTGCACTGTGTTTTTAATTCTTTTTTTATAACGATCTTTGTCTCCACCTCCAACTTGTGGACTTCATGAAGTTCTGAATAAATAGGAAATAATCATTCATTTTTTTCAATGTTGACCTGATCGACGTAGCGCCTGCTAAAGGGCTTTCTGTCTCTCATGAAGTCTATAAAAGGGTTCAGTTAGTTATTGCTCAACATAGTGAATACTTGTATTTTAGCACTGATACTTAATTATATGTGAAGCAACACGGAAAAAGATGCGAACACCAAGCAATGTATGCTAATATGTTAGCCTATTAGCACTCTACGATTCTCTTAAGCTAGCTTTCTTGCAGCATGGCACACAACAAAAGTAACAGGTATTTTTTCCTGGCATTTATCCTTTAAGAAATAAAGTATAAGACCCCAAGCTCACAACTTTTATTCTCTTTTTAAGTGTCCTTGACCATGACACTGAAGCCCTATGTGTTCAGTCACTGTAGAGCTGAGTTTATGCTTGATCGCTTGACATTCTCCGGGGCTGCCTTTTGACAGCATCTTGTGTTGCATCCTGACCAAAGTTTATGACCAGGGAAAAGGGGTCCAAACACAAAGGAATGGTTTTCTGCAGTTATAGTGTAACATACCCTTCAGTCCATGGGTTCCACTATTTATCATATATAAATAGTATATATCTTGTGTTTATTTAAGAATAGAGTGCTCCCAGTGAAGCTTAAAGTAGATGTCTAGGATGCATTTCCCACAAACACACCTCTCTGCCCTAAAATATTTAGTGTGAAATATATATATATTTTTATATGTATTAAATATATAATCGTGCGGCGCAAGGGGGATTGAACTGTGTTTGTTTTTAATGGAATTTGAATTGCATCACTGAAATCCGTTTCAGTGCAGAGGCGCTCCGGCCTAAATTATGTTCTCAATGCATATTTGGTTTGAATTATGCTGTTAACCTTATTTGGTGTGAAGGATGTTTTAATCTGAAGGGAGGCTGGAATGTGTAGCCTGTGTGTGTGTGTGAGTGTGCTGTTTTGATTAGATGATAGTCCAGGGACTGAAATTGTCATTACCATCTGTTAGCAGAACGCACAGACTGTACTCCTGAGAACATCCAAATGTGTGCGTATGCGTGCGTGTGTATTGCTTACCTTACTGAATGTGTCTGTGTGCATGCGTGTGTTTCTGTGTCTTACTCCTGTGTGTATGTGTTTGTGTTTGTAGCTCAGGTGCTGTCAGCCATGCATTGTGCCAGGGGAATAGCCCATGCCAACACAGTGAACGAGCGAGAACGGAAAAATTAAACACACGCACATGCATGAACACACCTCCCCGAAGCCCTGTGTGCACAGTGTGTGCTGCTAAATGTGTGTAAATGTGGCATTGTCCTTGATTCACACGTTAGTGTACTTGTGAGTTTTCTAATCTATTCATTCATGTGCTGTAGAAACATCCTGTGTGGCTTAATTTCTCTCTGGGCGTGTGTATCATCATGCCTTTTCATTTGTGTTTTCACATGTAAGGTATCGTAAGGTTTTCAAATTAATTTGTGCAGGTATGTGTGTGTTTGTGTCTTCTTCCAGGCTTTCTAAGTGAAATCAGGGTTAATTAGTGTGTTGTTCAGCCAGGTGTGACAACAGGAATCTGGAGAGACTCTTCTAATCTGACAGCACCCTGTGTGACTGTATGTCTGTCTCCCATACATGCTCATGCATGAATATTCATTTTGTGACACAATAATGCTGACCAGCTGAGCAGATGATTTCTTCCTTGTTGACTAAATTAGAAAAGACAGCTGAAATGAAATGTTCTGAATCAGCCGAGCTACTGCCTGGTGGAGGTAAATTTCTTTATTACTCAGTACAGTTAAACTCATTACAGCTAAACCTATTCCAGGATAAAATGACTGAACTGAGCAAAAATTGGCATGTGTAGCAACTTTCAAGTAACTCTTTTTGCGGTGTTTTGTTTGCAAAAAAATCGGACAATACTGGGGAAGATTTGGGTTCTATAATACTGCCAGAGCCAAAGAAAGACATTTTACCCACTGGTCTTCAGATTTTAACATTCATCTGAAGAACGTGGAGCAAAAGCAGACGGAAGTCAGGCTTTTTAAGTATAATGCACAGCTTTACACCTCTTCTGTCATCTTTCCATCATTCAGTGTCCATATTATTGTTTCACCTTACTTCTTTCTTATTCATGCCTCTGCCTGACTTCACACCTCTCTTGAAGTTAATATACGGCAAGGAAAACATGCAGTGACAGCCGTTAGTTGTCAACAGCACCTCCTCCTCCTCCACCTCCTCGCCTCTTTAAAAGCATTACATCTTTGCATTAAAGATAACCTAGTGTGGTTGTTCTTTTGTGTCATGTATATGTGGTTATAATGGTGCTTGCTCATATTAACACTAAAAATAAGTATATGTAAGTGGAAATGGTGATAAAGTCACTAACATATACTCCTCTAGAAGACAAAGGGGACTAGATGGGATTGGAAGAATAACTGGAAACTGTAAATGTAAAATGAATGCACTGTCTCCAATACACTAAGAAAAAATCCAGTTGCAGTTAAAAAAGCATGTCAACAAAATGACTGAAAGCATGCAACGCTTCCACACAAGCCAGGCACAAAGTTTCCCAAACAGACACTCACGGCTATAGAAAGTTTAGCAAAACACATACACACATCTACACCCACACACACACGCACACAGATGTTTTTCAATGCTCCTGTGCGTTTCTCATTTGTATTGCTCTTGTAGAACAGATGCAGTCAAAGCCCCAGGGGGGCAACAAGGTCTCAACCATACCCCCGGCTGTACTTGTGTTTGGGTGTGTGTGTGTGTGTGTTAAAGAGTGAGCAAGCCTACATGCTGACATGTCTCAGGGAGTATGAATTTAGGCTGTATTTGAGTTGTGAATGTGGTGTATTGTGCATGGGCATGGGCATCAGTGTGTATGTGTGTACTGTTCTGTCTGTCATAGATAAGACTCAGTGGGGCGTAGCAGAGATCCAGGAGAGCCACTGACAGCCAGTGCCCTGTGGACACCATGCAGAGTGTGTGTAATGGTTATGTGTGCGAGTTCCCCAGGAATATGGCCACATTTTTCTAAGTCTCCCTCGGGGGTCATAAAGCTGATTGTAGTCCAAGAATTAGACCTAGCAGTGCCACTGCAATGTGTAAGGGTCTCTGAGTGTGTATGTGTGTGTCTGCATACTGTATATGTGTGTTTGTCCATAGAGCTTTCAGTCGCCCAAAGCACATTCCCAGCATCTTCTGTGTGTCTGTTCCTTGATAAGGAAATCAATAGGAGAGTGGACAGCTCAGCTGTATGTGTCAGATCTCTAGAAACTCACTGACGCTCTGAACCCCCACTGGGTGTGAACACAACACAACCTTCAATTTATAAAAATAACTGTTGGAAACTATGTTAGACTTCCAAGTGAGGAGTTTTATTCCAAAATGAGATGTCAAACATTTAAAAGGCAGACAAATGCGATGTCAAACATTCACACGAAAATCAATTTCCAAGTTTTCCAAGCAGTTGTTTGCAATAATATTTGCACAAATGATGCCATCTTCTTAAAGCCTTAACTTATCTACATGCACAGTTCATTCTGTAAACAAACCTGACATTCATTTTAGATGGTTTATGCCCTCAAGATATTAGGGAGGCTTTCATAGTTTGACATAGAACACAAGTGTCAGAACAACCAGCTGTAAATACTTATCAAAACAGCATTTCTGTGAAAAATACAACAAGGTAATGCGAATGTCATGACTGTGTTTTTCCACTGATAGTTTGTGAAAATGTGCATTAAATGTACATCAACATGAAATAAAAACACATCAAGAAAGTGAAAGATATTATTAGTTTTTTGCCCAGATAAATAAAATGATGAAAAACTAAATAGAAATAAAACCCAATCACTGTGATTTATGAAGGTCTTATTATTTAGTCAAATTACCTTTAAGCAAGCATAGGAGGAAGTGTATCCAGTAATTCTGGAAAAGGGAAATCAAAATGTAATAGTTATCTCACCAGCTGTCATGGTAATGTGGCCAAATTTGTTTGTTTTTTTAAAGTCATTACCTGCAAAACCTTTACTCGTGTAATTTGATCTTTTTTTGGCATAAAAACTGATAGATTACTCGAACTTGGATTGCAGAAGAGCTGCACTGCACTGCTGCAGCTCAAGAAAATAAAAAATGGATAACAAATAAATAAAATGTTTATTAGTTTATCATACTTTCATAAGTTTTGTAAAGATGAGCTCCCCGAGGAGAGAGGAAGTGTAAAAAAAGTGTGCAAAGTTGTTTGTTTGGCTACATCGGGGAGTATGTAGGTTTCTGTGTGTGTGTGCATGGAATAAGAAGGGAAGCTTAAGCCAGTGTACACTCCGCCTGCCTCTTTAACCAGGTTCTTAGGGCTTGCCTTAGGGTGTGTGTGTCTTTAAGTGTGTGTGTGTCTGTATGTCTGTGCATGCGTTGTGTTGTGTTGTGTACACTGAGCAGTTTGTCATGTAATTGGTATTCCATGTCCATTTCTCTTTCATGTGCATCTCCTTCTCTCCTTGTGTGTGTGTGTGTGTGTGTGTGTGTTAGTACAAGAGAGTGGACACTTCACACAGAATTTCTGAAGAGAAATATAAGTAATGCATGAACAGGTACGGTGAATAACGGACGAGAAGGACTGCGGGTGAGAAAAGGAACGAATTGGACAGAGAGAGGAAGTAAGAAGAGGGTCAGCAAGGAGTGAGGGAAGCAGGCAGGAGAGGATGCAGTAAAGGTGAAAAGTTGAAATCAGAAACAGGACAGCACAGATGAATGAGTAAAAGAAAAATGTGTTTACAGCAGAGTTCAAAAGAACAAGGGAGAGGACCACAGAAAATGAGGTGAAAAGGGGGAAAAGTAAGAAGAAAGTTTGGGCGAATCAAAAGCAAGAAGATTTAATTTATCACTGCAATGATAACTGGAAAAAAAAACAGAAACGGTAAAAAAACAGAAGTGAGAAGCAAGGAGTAGGGAAGTCAAGCAGGTAGAAGTTGACTGTCATCTTTATGGACACTTTGACGGGACGTAATGTGGCGCAATCCCACAAATTCTAGTGAAAAAAGATTCAGGAGGCTGTGTCTGCACTCATGGTCATAATTACTATGAAAAAATAACACATACCACTGAATTGTTTCCCCGGTGACAGCATTATGTGAAACCTTGTCAGATACACTCCATACAACACGAAGACCCATCATAGTCTGTCAGACCAACCGCTGTGGTCTGAGAGGTACTGATAACACAATCTATCCTTATTTATTCCATTTCCATAGTTTAATATTTTTCTGCAAAAAGTTTCAACAGCATAAAGACAGCGTATGCAAATGTCAAAAATGCGCAATTATTACTTCTGTTGAAATTTAAGAAAGGCATAAAAACATTTGCATAGGGCATGTTCCTCTGTGTGTTTCATAATGCTCCAATGTTTGCAGTGGGTGAAAACAGACGTTTATGCAAGACGGGGTTTGGCATTTTCTTGCTGAAATAGACTTCTGGATGGCACCGTGTCACTCCTAAACCCGTATATACCAGCAGCATCAATGTGGTTATCACCAGTATGTCAACCATGGCACTAACACTAACTTTTGCATCAGTCAGTCTCAAGTGAGCTTGAGCATATAAAGGCTGGCAACCTTTCTGGATCTTGTTTATAAATGTTTTATTGTTTGCACGATAGAGCTTTTAACCTCGCCATCTTATGTTCTAAGAGACTAATCCCTCTCTGGGACTTCTGCAGTTGGGAGCATCAATTTCAAAATTAGCTTATATTCTTAGAAAAACAGCCACATTTGATACATTAGTAAGACTGAGTGCAGGATTTTACATTGAAATGAATGTTCAAAACAACTAATCTAACATGTTTACATAGTATCGGTAATGGCAACATTAAACTACCTTAAAGATGGAAACACTGTTCTGTTCCCCGAACACCCCCAAGCTTTCCTCCTGGACCTGCTGCGCATTACATGACTACAACTTAATTTGATATGCATGTTATGATGTAAAATTGCTTTTCTCTATTTGATTTTATTACCATATTTGTACCAGGTAATGTCTTGGTATTTGGTTAAATAATTCCAAATAAGTTTGCCAATACTAAGTCCTGTTTACTATAATTTCACAGTAGTTTTACACTGCACTGCTATGACAATCATTGCTGACTACTTTAGCTACAGGAGCTGCTATCTGCAGAGGAAAAACAGCTTTTATCAAAAGTAAGTGAAAGCGAGTGGGGCTGTGCCAGGCAGTGGAAACAATGCTAAAACCAGGAGATACTGAGGACAATGGGAGGACAAGTCAGTGGACCGAGTTTACACCAAGTTGATGAGTGAGTCAGAAATTTTCCCTTCAGGTAGAATACATTCACAATAGTGAAAACCCATATTAAATTTTGAAGCACACAGGCTGGGCCATCAGAATACAGACATGTATTCTAAATAAATAAAATCTTTGTCTCTTAAATGTTGTCCAACCTAAATGAGCAGAAAGGAAACATCATAGTTATGAATTAGATGCTTTTAGGTATGCCTCGGTCTAACAGGTTTGTTTATCTTGCTTGTTCAAAGATTTAAGACAGCACCATTTAAAAATGTGACATCCTTATGAACTTTCTTCTTTTTGGATTGCTGCCTTTTATAACAATGAATTATCTGATATCTTAGTTCACATGACAGGAGCAACAAACAGAGTCCCTTGATATTTCAGCTGCATAGTCTGATAACTGTCATCAGTAAACCCCTGCCTGTTGATCTTTAAATGATAAGGAAAATGAATTGGTGTCTTTGCAGTGTTCTTCAGCTCGCTTAAATTAGAGGTTAGAAGTGACACCAGCTCTTGTGAAATATCTCTGCAATTTGCATAATTACAGTGCTGTTTCAAAGAAAAAAAAGTGTTGGTTGACAAAATTACATCACTTTAAAGAGTGGTGCTCAGTGTTCTAGAAACACTGAACGATGAACCTGGAAATCAGAGATAGAGAAGTTTGAAATACTAAAAAACTATCCAATATAAATTTGTTCCACTCAAAAAGCTGCCATGTGGCAGTTATCATTAACACTTGGCAAATTCTGTTGATCTTATCATATCTGAATTATGCTATTCTGTGCGCATGTGAGTGTGTACGTGTGTCTTATCTTTGCTATGTGAGATGAACTGAGATGAAGTTCAAGGAGCTGCGAAATGGACCTGCAGTGTATTACTGATAAGACAACAATTTACAAGGAGATTAAGCAAAAAGTGAAAAAAAATCACTAATATGGGGAAAGAGAGAAAAGAAAGTTGTCTTTTCAAACTTTCACATTGTTCAAAACATATCCTTTAACAACATATTCAGATTTTTGTAAATAAAAGACAACTCCAGCTTATTTAATAGCTACTTGATAAAGTTCATTTTTGGGGATTTTATTCTGCATGGATTATTAAAAGGAAAGAAAACCCATATAAACGGGCCAGATAGAGAGAGAGGAAGCAGTTCATGGACAAAAGAAAAGAAAAGTCTGTTATCATCTTGACTGTCATTACTCCTTCTTGCTCCACTGTTGAAATGGGAGAAAAACAGATTTTGGCAGAGTGACTGTCATTTTTGGTGCAACAGATTTTTCCATCTTTTCCGCCACTGGGGTGATATATTTTCTCTCCTCTGGTGGGCTGAAGCCTAATATCACTCAGTCTTTCACCCACTGTACACACACACACGTTTGCAATCTTATAATCTTTCACTTTCCAAGAACATGGCTGAGCAACATATATATACAGTGGGGCAAAAAAGTATTTAGTCAGCCACCGATTGTGCAAGTTCCCCCACTTAAAATGATGACAGAGGTCAGTAATTTGCACCAGAGGTACACTTCAACTGTGAGAGACAGAATGTGAAAAAAAAAAATCCATGAATCCACATGGTAGGATTTGTAAAGACTAAATACTTTGTTGCCCCACTGTGTGTGTGTGTGTGTGTGTGTGTGTGTATATATATATATATATATATATATATATATATATATATATATATATATATATATATATATATATATATATATATATATATATACGTACGTACGTGTTGAAATGGGAGGGCAGAAAGTGAGCACTTATGTCATTGTCATGCAGGTGCATATGCTGTTTCATGACTGTGGTGCATGCAAATGGAAACTTAATGTGTCTTTTTTTCCTACCTAGCTAAAAGGGTCAAGACCACTATAGACATGAAAAATGTCTACAGTTTTCTCCTTTTATGAAATGTTCACCTAAAGTTTCTCAAAGATTTTATTTTCTTTTTTTGCTACCAGCGGGTGTGTCAAAAATTCATCTACTGAAAAATTCAATTTTGAGATTATTTTTCTAAATATCCATTAGTTAAAAGACTAGTAGGGCTAGTATATATGTGTAATCTTTTAATCTCTCTCTTAAAATTAGAAAATAGAAACTATGTAGGCTTTTGATTTTCTGAATACCAATTGGACATTTTGAGAAAGTCTAGTATAAATGACCTTGAGGTCTTAATAATGGAGAGAATCTATTATAGACAGAAAAATCTCTACAATGCAAACACACACACAGAAACAGCCAATGCTTTTTGGTGTGCACACTAATAAAAACTACAATAAGTAAAGCAGACTTAGCACACGCAAGGACATTTTTTTTTCCACTGTACAAAGAACATTACTTAAGGTCTTTTGTTTTTAGCTTATTTGTCTTTAAACACCATGCTGGGATTATAATACAGTGTAGTAAAAAGTAGATCCATATACTTTGTTCTCGCAGGGTGTAGTAAC
The DNA here is from genome assembly GCF_057382275.1 of Copadichromis virginalis. NCBI lineage: Eukaryota > Metazoa > Chordata > Actinopteri > Cichliformes > Cichlidae > Copadichromis > Copadichromis virginalis. Next base: position 30,142,940 of record NC_140622.1, on the reverse strand, counting down.
ATGAGGCACGATGAGTCTTCAGACAACAAGACTCCAGAATACAAAAGATAAAACCTTTTGGGGCTGCGACTGCTGCAAAAACATAGACATAAATACTTACACAGTGGTCTTTATGGGCCCAGAGTTACGCGCTGTTTGCCCGCTGTATCCCAATTTCTGTTTGTTTTTACTACAGTAGGTATGTGGCTTCTGCAGAGGCATAACAGAGCTCTGCAGGAAGAGCTCAGTGGAAACGGCCTATTCTCTCCTCTTGTTTATATTCATATCTAACTTTCAGTAGATGAAAAGCATTTTTAACCATTTAACATACAGTTTGTGGTGTTAGTGAAACATGTAGGAGAGAATCTGACTCATTATAACACCTGAAAAGCTGTTATTACAATTATTTGTTTACAGTTTCAGTGAGCTTTCTGCATTTTTCAAATATCAAGATTTGGTTATAAGATCAACTTTTTGGTAACTTAACCTGCAGGAAATAATAATAATAAAAAAAGATTCCGTCAGGTTAAATATACTGTTAGTTTCTCTATGTATTTTTGAGTCTTGTAGGCATTCAGAGTGCCTTAGACACGTTCTGTTTCCCGTATGAATGACAGAATTATTGTTGGCTGCTGCATTTTTTTTCTTTGTAATGCAATGTTTTATGTCTTGGGAGTTTTTTAAAAGGCTAAAACGATGAATGTGAAAAGCAAAGCAGAAGAGGAGGGCCTTCAAATCCAGAGACAAAGAGGAGTTGAAAAGGGTGCAGAGAGAGCTGAGGGGACTGATAAGGAATGGGAAGGAGAGCTACAGGCAGAAGATGGAGAACCAGCTTCAGCAAAACAACGTTGGTGAAGTCTGGAGAGGCCTCAGAACCATCTCAGGCCACAAACAGCAGAACTCTCTGCCTGGGAGGGATGTGAGGTGGGCAAATGAACTGAATCATTTCTTCAACAGATTTGATTCAACCATGAGACAGTCTACAACATCGGCTGCAGACTCACCCACCCCCACTGCTGCTGTTCCACCTCTGACACCTCAGACACTTCACACCTCCTCTATTCACCCTGCTCACTCCTCCCCACCCCCAACAACAGCATCCAATACACACTCAACACAAGGCTCCAGCCTGTCTCTCTCAACCACCCAGGTTAGGAGGGAACTGAGGAGGATTAATGGCAAGAAGGCAGCGGGCCCAGATGGCATCAGCTCGAGGGTCGTCAGGTCCTGCGCGGACCAACTGTGTGGGGTGATGGAGCACCTCTTCAACCTGAGCCTGAGGTTGGGAAGAGTCCCACAGCTCTGGAAAACCTCCTGTGTTGTACCAGTGCCAAAGACTTCACGCCCCAAGGACCTCAACAGCTACAGGCCGGTGGCTCTGACATCCCACCTGATGAAGACCCTGGAGCGGTTGGTCCTGGCTCAGCTTCGGCGCCTAACAAGCTCATCACTGGACCCACTTCAGTTTGCCTACCAGCCTGGCATTGGAGCGGATGATGCCGTCATTCACCTCCTACATCGTTCCCTCGCTCACCTGGAGACCGCTGGAAGCACTGTGAGAATCATGTTCTTTGATTTCTCCAGTGCCTTCAACACTATTCTTCCCTCGGTTCTGAAGGACAAGCTGGAGAACTCTGGAGTGGACCATCACCTCACTACCTGGATTTTGGACTACCTCACCGACCGACCACAGTATGTGAGGACTCAGGGCTGTGTGTCGGACAGGGTCGTCTGCAGTACGGGGGCCCCACAGGGAACGGTTCTGGCTCCGTTCCTCTTCACCATCTACACTGCAGACTTCTCCCACAATTCCACCCAGTGCTTCCTGCAGAAGTTCTCTGATGACTCTGCAATAGTCGGCCTCATCACTGATGGGGACGACAAGGAGTACAGAGGACTGACTCAAGACTTTGTGGACTGGTGCCAGCTGAACTACCTCCAGATCAACGCCAGTAAAACCAAGAAGCTGGTGGTAGACTTCCGCAGGCACAAGCATTCTCCACTGCAACCACTGAACATCCAGGGTATGGACATGAGGCTGTGGACAGCTACAGGTACCTTGGTGTTCATCTGAACAACAGACTGGACTGGACTCATAACTCAGACGCCCTCTACAGGAAAGGGCAGAGCAGGTTGTACCTGCTGCGGAGACTCAGGTCGTTTGGGGTGGAGGGCCCACTCCTGAAGACCTTCTATGACTCTGTGGTGGCTTCTGCTATCTTTTATGGTGTGGTCTGCTGGGGCGGCAGCATCTCTGCTGGGGACAGGAAGAGACTGAACAGGGTGATCCGAAGGGCCAGCTCTGTTCTAGGATGCCCTCTGGACCCAGTGGAGGTGGTGAGTGACAGGAGAATGGCGGCTAAGCTGTCATCCCTGTTGGACAACGTCTTCCACCCCATGCAGCAGACTGTGACAGCACTGAGCAGCTCCTTCAGTGGGAGACTGCAGCACCCACGGTGTGGGACGGAGAGATTTCGCAGGTCTTTCCTCCCCACTGCTGTCAGACTCCACAACAAAGACTTTAACTGAACAAACACACACATCCATACATGTGCAATAACACTAAGTGCAATAATCTTTTCTGGCATCGTTGTATTTTTACTCAGTTGTATATAGCATTCGTATTCTATTTTTATCTTATTGTATATTTTTATTCTATTTTATTCTACTGTATATAGTATATTATTTTATTCTATTCTGTACAGCTGTGTACTGTATTTATTCTTATTGTATTCTAATTTTTGCGTCATAACTTTTGCACTGTCCACTTCCTGCTGTGACAAAACAAATTTCCCACGTGTGGGACTAATAAAGGTTATCTTATCTTATCTTATCTTATCTTATATGCAAATATAATTTGTGCAGGTTTAGAGAAGTCATTTAACTAACAAGAGCTACATTTGAAGTCTGTTGTAACACAATTTTAACAAGGGCCTGTCTGCCAATCATAAAAAAAACTCAATGTCAAATATTTCTTCAGAGCACTGATTGCACAAGAGTGATTTTCAGCTCGCTGGTGCAGCATTTGTCCTGCTACTTTTTAAAAGCATTGTTCACTCTCACCATTTTGGCAACATTCATTCATTGTGTTTCTTTCTGGGTGTGGCTGTAGCTCAGGTGGCAGAGCAGGTCAGCCACTAATCAGAAGGTCGGTGGTTCGATCCCAGGCTGCCTCCTGGCTGCATGCCAAATAACCCCATGTTTGCCTACTGGTGGTGGTCAGAGGGCCCGGTGGCGCCAGTGTCCGGCAGCCTCGCCTCTGTCAGTGCGCCCCAGGGCAGCTGTGGCTACAATGTAGCTTGCCATCGCCAGTGTGTGAATGTGTGTGTGAATGGGTGAATGACTGAATGTAGTGTGAAGCGCTTTGGGGTCCTTAGGGACTAGAAAAGCGCTATACAAATGCAGGCCATTTACCATTCTTTCCTCGCTTTCTCTCTTTTTTACTTTCATTTAAATATATGATAAAATCTCTCACCAGTCATGGTTTGCGGTTCTACCTATTTGCTCCCTGTCTCCCTTACTCTCAAAAAACCTTTCTGCTTTCTTCTGCCCTCCACTCGCCCTCCTATCACAGTTCATTAACATCACTGTTTGAATTCAAGTTTGAAGGCTAAAGCTGATTAGCGATCAGAATATGTTTGTAGTTTTTCTTATTCATTAGAGATCCCCGCATATGCTTGCAATACATAGTCTACATGTACTGAAATGCTTGTGTGTGCTTCTTACAAGTTATTGTGTTTGTATCTCCGGTTTATCATTCAGTTCCAGTTGCGGTATGTGTAAGTACAGTCATGTATTTGTTTGTATTTACATGCAGGCCCATGCTTTGATTTGTGTGGGTGCATTTGCATGCATATGTACAAGAGGTACTAGAGTCAATTTTTTATCAGCAAACGTCTGTGTCTGAGTTTCTGAAAATGTGTGTTCGCTCCATATCATCGTGGGTACCAGGTTGCATGTCACCGGGTGGCCTCTGTAACTCTCTGCTGCAAATGAGCTGGCAGAGGGAGAAATGGAGAGATGGTGGGTGAAAACAGAAGGAGCAGGGAGTGATTGATTGATTTTGCCTTTCTTCCAGTGGAGTAACATCAGGAGAAGTTGTTGAATATAAATGATGTTAATGAACAGTTAGGTCTGTGTTAAAGCACTTGTAGCAAAGGTCGACAAGCTTCTTTTAGAGGTAGTTGTCAGTGATTTGGCGTGTTTACCTTATTTAGTGCAATACTCCCAAAAATTTTCGCATTATTTGTCTAGCCTTTCAAGTAGATGCGACCATTTTCCTACTGTGAGTTACGCTTAAAAATGTTCTGGGAAAAGTAACATCCAGTTTTGTATGACTACTGCAACTGGACACAGCTGTAGTACCTTGAACGTTACCTATACTTCCTCAGTATATTTTCTAGCTAGAAAAAGCTTGTCCACATCATTGTTTTACATGACCTGTTGATAAAAAGGCAATATCCTAAAAACAGAACTGATAGATTAGTAAGAAAGCCAAGAGGAAATAAAACTAACTAGCCAGCAAGGGCAGCTTAAACTGACTGATGACTTCTCATTCTGGAGCCCATTTTTTATCGTACTGAACTAACTAACCTAGAAACCAATTTTCACTGCACCATATATTATAATGCTGACATCAAGGGGCAGAGAGATAATGGTTGTGATCAGACAAAAATCCGACAGACTTTAGACACAGATAGTGTTTTTCTTGAAAAAATGTTGGGTGGCTGTTTCAGACCATTTGGTAACCAAAATTCAGGCAGTCAAATGACACTGGATGAGAAAAGGAAACATGCATTTGGTTACTTCATTACAATAATGTGATGACTGTTTCTTACTTTGCAAAAGATGGTTTGAATGGACCTCTATTGTTTGCAGAAACATCATCAATGGCACATTTTTCCCTTCATATTGAGACCAGTTTTGAGTGGGGGAAATGACATTTAAACTGTGTTCATTGGACAAAAGACTGTAACAAAACTCTTATGTATTTTTTGGGATTTATACAGTAGTGATGATTGGTTTTATTTCACTGTATCACTATTTTGTGAAGGAAAATATTATTATTTTTTTATCCCAAGAATCAAAGTTTCTGTTTGCCAAGAAGGGGAATATTTTGACAGAAGCACATGCATTCAAATACATGCAAAGCACACTAAACCTCTCTTAGGCATACACAGAGATGCTTATTGTCTGTCACTCTCTCCTACACTCACAAATGCACACACACACAGACTCAGACACACACACTTAGCCTCCATATAGTTGAGATGGATGAGTACGCAGTAACTGACAGTTGATTCATCGGCCCCGCAGCCACCATACATATTCTAATGCAGCCTTGAGGAAAGTAAAAAACTTGGAGAGGGAAATCAGGACTTTTGCTTTTAGACTGCAGGAGTAAAGGGACCATTATTCTTACCCAGCATAACAGAGCTGTCAACTGACGAAGCACCTGCCATCACAAAGAGATTCATTCTCAGAGACCACAAACTTCAATCTTTAAATGACTCTTTTAGTTGCAAGTGTTTTCAGAAGATTACTGTGTAGCGTAAGGAAGCTTCATTTTGAAAAGACCTTTAATTGGTTGGTCCTCTATTTGCACGTGTGTGTTTCTGAGCATCATTGCCTCCATCTTAATAATCATTGATCAACTTTCAAGCTGATCCATGTTTAGATGCCTCAACGATTCTGTATCACAACAAAGCTCCAGGAAACTGATTTTTATTTTTATTGTTTTACCTAAAAGAATATTACAGTGTGATTATGACTCACATTTTAAGGACACAAGAAGTTAATCCACACTTGGACAGCATTCTCTTGTTTCTAGTGCAGCTCAGGCACATCATATCCTTCCGTTAAAAAGTGGGTCATGACCGCTGTTCAATGTGCTGATATAGAGGTCTTCTAAGAAGTGGGAGCTGCCCATACTAATTACCATAGTTCATAATGATGAACAGAATTCTCACCGGCACTGTCTGAGGGCCAGTAAAAAATACTCCATTTAATTTCCATGCCATTGTTTCCATCTGCTCCTGTTGCTCTTTAACTGAGCCAGTTGTTGAGTCACACTACTGTGCCTTCACATTTTGTTTTGAAAGTTAATATTACTATGTAATTTGTCTTTCTCAAATAATTAAATTTCCAGTAGATTGCATATACCTAATGTCTTCTTCCTGAAAACAGAAGATCATTTACGTGGTCTCATACTCACCATGTATTACACATTCATATGTGATAGTGGGGAGTATGAAAAATCCCTTGTGGCATTGGTGTTTAGCAGCACTTTAGCACTTTATATGCTTTTAGTGAAAGTCGTTTTGTCAAATATTTAAATTTCCCCATTATATATAGTATTTTCCAAGTAAAGCAAATGGTCTGCTTTTAGTTAGACTTCTTTTCATATGGGTTAGAACTTTTCTTGCATGTGTCATTTCAAAGGTTACTTTCATTTTGAAAAGATATTGCCTATAAAATGTGAACTTGGTTTGGACAAGAAGAAAAAAAAAAGGAAAGAGCAATAAAACTTCATGCTTTTAGGCTTGACAGATGCCATTATTTCAAAGTAGCTGTCAGCAGTGTGTCAAAAAAGTGATGGATTAATACTACAAGTAAAGAATTTGACATCTCAAATGTCTCCTTTAGCTTTAATGGTATCTATTTTCACTGCAAAAGGTAAAGTGCACGTTAGCAGCAGAGTAATTCTTAAATATTACATTAAAAGTTGATGGATTTGTACACTTAAAGGTACAACATGTGTCTGTGAAAGGATGTGAGAAGTTGAGTCTCAGATAATGGATGGATGGATGGATGGATGGATGGATGGATGGATGGATGGACCAAATAGTCTGTAGTTGCTACTGAAGTGTGAAAAAAGTACTTGCCTATATAATGAAAATATAAGTCTTAGATTGTTATTTCTGAAAATTACACCTCAAACCCAAAGAGAAGATGGGAGACATTCAGGTTTTTTTGTACTAAATACTGGAACACAGCTGGAATTCTTGGCAGCAGTAAATCCTGTAATTCTGCATTACAAATGATAAGGCCACCCATATGGAAAAGAAATAGTAAAAACATATATGATTTACTCATGAAAGTGGCCACTTTCTCATTACTTTCATCTATTTTTTTAGTAAGTATACAGTACAAAACATACAAGTTTCATTATATAATTTTTCAAGGGATCTTATATGTGTTTTCACTCTTGTATGCTTTTCATACAAGTTTCATACAAGACAGATACAAACTTTATAAGATTTATATATATCTTTTCCATATGGGCAGCTGCAGATATAGTTAAAGTGAAAAGAAAGTGATGTATTTTTTTCCTGTTTGCTGTGTGACTTATCAGGGACTGTGTAATTTTTCAGGTTACAAAACCTTTTATTGATGTATTCAGAAGAATATTTATTGATTATTTTATTTAAAAAAAGAGAAAGATTTTACACTCAAATAAACATTTTTGTCTTTATTTCACAGCTCCACCCACTCCCATTGCACCTCCTGAGCTTCTTTCTGTTGGTGCTACTTACCTTTGGATCAAACCCAATGCCAACAGCATCATTGGTGATGGGCCAATAATCCTGAAGGAAGTGGAGTACCGGACCACTTCAGGGAACTGGGTAGAGACCCATGTGGTTGACTCCCCTACATATAAACTGTGGCATCTGGACCCAGATGTAGAATATGAGATCAAGGTCCTGCTTTCCAGACCTGGAGAGGGAGGAACAGGACCCCCAGGTCCACCACTGGTAACCAGGACCAAATGTGCGGGTAAGTAAGCACTTTTTTCTTTGTTATTGCTTTAATTATTTGTTTAATTATTTTCCCATTTATGTTGCCTTTTTACCTATTTCTCAATTATTTTTAAAAATTTAGATTTCATTTAGAAATCTCTCTTTGCAGTTGCTTGATCCTGTTTTGTCTTATTTCTGTTGGACAACTGTACTGTGATCCACTGATATACTCAGCTCATTAATCATTGGGTAGCACTAATATAATAAGAATGATTTACTATGGTCTGAATATGATGACAGCATGATTTGGAGCCAGAGAGGTAAAAAAGGCTGATGAGAAAGATAACAAAGAAGGAAAAAATGAGGAAAAAAGTGTTTCCTTTTACGTCTTCTTGGGAAGAGAACGCAAATCAAAGCTGATGATAATTGACATGTTAAGAAGAAGCCCCAGAGATGAAGAAATGTTGGAGTGCATAGTTTGCAGGGAAGAAGGTAGGAGAGGTTAGGTGGGGGCAATCATGGCCAATAATGAGTATCCCAGCGGGGGTGTAAGGACGCAATAAGTGGCAGTTCATTTGATAAAATGACAGCCCATCAGATCTCTGATGGCCTCTTATGTGTGTGTAGGTGTGTGTCAGTGTGTATGTGTTAAGTGTGTTCTTACTTAACAAGTAGGAAGCCATCATTCTCCATTCCAGCATTCCCTATGGACTTCTCTGTGTTTGCATTTTGCCATGCAACTAATTGTCTTTGTTCTATCTTGGCCTTTTGACCTTTTTTGTTGCTTTCACTGTACTACTTTAGTCTTCTGATTTTCTGACGCTATTCTTGCTTCCCACTCTCTTTCATTCTTAAATTCATTTTCCCACTTCTAACTTTTTTCTGTCCTTTTCATTTCCTTTTCTCTGCAATGTTTTCCACTCTTTTGTCCTGACTTCATTTCCTTCTTGTCTTCCTTTCTCCCATTTTAGAGTTTTTTCACCCTTTCTCCTTTTTCATCACTTGGGTTTTACTTTATGGTGTCGTTTTTTTGAACTCTTCTTCCCTTCTGTCCTTTAATGTTTACTTCTTCTGTTTTTGACACTTTCCCCTTTTATTCACGCCTCCCCCTTTCTTCTCTGCCATGTCCTTCTTCCTTCTGCCATTCTGTCTCAGTTGTTTTTCTCAAGGGCTTCATTTTATGAGAATTAGAGAGAACAAGACAAAATGATGATGAAGAGTGAGAGGAGATCAAAAAGATGAAGGTGTTATTCTGTAAAGACAGTGGGCTCGATCTGGATCTAACCTTGCATTCAAAGAGGGGAGAGAGAGAGAAAGAGAAAATGCTTTAATAATGCTTCTACTTTTTTTTGATGGAATATACATAGCTAGTGTGTGTGCCTTGGGGCATTCGTTGTTTATGCTACAAGTTCTGTCAAAACTTTGGAGCATTAACTTGGCAGATGCTTAAATTTAATTGGAATGGGAATTTTGTGTATTTGCGGTTGCTGTGTTATGTGTGAGTGAGAACGTGTGAACTCTACTGTGTGCATATCTTTCTGTGTTTGTGTGTGTGAGTATGTCTGCATTGTGTACATGCTTGTGTGTCTACCACAATGTGTTTGTGTTTGTGCATTTGTGGTCTTCAGCCCACCCCATGTTTTTTCTTTTTTTCTTAACTCTGTGGTAATCAGCAGGTGAAAATTATGTGTTAACACTACAGTCTCTGTTTTGGTCTCTCTCCCTGCTTCCTTGCTTTATCTATCTCTCACTTTCAATCTCTCACTCTTACTTTCTGTCTCCCATATTGAAACACAAGTAGCTGGTGAGGCGCTGGGGTCTTATGGGCCCTACACATAAATGTTTTCTCATAAAGAACTCATTGTGCAAACCTGCTAGCTAAATAGCTTACTAGCTTGTAGAATATGAGCCTAACCAATTCTTTAAACGAGGCATAGACCTTACCTTCTATCCTTCTATCTACAGAGAAAATGCTTATTCAACGTATCATCCAGATTTTTTCAGGTTTGTGAATCCACAGCTACAATACTCAGTGATGATGCAGAGAGATTGTCACAGGCTGGGTCTCCGACCCAGCACTCTGAGTTTTCTTTGTATTTTTTGATATGTTATTAGTTTGTGTTATTTCCTATTTTGCCTTTAGTTTAGGCAGTTATTGGTTATTGTTCCTGGGTTTTCTATGTTTTGGGGTTTGGTATTTATTCATCACGTGTTGGGTCTGTTGTGTTGTCATGTTTAGTTGTTAGTATTTCCTGTTTTATTTTGACAATGTCATGTGTTCTTTGTTCATTGTATTTAGCTTTCTCTCCTGGTCCTGTCATTAGGTTTATGTCTGTCAGCTGTTCCCCCATGTGTCCCCACTTCCCCTGATCACCTCATGTCTGTATTTAAGCCTTTTGTTTTCTTCATGCCATTGTCGGTTCGTCTGTTTATCTCACCAGGGTCACAGTTTTAGTCATGGTCTTAGTCTGTTTACCTCACCTCAGTCATAGTTCTAGTTTTCATCTGTTATGTATTATTAGTCTTAGTCATGGTCTTTGTTTATTATTTTTCCACCACAGTCATAGTTTAGGTTTTGGTCTCAGTACCATTTAGTATTTTGTTTCTTAGTGTTTTGCCTGTTTGTTTTTGGTCTCTTGGTTCATTTCCCTGCCGTCATCGCATTAAAGGTTCACCTTTCTGTTAATCATTACAATTCCTCGTCATCATCTGCTTTTGGGTCCTGTTTCCACACACATCGGCGCACCCCGCCGTGACAGAACGAACCGACCAGTATGGACCCAGCGGATGCTGCTCTCACCGAGTGTCTGGAGGAGACTGCTCGGATCCAAGTGATCCTCGACCGCATCTTTACAGCGCCCGATTTAAAGAGCAAGCAGGTAATGGTTAACGTTGCTGAAGCTATTATGGAGAGGGATCCCCGCCTTCTCCAGCTCCCGGACTCACCTGCCATAGTTGCTGCCTTTACCAGGATAAAGGAGATGCTGCAGGCCCAGGCACTGTCGAGTCAGGAAATGGCTTCCAGCACCCACCAGTCACAACAACCCCACAATCAGTCATCTCCATTGCTGCCTCCGGAACCTGAGTGTGTTCGTGTCGGTTCGCTGAGATTCGCCACAGCGTCACCACCTCTCAGCTCACCAGTTTCCACGCCCTCATCACAGTCTCGCCATACTCCTGCCACGGTCCAGCGCGAGGAAGCGCTGGACACCGTTGATTTAGATCACGACGAGCGTCAGTCGATATACTGCGCTCTATTGGAGGAGGAGCTCCGGTGGAAGCCGTGGCTCATTCCGGAGCACGAGCACTCTTTCCGGGGAACTCGACTGGCTCTCGGGGGACCTCGGAGTTACCAGGGACTTCCACCTATTTCACCGCCGTCTTCCACTCCTAAGAAAAAGCGGCGTGCGCGCCGCCGACGCTCCATTACACAAACACAAGTGAGTGACTATATCTTGGCACCTCATGTTTTTTCTTCGGAGGTTATGGAAACTGACACTACTTTTCCGGTTAATGAGCCCGGCTATACAGAGACTGTTTGCCCTGGAAAAGCTAGCCATCAGGCTCAGCTAAGCTGCTGTGGGACTGCTATCCAGGCCGGTTTGGAGACGGAGGTACAGCTGGTGCAGCCAATTTCAGTGTCAGTCGGAGGGCCCGGGGAGCCCGTCCGGCCTCATGTTTCGTTTGCTGGAGGTTCAGGAGAACCCAGCCAGCTTCATGTTTCGTCTGCTGGAGGTTCAGGAGAACCCAGCCAGCCTCATGTTTTGTCTGCTGGAGGTTCAGGAGAACCCAGCCAGCCTCATGTTTTGTCTGCTGGAGGTTCAGGAGAACCCAGCCAGCCTCATGTTTCGTCTGCTGGAGGTTCAGAAGAATCCAGCCGGCTTCAAGTTTCGTCTGCTGGAGGGCCCGAGGTGCCCGTCCAGCCTCATGCCTCGTCAGCTGGCGGGCCCGAGGAGCCCGTCCAGCCTCACGCCACGTCAGCTGGCGGGCCCGAGGAGCCCGTCCAGCCTCACGCCTCGTCAGCTGGCGGGCCCGAGGAGCCCGTCCAGCCTCACGCCTCGTCAGCTGGAGGGCCTGAGGAGCCCGTCTGGCCACCTTCTGCTTCACCTGTGGCTGCAGCGCCACCTCCTGCGGCTTCCGTGCCGCCGCCTGCAGGACCACCACCTGCTGCGCTACTGCTTGCTGTTTCTACGCCTCAGCCTGAGGACGACGCCTCACCTGGTTCTGCCACACCTCAGTCTGAGAACTCATACGAACTCATTTCACCCACTATAGACTGTGTGTTGCTGCAACTTGAAAAGCAACCTGCCTCGTCAGCTGGAGGGCCCGAGGAGCCCGTCCAGCCTCATGCCTCGTCAGCTGGAGGGTCCGAGGGGACCGTTCAGCCGCCACCTGCGGCCGCCTCGTCGTCACCTGGTCCAGCTTCGTCAGAGTCTTCATCGTCGTCTGGTCCAGCTTCGTCAGAGTCTTCATCCTCGTCTGGTCCAGCTTCGTCAGAGTCTTCATCCTCGTCGGGTCCGGCCTCTGCCTCTGCTGCTCCGCCTGGTCCGGCCTCTGCCTCTGCTGCTCCGCCTGGTCCGGCCTCCGAGTGTTCAGCTTCGTCTGCTCCTGCACTTCCCGTCCGGCCTGCTCGTCCTGCACGTCCTGCTCGTCCCGTCCGGCCTGCTCGTCCTGCACGTCCTGCTCGTCCTGTCCGGCCTGCACGTCCGGTCCGGCCTGCTCGTCCTGCTCGTCCTGTCCGGCCTGCACGTCCGGTCCGGCCTGCTCGTCCTGCTCGTCCTGTCCGGCCTGCACGTCCGGTCCGGCCTGCTCGTCCTGCACGTCCGGTCCGGTCTGCACATCCTGTCCGGCCTGCTCGTCCTGCACGTTCTGTCCGGCCGATGACTGGACGTCGTTGCCGTCATGGACAGCCCTCTGAACTACGCCGCCGTCATGGACGGCCCCCTGAACTGCTACGCCACCAGTGCCTCCCGCCCGGCCGGCCTCCTGACCTGCTCGGTCGCCGTCGCTGCCTCCCGCCCGGTCGGCCTCCTGATCTGCTCCGTCGCCACCGGTGCCTTCTACCTGGCCGGCCTCCTGAACTGTTTTCTGGGCTCTTGGACCGTTGGCCTCCGGGTCGGCCCCCTGAGCTCATGGATTTTGGACTGCTGGACCGTTGGCCTCCTGGTCGGCCTCCTGAACTTTTGAACTGTCTTTTGTTTTGTTGTCGGCCTCCGGGGCGGCCACCTGAACCGCTTCGCCATTCGCTCCTGTTCTGCCGGGTTCATGGTCGCCCTCCTGAAGTCGGGTCTCGGACTTTTTGTGCCATTGTTGTGTTTGCTCTGTGTGTTTTCGTTTCTTTGTTTTTTGTGGCCTTGTTTCTGGCCCTCCGTCCTGGGCCCCCGCCGCCCGCCCTTGGTGGGTTGTTGTGGTTTTGTTTTCTGGGTGTTTTCGGGCGTCTGGAATCCGCCCTTGAGGGGGGGGCTCTGTCACAGGCTGGGTCTCCGACCCAGCACTCTGAGTTTTCTTTGTATTTTTTGATATGTTATTAGTTTGTGTTATTTCCTATTTTGCCTTTAGTTTAGGCAGTTATTGGTTATTGTTCCTGGGTTTTCTATGTTTTGGGGTTTGGTATTTATTCATCACGTGTTGGGTCTGTTGTGTTGTCATGTTTAGTTGTTAGTATTTCCTGTTTTATTTTGACAATGTCATGTGTTCTTTGTTCATTGTATTTAGCTTTCTCTCCTGGTCCTGTCATTAGGTTTATGTCTGTCAGCTGTTCCCCCATGTGTCCCCACTTCCCCTGATCACCTCATGTCTGTATTTAAGCCTTTTGTTTTCTTCATGCCATTGTCGGTTCGTCTGTTTATCTCACCAGGGTCACAGTTTTAGTCATGGTCTTAGTCTGTTTACCTCACCTCAGTCATAGTTCTAGTTTTCATCTGTTATGTATTATTAGTCTTAGTCATGGTCTTTGTTTATTATTTTTCCACCACAGTCATAGTTTAGGTTTTGGTCTCAGTACCATTTAGTATTTTGTTTCTTAGTGTTTTGCCTGTTTGTTTTTGGTCTCTTGGTTCATTTCCCTGCCGTCATCGCATTAAAGGTTCACCTTTCTGTTAATCATTACAATTCCTCGTCATCATCTGCTTTTGGGTCCTGTTTCCACACACATCGGCGCACCCCGCCGTGACAGAGATGACTTTGCTAATATTAAATTACAGTTTGAAGAGTGCTTTTACAAATTGATATATACAGCAGATGCCAGTTTGCAGAATTACTAGTAAAAATGTTAACTCTTTCTTTTGCTTTTGGATGTTGTAATAAATAAAATTCTCTACCTATACCAGTTAGAAAATGCACAACAGACAATGTTTATGAACGTTTTTACACAGCCAGAGTGAAATTTACTCATCTATAGGGAGTGCAGAATTATTAGGCAAGTTGTATTTTTGAGGAATAATGTTATTATTGAACAACAACCATGTTCTAAATGAACCCAAAAAACTCATTAATATCAAAGCTGAATGTTTTTGGAAGTAGTTTTTAGTTTGTTTTTAGTTTTAGCTATTTTAGGGGGATATCTGTGTGTGCAGGTGACTATTACTGTGCATAATTATTAGGCAACTTAACAAAAAACAAATATATACCCATTTCAATTATTTATTTTTACCAGTGACACCAATATAACATCTCCACATTCACAAATATACATTTCTGACATTCAAAAACAAAACAAAAACAAATCAGCGACCAATATAGCCACCAATATAGCGACCAATATAGCCAAGGACACTCAAAAGCCTGCTATCCATGGATTCTGTCAGTGTTTTGATCTGTTCACCATCAACATTGCGTGCAGCAGCAACCACAGCCTCCCAGACACTGTTCAGAGAGGTGTACTGTTTTCCCTCCTTGTAAATCTCACATTTGATGATGGACCACTGCTTGAAGAAGGTGTCTTGGCAGTAGGACTGGGAGTTGAGCTTGACTCCATCCTCAACCCGAAAAGGCCCCACAAGCTCATCTTTGATGATACCAGCCCAAACCAGTACTCCACCTCCACCTTGCTGGCGTCTGAGTCGGACTGGAGCTGTCTGCCCTTTACCAATCCAGCCACGGGCCCATCCATCTGGCCCATCGAGACTCACTCTCATTTCATCAGTCCATAAAACCTTAGAAAAACCAGTCTTGAGATATTTCTTGGCCCGGTCTTGACGTTTCAGCTTGTGTGTCTTGTTCAGTGGTGGTCGTCTTTCAGCCTTTCTTACCTTGGCCATGTCTCTGAGTATTGCACACCTTGTGCTTTTGGGCACTCCAGTGATGTTGCAGCTCTGAAATATGGCCAAACTGGTGGCAAGTGGCATCTTGGCAGCTGCACGCTTGACTTTTCTCAGTTCATGGGCAGTTATTTTGCGCCTTGGTTTTTCCACACGCTTCTTGCGACCCTGTTGACTATTTTGAATGAAACGCTTGATTGTTCGATGATCACGCTTCAGAAGCTTTGCAATTTTGAGACTGCTGCATCCCTCTGCAAGATATCTCACTATTTTTGACTTTTCTGAGCCCGTCAAGTCCTTCTTTTGACCCATTTTGCCAAAGGAAAGGAAGTTGCCTAATAATTATGCACACCTGATATAGGGTGTTGATGTCATTAGACCACACCCCTTCTCATTACAGAGAAGCACATCACCTAATATGCTTAATTGGTAGTAGGCTTTCGAGCCTATACAGCTTGGAGTAAGACAACATGCATGAAGAAGATGATGTGGACAAAATACTCATTTGCCTAATAATTCTGCACTCCCTGTAGTGGAAGAACAATTAGAAACAGCATAAGTTGCAATGAAATACACCAAAATGAATCTTCTAATTTTAAAGTGAGTTTCACATGGTTGAAGTAGCGGCATAACAACAGCATTGCTGCAGCGGCTCCAGACATGCTCCCAATAGTATGGGACAAGTTTGACTATCGTATGGAGGAGGACACAAGTTTTGTGTAAAATTTTATTTTCAGAAGATATTTTAAAATTTACCACAAGCTTCTATGTCTATTACTTAAAAAAACAAAAAACTATGGCCTTTTGAATTCAGATGATTCTTTTTGATACACCCTGTTTTGTTCTCCTGTATTATCTTTTTTTCTAGCTGTTTATAGATTCTTATGTCACATGGCTATAAAATTAGTTCACATAGCTGCTCTAAATATGGGAGAAATAAATCTCCCTGAGAGACCAGGGGGCAAAGCAGTGAATGTTTACAATGTTTAAGTCCACCTATAATCTGGCTCTTTGAAATATCTTTGAAAAGAAAAAAATGAATGCATTAGTTTATGTTATAGTTCCTTATTTCATTCTAGGAACATATCACTCAGCAGTAAGAGTTGCTTGCGGATGTAATTATTTGGACAATAATGAGGTTCTGTGGCACAGAGGGATATAATATATGGACTTTGAAGTGAGTATTTGTTTTATTGACTTTTGTTGACAATAAGAACTGTAGAAAATGATTATTATTATTATTTTGCTTCTATTTCCCTTTTAGCATCCTTTACAAATCCAGCTCTACACCTCTAATAGATCTGTATTCTTTCTTTGCCTTGGAGTAGAGCAGGGCAATATGGCCAAAAATATTTATCACGATATATATATTTGAAAATTTGCGATAACGATATAACCAACGATATAATTGATGCGAGACAAAATACAACTCCACAACATTACTAGCGCAAAAAGACAACCTTCCATTTATTTTCACTTAAACAAGAAGCTGGTTTTTATGTACATTAAAACCTTTATAAAAATGTAACAGTGCAAATGCAAATTCCTTGCTTAAAGTTTAACCAAAAGGCATTTCCAGTAGAAATGGGCTGACATATCCTGAGCATAACCATGTATAATATCCACTGAAGTTAAAAAGAGGTGCTTTGCAACATTAAACTGCAGTGTGCAGTACGTATTTTTCGGACCATAAGGTGCACGGGATTATAAGGCACATTAAGCGAAACAAAGAAGTCAGATAAATCAAACTTTATTAAACTCATTCTTCTTGCTTCCTCCACTTCTGTACCATTGATTCATTAATGTTGAATTCTCTGGCAGCTGCTCTATTCCCATGTTGTTGCAGTATATTAATGACTAACCTTGTATTGTGGATGGATTATCTCAGTTGTTCTCCTGACTGAAGTTTGGTCCGTTTACAGCATCCTGCCATGCGATTGCATTTGTCTCTAACTATCAGGAACTTTAACGTTAACTTTTATAAGTGGAAAAGTGTTAGTGTTCGTCCTCCAGCACTGTTTATGTTATGCTAACATAGCTGTGTCGCTAGCGATCAGGTAGCACATCATTATATACCAGCTAGCCCAACTTCAGTAACCCTACAAACGTCACTGCTGTTTAGTTTCCTGTCTTCATTTATGTTGGACGTGATAGCAGAGCTGTGCGTTTGAATTTTTCCAGAAATCTCTCAGTCAGAACATGCCATATCATGCTTAGGTAACTAGCGAAACTAGCGAGCTAACTTCCGCTAGCTTCCTGCTAACTTCTAACTCCGTTAAATGTAATACATTTTGTTTTCATGGATGCTTGGAAGTTAAACTTCATAGTTTCACCTGGTTAAGCAGCAATGCTGATCGTTTTATTAAAGATGAAAGAATTGAGACAGTTTTTAACTCTCAGTGATGCTGCAGTGTTGTTTGACCTGAAGAATACAGAGTTTAGGACCCAGATTACTCCCAGATTTAAGAGCATCTTAGTCCCACAAATACGACAATAACGACGGCCGCTTGCATGTTCTGCAAAAAAATGTGCTTTGTCGTGTATCTGACGGACAAACACCAAACCAGTTCCACATCACTGAAGTTGCACCATTTTTACAAACCAATTCTGGTTCATCTGTTTCACTCAACAATCGGCCATGTGCGTATGAAAACAAAGGCACTGCGCATGCGCGTTTTACTCATTCTATCGCGATATTTCATTTTCCTATCGTTGCCTAACATTATACCGGTATTACCGTGAACGGTATAATATGGCCCAGCCCTACCTTGGAGTACATCATCACACAGGTTACCTGAATTTCCTGGTCTCTACTGTGTTTATTCTTGTGAACACAAAGAGACACCCTCAGCCCACCTATCGTCTACATACACACACATACACACCTGTCCTGTCTCAAACTTCCTGGTATGCACATCTAAAGCTCTCTGCCCTTTCGCAGACATGCCACATACACACTCTTCAAATTTTTATTTTGCTATTTTTCTCAAACAAAACTTCAGATTGAACAGAGGCTCAAATCTCAGAACAGTTTGTCTGTGTGTACTTGCAGTACATTTAGAAGTAGCCACTTGTTTTCAGCAGGTGTACAGCTGCGAGGTGAAAAGGGATAACTATTTCTCACGTAGGAATAAGATGAGGCACAAGAGGAATTGGAGACAGTGAGATAGGATTAGGTGGAAAAATGTTGCGTGTGAAATAAAAATAGCTGCAGTGAGACAGTGGCAAATCAACAAAGCAGGGGGGGGGGGGGAGGGGGGACAACAGAAACTAGAAAATGTGCTAAAGGATGAGAAGAGAGGGTGAGAGTTAAAGAAAGAAAACAAGAAAAAAAGGATAATAAAAAAAAATATGGAGCACAGAAGAAATGGAGAGGAGGAGAAGAAAGAGACAGAAGAAGGATGCAGTGTAAGGGAAAGAGAAGCCAGTGACGTGAAGTGAAATGGAACAGAGCCGGTGGTCACTCTTTTTGTGTTTGTGTGGAAAGCATAGTAGAAAGGAACATGTGTTTCTGGGCTAGTGGCGCAATGTTTAGCTGTCACAACCATTCATGGGGTGCTCCATGTGTGCTCATTTGTGTGTGTTGTGCGTGACAGGATTGAAACAGGCAGGCAGGACAGATGTTCAAGAACCTGCTGGCTGCTGGAATGCGTGTGTGTGTTTGTCGCCACACCTCCTGTGTTCACCTTTCTCTTCTTGTTATCATCTACAGCCATTCAAATTAGGATTCACCAACAGACCTAATAATCACTTTAACCCTTGGTAGAACCTGGGACCATTTCGTGGCCTTTGCGTTTTTTAATTCCACGCCATTTCCACTGTGTTTAATGGAGTATAGCCAAATTTTCAAACATGTATTTTTTTCCCATTTTATTTTAAAAGTTTTTTAAATGAGCTTAAATGGCTGAATAAAAGGCATACATCCACTATCGAACCTCGTGGCCGATTTCTGCCCCTTGAAACCCATTATAAACGCTATTTTTCACTGCAAATTAATTACGGTCAAAGGGATCGTCGATGTTTTTAAGTTTCATTTTCATTTTGGAGGAGGCCTTAGAGTTGTAATTTTTTTATTTGTCCACCGAGTGGCGCCCTTGCTTCACATTTGACCCCTGCTGGAAAACAGCGGGCTGCTTAGACAGACCTGCGGAAAATGAAGCCTGATTCCCGGCGTGCAGCAGCGGCTTCGCCCGCTGATCGGGCGGGACCATTTTCGGTCCCTAGGACCGTGAGAGGGTGCTTTTTTTTTTTTTAGTCAACAGGAAATGACGTATTTGTTGTCACGTGGTATCGGACGTGTGTGCTGGAAAAAGCAGTCCCCGGTGATCGTGCCCCGGTCATCGTCGCGACTTACCCCGGGAAGATGCACTTTTTTCGGCCTAGAGGAGCAGCATTTGCCGCCTGGAGACCATTTTCTGGTCCTGAAAAAAAAAAAAAAGGCGATCGAAATGACTGTTGGTGCCAATCTTTAGTCCATCTAAAGGCCTAATTATAATAACAATTGAATATTACCTCAAATGTTTTTTTTGGAAAATATTCAAGTTTTATGTTTTTTGGGGCAAAAAAAGCAGTGCGCTCATGTGACGAAACTGGGATATAAAGGGTTAAAATCCGCGAAATGTAATTAAAACTTGACATGAATATTTCAAGGAGAAGTAGGTCTAAAAGATTGGCTAATTTAAAGTGGAATAAAATATTAATATATAAAATTTTTATAGCACTTTTTTGGGCGTGGTCGATTAGGACCGATAGTGTGTGCATTTTATGAAATGCGCTCCTGCAAAAAAAATAAAAGTGGATCGAAATGAATGTTGGTGCCAATCTTTGGTCCATCTAAAGGCCTAATTATAATAACAAACAAATATTACTTCAAATGTTTTTTTTGGAAAATATTTAGTTTTTTTGTTTTTTGGGGCTAAAAAAACAGGGCGCTCATGTAATAAAACTGGGATTTAAAGGGTTAAAACAATGAAAATATAATTAAAACTTGACATGGATATTTTAAGCAGAAGTAGTTTTTTTTTTTTTTTTTTTTTTTTTTATGTTTTCCAATTTATTTTATTTATTAATTTTATTTTTTCCACAGTTGTGTAAATCAGTCTGTCTGTGGACTGCCAGCCAACACATCCACAACACCAACAACTCAGACAGCACAAAGCCTTTTAAGTTGGCGAGGCGTGATAGCAAATGCAGCGCAGGTACATCCATCTGACCTGCAGCAGCATCGCAGACCACGCCCCCCTCCACACCACTCTTTCCTCACAGTTGCTCGCCATCGTTGCGCTCAGAGGAGGGTCCCGATTGAAGTGCACAGGTAACTTCCCTTCACATTTCACCACAATGATCCTGTTAGTGAGAAGCCTGCCTTCATACTGGCAGCTGGGTTTCCTGGCTCCCTGATGCTTTAGCTTACATTTAATTATGCGAAACGTTGCGGTACTATACGTCATGCCGCTATTTTCATCGTACCTCCCATCACGTCTACAAATGGATTTGACCTTTGCTGGAATGCTGAGGATGAATGTGTTGGTTTCCTTACAACTGTTGTCAATTTTGTAGATATTCCTATTTGATATTTCTTTTTTTTTTTTTTTTTTTTTTAAATAAGCAGAAGTAGTTTTAAAAGATTGACTAATTTAAAGTAGAAAAAAATATTGATATATAACATTTTTAGAGCACTTTTGGGGCGGGACAATTTTTGGTCCCGAGGTTCACGAAAGGATGGGATTTTGAGGTTCTACCAAGGTTAAAGTCATTCTCCTGGCATTTATTACACACCTTCAAGATCATGTCTTTTCATTAAAATGATATATTTTAGATTTTCCCATCACCATTAAAATTCTTCCTTCATGGTTTCAAATGGCTTATGGGTGATTACACTTTTGTATTATTTGTGCAACCTCTCTACCTGCAGCCTGCCCCTCACTCTTCCTCTGCATCTCTAAATGGAGACACAGTGCTGGTCCACGCAACCCAGGTATTTAACTGGTAAATCAGAGGGCAATAGGAAAGGGTTTAGTTGAACTTTTAATTAAGAAGTAGATGTGGATTACAAAAAAGAGGTGCTATAGGAGATGAGTTGTTTAAGGATGTTTGGAGAGTATGTTGTGATTCTATGAACATTAAAGTCCTGGGATTGATTGGTGACCTGCTTGTTGTGTATCTTGCCTCTTCCCCTTTAAAAGCCGGGATAGTTAAAAACAAAGAGATTTGATCCCTGAAGCAACTGATCACTCCATAAATGCAGTAGATAATGTTATTCTGTTTCAGTTTTCAGTAAAATACCAAATGGGAATTATTAGAATGAAATAGGGTGAAGCTATTTATTGCACAGATGTTGCTACACAGATGGACTATTCCATAACAGTTATACCAGTGCAGATAAAGAAAACTGCTAACAATGAAAATACTAACTACCAATATTTCTCACATAAGCAAGTAGGAAAAGGAGCAGAATGGAGAAAAAACTGGAGGGCAACTTGAAAAACTGTCATAGACTCATAAAATTATGTCGAAGTTCCTGCAAAAACTACCCAAACATGACTCAGTAAAGTGACTCACTATTAACTGACAATCTGACAGGTTATGCCTGTTAAGTTAAGCCATATATAGGCGATGTCAGTGGAAAACAAAAGACTGTCAGACCAGAAACCTTAAATAATTCAGAAAAAAATGACAAGGCAAACACACACACGCGCACACAAATATATATACATACATATAATTTGGACCAACTGGCATCACATTTTAGCCCGATGGGTACCCTTTAGCTTCATTTCACCAGTCTTCATAGTTTCAGGGTCTAAACCCAATAAAACAGCAAGTGAAAATGAAAACAGAAAGCATGTGAAAGCATAACTAATTAAAAGTGAACAGCAAGTGAAAGTAAAAATAATGAGCGAGTTACAAAAAAGTAGACCAAATACAAAGACGAAGCTCCTTTTTATGCACACTTATGGCTCTTTCCAGTAAAAGCATTTCCTTTGTCCAACTAGTATTGCTTGAACTTGTGCATCATGGCACCAACAGCAAAGAGCACTGTCTGACATGCTAGCGACTTTGACAAAACTGCAGCGTTTGATACCCTGGGAAGGAGAACCGGCTGGGTTCAGTGAGGACATGGCCTTGATCATGATTGATTTCACTGTGCACTCTCCTCTACAACTTCTCCTCTCTTTCCTCTTTTTTTTCTTGGTCCTATTCCCCCATCTTCCTTATCATCATTCTTTATACATTTCAGGGCTTTCAAATGGTTCCTCAACTTTTTCCATTTGAATAATTTGTTTTTATGCCTATAAATATATACCTTTTTCAATAAACCAAACTCAGAAAAAGAGATGTTTCCTCACTCCTGCAATGCTCTCTATAAGTGTGTATGACCTTCATAGTTTTGTGCTCTTGATCTGATTTCAAAATGAGCCTCTATCATTTCATTTCATCCCTGTTGATCTTTCTTACTTAAGTCAGTGACACTGCTTAGCTGCAGAGAGCCTGTCAACACACACAAACACACTCCTGAAATTTTCTCTTCCCCTTACTTGTCGTTCATCTTTGTATCTCTGTCCTTTTCCCTCTCCTTTATCCTTCCCTGATCCTCTGTCTTCTTGCCTCTACTCTTGCTTGAAATTCAAAGTTCCCAAGCATAAAATGTGAACATTGGCTGTGATCCTTGTCTCTATAAATATCAGCTTTTAACTTAAACATTACCTCTTCAAAGTGTAAGTGTATCCTCCTGTAGTCCCTTACTTATAAATTAATATTTTTTATGTGCGGCGATAATGTAAGTGTTGGCTAATTTGTTACCCAATAAAGACTTTTTATTCACCTACGGTCTTTAAATCTTCCCTTAGTATATTTTCTTTGCCTTTTACTCCCATACAATTTCCATTCCGCGTCTCTTCTTTATAGAAGGCAGGTGCTAATGTGAATGTTGGCTAATATGCAGCACTCTATAAAGACTCAATTCATCTGAGGTTATATACTGCATCTGAGCATCTTCTTTCCTTTCCCTCTCTTGGCCGTTTCTTATAAAGTAGATCTTTATGTGAAGGATGGTAATGTGAGTGTTGGCTAATGTGTTACTCCATAAAAATGGATTTTTAAGTCACCTGCTGGGTATATACTGAGTTGGCTGACACCACTGCTCTATCGTTTTGCCGAGCCAAGCAGTATAGATGCAGTTAAGGGAGTGCATCCGTTTTACATCAAACATTACCAGAATGAAACAGTTCAGAGCTCAGATTTTTGCAGGTGCACTGGTATTGAATCAAAGCCTGGATCCATATTTTTTGTGAAATAAGCACATTGTGCTGAAAAGGAAATGGAATGTCACAAATGTACGCTGCTCTTTTCAGCTACCGGTTGATGAGCTGTAGCCCTCAGTCAGAAGTGGATGTCATCAGAAGGTTCCTAGTGGCTGCCAAATCACTGGACATCTGCATGGAACTTTCAGCTAGTCTCCTCTCACCTACAAATTGAGCACTTTATGCTTCCACCCCCATTTGCTGAGCCCAGTCTTTCTTCTCTTATTACCCAAAGCGTTCAGATGTTGCCAAATCAGCCTCTGCAATACAGCTATAAAAGCTTATATTTTAAACTTTTTAGCAGTGTTCCTCTAATGACAGATAATACTCTTATGTATTATTATTCAGAAAAGCCACAGTGATGTTGAAGATGTGGCTTATAGTTTTTCTGTAGCGTTAACTCTCACCTCCAATGTTTAGTTCTGTGTGCTATCCCTGACTTGTTTTGCTTCTAATTAAGACAATTACCGTATTTTCCGGACTGAAAAGCGCACCTGAATATTAGCCGCACAAGCTAAAATCAGGGGAAAATCCTGTTTTGTACATACATTAGCCGCACCTGACTAAAAGCCGCAGGTGTTTCAATGTTGACTCATCATATGTAAGAGAATATGCACAAAGGGAACTGTCAGGAAAGAGATGGCTGTTTGGAGACACCCCCCTTTTATTAATATTTTGAAAAACAAGTTATGGGTACATATTTGCATAACTTTTTAGGTATATGTACAAGCACCGGTAATTACAAGTACGAAACATGTACTGTGCTTCATAAACGAGTAACAAATGTAGTACATAACAATAACCTACAGCACACCAGAAAAATAGATTCGGACTACCTTTTAGGCTCAGGTGCAGTGACACGGCTTTAACAAGAAGAAAAGTCAGTCATTCACCACCATCTTTCTCTTCTTCCGGCGCACTAAAACCACCAAAGTCCTCTTCTCCAGTGTCGGATACGAACAGGCTCAGGATGGCTACTTCATCCACTCTCAGCTTCTTTCCTTTGTTGTCACTTTCAAAACCAAACAAATCCTCGTTGTCAGTGTCAGAGTTGAACACCCTAAGAAGGGCCGTGGCGGTGTCCTCCTCTCCATCATGCAGCAGTCCAGCCCTTCGAAATCCGTTGGTGTTCGTGGATATTTTCACACTTTTCCACGCTGTCAGAATCCACTGGTGGAGTTGAGCATAACTTGCTTTTCGCAAGGTTATCGGCGCTCGTCATCCACGCCTCCCGCTGAACGCGTAGCGCTACTTTGAAGTTTGTTTTTCGCGCTACTTTGTACGGCACTACGTTGCCTGGCGGACGGACATGTGACCAACATACCACTCTTGAACCCCGATACTGTATGTCTGATCACATGCCCTTCCGCCAGGCAACGTAGTGCCGTACAACAGCGGAACAAACAAAACAAATCCTCATACAATATCACAAAAATCATGGACAATCCATAGAAAAGCCGCACCTGACAAAAAGCCGCAGGGTTCAAAGCTTGTGCAAAAAGTAGCGGCTTATAGCCTGACAATTACGGTACATCCTTTTTATTGGCAATTTATCCATGGCTTCCCCTTTAATTTTACTTCTAAAGCCATCAAAAACAACACGTATAGTATGCAGCCAGCCAGCCAGCCAGCCAATTCAGGTTCTTGGGGCGCTTGAGGTTTTTGCAGCTCTTACATGGTGAGAACCAGAATTTAGGGCTAACACAATGAGACAGACAACCATTCACATTCACACCTACGGGCAGAACATCCAAACTTCTGGTCAGATGGTGGAGGTTGGTTCGTAGGACCTTCCTTCTCTGAGACAATGGAGCTAACCATTTGAATTAATTTAACTAAGTCCTGATTTACTGGCAGACCGGGGTGGTGGTCCCCATCTTTAAGAAGGGGGACCGGAGGGTGTGTTCCAACTACAGGGGGATCACACTCCTCAGCCTCCCTGGGAAAGTCTATGCCAGGGTGCTGGAAAGGAGAGTTCGTCCGTTAGTCGAACCTCGGATACAGGAGGAACAATGCGGTTTTCGTCCTGGTCGCGGAACACTGGACCAGCTCTTTATCCTCTCCAGGATACTTGAGGGTGCATGGGAGTTTGCCCAACCAGTCTACATGTGTTTTGTGGACTTGGAGAAGGCATTCGACCGTGTCCCTCGGGGTGTCCTGTGGGAGGTGTTGCGGGAATATGGGGTGTCTGGCCCATTGCTACGGGCCATTCGATCCCTATACAACCGTTGCAAGAGCTTGGTTCGCATTGCCGGCAATAAGTCGGACTCGTTCCCGGTGGGTGATGGGCTCCGCCAGGGCTGCCCTTTGTCTCCGGTTCTGTTCACAATTTTTATGGACAGAATTTCTAGGCGCAGCCAAGTGGCGGAGGGCTTTCGCTTTGGTGGCCTCAGAATCTCATCTCTGATTTTTGCAGATGATGTGGTTCTGTTGGCTTCATCGGGTGAGGGCCTCCAGCTCGCACTGGAACGGTTCGCAGCCGAGTGTGAAGCAGCGGGAATGAGGATCAGCACCTCCAAATCTGAGGCCATGGTTCTCAGCCGGAAAAGGGTGGAGTGCCCACTCCGGGTCGGGGATGAGTTCCTGCCCCAAGTGGAGGAGTTCAAGTATCTCGGGGTCTTGTTCGCGAGTGATGGGAGAAGGGAGCCGGAGATCGACAGACGGATTGGGGCTGCAGCTGCAGTAATGCGGACGCTGCAGCTGCAGTAATGCGGACGCTGCACCGGTCCGTCGTGGTGAAGAGGGAGCTGAGTGTAAAAGCGAAGCTCTCAATTTACAGGTCGATCTACGTCCCTACCCTCACCTATGGCCACGAGCTGTGGGTAGTGACCGAAAGAACGGGATTGCGGATACAGGCGGCAGAAATGAGCTTCCTCCGAAGGGTGGCTGGCCTCTCCCTTAGAGATAGGGTGAGAAGTTCGGCCATCCGGGAGGGGCTCAGAGTAGAGCAGCTGCTGCTCCACATCGAAAGGAGCCAGCTGAGGTGGTTCGGGCATCTGACAAGGATGCCCCCTGGGCGCCTCCTGGGTGAGGTGTTCCAGGCATGTCCCACCGGGAGGAGGCCCCGGGGCAGACCCAGGACATGCTGGAGAGATTATATCTCTGCTGGCCTGGGAACGCCTTGGTGTTCCCCCGGATAAGCTGGAAGAGGTGGCTGGGGAGAGGGAGGTCTGGGCCTCTTTGCTTAGGCTGCTGCCCCCGCGACCCGGCCGGATAAAGCGGATGAAGATGGATGGATGGATGGATGGAAGTCCTTGATTTATAATAATAATAATATTATTTCTCAACCACTCAACGTTCTAGCATTTCCCTTAGTTGTTAATATGATGGTATCACACAAATGTATTTTAATAAACAATAATATCTTTAGAAAAAGAGATGTTCTACGAGTATCACTATGTGTAAAGTGGTGTATTTGCCACTGTGTCAGTGTATAGCTGTATCATTAAAATTATATTGATGAATACAAGGCTGTTTATTGCTAAAAAATTATTTTTAACAAACACATCCATCCTGTGTGCTTTAAAACTTTGTAAGCCACAATGCCTCATTACCAAGTGTAAATGAGTTTGTAGGTGACATTTTTAAAATGTGCTTATGTAGAAAATTAGTATGACACTGGCATTTGAACTTTAATATTTGATTTCTGAAACTGCTGCAGTGAAACAAGTTAGTTTTGCTGTTTAGAAATCTGTGCTATTCTGATACCACATTGAAGACCAATTTATTAGACTGGTTTTCCAAGGCAAAATGCAAAGTCTGTTTAAGTGCTCTATAAAGTCTCTGTTGCCATATAAACTTATCACAATAACACTGACATGTTGAGTTTAGAGTTTGATGCAGTTGAATGTATTTACAGTGGACGGCAGGTGCTTTTGAAAGCAGACAGTCGACATATATTCCAAGTTTTAAAAATGTAACTGCCATTTTAATGAAACCGGTTTTCCCCTTGTCTTTATTCTCATTGCTCTGTCTTTATTTGGCCGATTCCAGACCTCGTAAATGCTCTCTGACAAAACGATAAAACAAGACTAACTTGAACCAGAACATGATTTTTTCATCACAGTGCTACTTGATATGAAGGGGCCTTTCATATGTCAAGGAACTTGTCTCCACCATGCTATGAGATATAGTAAACATGGTAGTACAAAGTGACTGTTCCACTGGCAGTGTCTGGTAGTCAAATGAAGGGTTTCCTGTGTTGTAGCACAGATGGAAGCCTCCTTTTTTATTAAGTATTGTAGAAATGAGCCAGTTCTTTCTTACAGTGCTTGCTCAGTAGGAAGCAAATCATAATTTGCCTCCTGCTACTTTTAGACATAATATAATATAATATAAAGATGAGGCTATTAAAAATAGAAGTGAACCCAGAAGCACATTTCTGTTTGTTATATTTCATGAAGATTGTCAATATTGTCATCGCTTGAGGCATGACTATGTTGTCACCTCAGGGAAGAAGTTAACCATTTAACCAACTCACACCAGGGCCTCGTTCTCTGGATCTCTTCGCTTTTGTAGTTTTTCCTTTTCTTATCATCCTACTTTATGTAAAATTCCCTGTTCATCTGTGTTTTTTTTCAGGCCCTTTAGGTTTCCATAATGGCTTATTTCTTTATTACTTAATCTTTGAATGCCTGTCATGTCCTTGTCAGTTCTCCCCTCCTGTCATTTAAGGTCAGCACACATGTGCGTTGGCTCTCTGCAATCTGACGTTCCCTCATTCATGCGCTGAAGCCGACAACCACCCACAGAGTGCCTTAGTGCCTTATACTTTCTTGTGAATTCCTCTTTTGAATTTCCTCTGATGTCTTGTCACCCTTTCAGCATAGTCTCTTTGTCACTGGTGTTACTGTTTTAATGCACTAAGTTGAAATCCTGCTTCCTTGAGTGCTCTTTTAAGCTAACTTAACCACGTCAGTTAGAATGACATGTACCACTTTTGTAGCATTCTCTCTCACTGAAACACATAGCATGGCTATTTCTTATGCTGGATTTAGCTTTCATAGCATTGGTTAAATCCAAATGGAAGCTTTTGACACCAACTCTCCATAAAATCATTTCCAGTATAAAATACCACGAAGAACACTTGCGGAAATGAGATTATCTCTAAACTTCTGCACAACGTTAAAAAAAAATCTATTATAGGGGAGACCGGGGATAGTTGTAACGTGGGTCAGTTGTAACACTTCCAATTTCTCCAATCAGGGCTAAGTTTCAAATGATGTGACTCATCCTGTGCATGCCCAATTCAGTTCTGCTATCACATGTGAAAAATCAGCACATTTTGTCAAACACAGACAATTTAACACGAAAAAAAAGTAATTTGTTTGCCAAAAAGTAAGTTTTTCTACTTTATTTCAATTCCTAATAGCATTATCTGCTTTGCAGTTAAACTCATCAAACTTAAATTATGTTATTTGTATGTCTATGGGGATATATTCTGTGTAGGTCTTTAGTGCTAGTGTTTTAGCCGTTGGCTGTAATGTTAGCTAGTTCGTGGCTATAGGAGTCTGGGTCAGTTGTAACAGCAACAGTCTGGGTTAGTTGTAACAATAATGCAGATGTTACAACTTGCCACACTATTACTTTAACTTATATTAAACAAGTTGGGGCAACAACATCAGCAGAGAGAGGTTCACTGGTCGCATTTGTATATGCGGTTAATGCCATTGGCAACACAATTCCTCCACTGTTTGTGTTCCCACACATACATTATGCAGACCACTGTGTCAGAGATGGACCAGTAGGAAGTACTGGTAGTGGAAATAAATCAGGATGGGTGCAAGAAACAGATTTCCTCATCTTTCTGAAGCACTTTGCAAACCACACCAAGGTATGATAAAAAGTAATGGAATTGCGATGCTGGTGAACAACTACATTTTTTCAGCTTCATTGTTATGTTCAAATTTGGTGCAAGAGTTGTAGGTTATAATGCCCACCGAGCCAATGAGGCCAAACTCAAGGAAGACCAATCAAAATTAATGAAATATTCAGTTGCAGAAATTTCCATAATTTGTCTTTTTTGGGGGGTTGGAATATGTTCAAAAGCTAGATTTCTGCATTCTGTCGCACACACACAGAGCTACATAAATGGCTCTAAGTGCATTCATGTGTTGAATAAACAAAGATTACATGTTAATGTTTTGTTAGTACCCTTATTTCATTGTGTTACATTTTACCCCAGGATATGTTACAACTAACCCAGACTATGGGGTTAATTGTAACATTTCACTCTTCGTGTTTGAGACCATACCATGCAATGGGTAATTGTGCTGCAGAGAAAATAGCTGCACTATTTAATAGCAGAGACATGTAAATACTTTGCATTACAATTTGAATCCACTACCTTAAAAGAGCTCCAGTTTACAGACAGAAATGTCAAAAATGTTACAACTATCCCCGGTCTCCCCTACCTTTAATATATCCAGTCCCACTGATATTACAGTAACTGGCTTAAACTGATGCATAAAAAACTCTACTAAATTCAAATCAAAATTACATTTTTTCTTAAAAATCATTAGACGTTAAATGACCTGACAAGCGCACTCTGCAGGGTAAATTGCTGCACATATCAGGAATGTCCCCTGAGCGGGGATGCTGCCTTTCATTTAGCCCACATTTCAATTAGGAAATAATAAGGCATAAGGATATTAAATTTAAATCAGTTGCTATATTAAATGTACTCCTTAAGTGCTTCACAGTTTACATCCAACCTGAAAACGTTTTAGAAAACTAACATTGTTTTTTTGGGGGGGGTTTGTATCCACATGTGTTTTTAGCATGTGTGTCTCAGAGCACTCAAGGAAGAGATAGTTTGTTAAGTTTTAATGCTGCTCAAGCAGATGATGCCTATCTATTGTATTTCCCACAAGCACATAGACTGTATTTCTTTATTCTTTGAAAGGATTTTTGTTTTTTATGTTCATGTACATGCATATCTTTGAGTCGTTCTTAACGCACATACACACAGTCACACAGGCAAATTATGTCCTGAGGTACATATAACATAATCCCATGAAGACATTATGAAGGCACAGCTGCATCTTCATAACTTGCCAGACTCTCTATTTAAGATAGAAAAGACTTCCATTGTTGGGTTTAGACTCCCTCGACAGTCTACTCCATCTGCCTCATCTGCCACATCTAATTTGATAATGGCTGAGAAATTTCAGAAATTATCCACTTACTGTGCTAATGCACTACATAGATAGATAGTCGTTTCCTAATTCCTTTAAATTTGCTGTTTCTCCTGGTTTCTGAAGGGGTTGTAATTGAGTCTTAAAGCAATCGAGGTTCAACATCTTGATCACTTGCTTTCAACTCACTGAGATGCCTCTGAGTATTGTATATACATCCTTTTTATACCAACGACATTTTTAAGGAAATGGGGAATACTAAGACACGTTGTGCAGTGTTTCGATATTTGTTTTAAAAACATATGTGCCCAAGACAATCTTTTCTCACTTGTAGCTGTTTGCAGTCACACAGGCTGATAAGGGAATAAAATCACACAGTAATATGTGTGCTGTGAAAATGTGTCATGATATAAAACATTTTATATCTTATTTTAAATCTTATTAATCAGAAATGCATCTGAACCCAAATAGCTGAGCCTAAAAGGAGAAATGTATTTTATATTTAAAATGTTAATGTTGTGTTCATTGTACTCTTCCTACTGGAATATAAGAGTATCAGTTTGTGTGACTCTTTCTGTGCCTCAGTAATTTCTTCTTCTAATTAGTAAGAGTAATAGCACACGGGACAGACTATTAATCATCATCAAACTCCGGACAATGCTCTTCTGCTCTTCTTGCACTTTCCCCAGCGGGTGTTTATTATTCTACAAACAGTCTATGGAAACAATGGACAATATTTGGTTTCATCGTATTGGAGCTGGAGTTGATTAACTATGACGTCAACTTTTAAAAACATTTAAAAACAGAGCACCTAACACTGATTTACAACAAACAAACACATAAGAAAACACTAAAAATCATACAGATGAGGTTCACCAGCTAGCTGTTATTATTCAATCAGGAACAGTGAAAGGGTCCATTATTCACTGATCTAAGTGGCATAATTGGTTCCAAAAATAACAGAAACGCAGAGAAATCTACCTAGATACTCTCACAACACTTTAAATCTTCCTAGTAACAGGCCTCTATTCTGAGGGTGTGTTACATGCTTGTCATGGTGGCGCAGAAGGGAGTAGAGGGGTGCGAAGTTTGTCTGTCTGACAGATGAAGCGAGAACTGCTTAAAAACCGGTGTCAGACGTGAGAACACGAAGGAAAAGTCATTATATTAAGTACAAGATACAGGCGTGCACGCGGCATTCGAATGAACACACAAAAACAAACCTGCAAACTTCATTTATACCTCCTAATGATGTGAACGTGTGGACACGTACACTCGCACACAGGTCTGCAGGTGATGCAGTGCACGAGACACACAAACATTAATGTACAACACTTTTTTTTTTCTTTTTTTTTTTGCTCTCACAGCAGTGTAGCGATTGTAATCAACACTTGAGAAAGCTGCAAGCAAGCAGGATGAGTAACACCAGGGGTGAGAGTGTGTGTGTGTGTGTGTTGGAGAGAAAGCTGTAAGTGAGAGAGTGTGCTGAATGCAGGGGAACAAAGAAGTTACCACAACACTTTCTTGAATGACAGAAAAATTACAAATACAAAATACAAAACAGACTTATGAATACCCACAATGCAGGTAGTCTCTTTTCCCATAATTCTGTTGGGTCCTTCAGTCGGGTCATGCATTCATGTTTACTGTGTTTCAGCTCTTTTCTATGATTACAAGATCTCTTAAAACAAAGCACCATGATTTCTGAGTAATAAGTAACCATCCAAGGCTGAGATGTACATAAAAACAAAAACAAAAAACTTATAATCATAGATGCAGTTCTACACAGGTGTGCGCACACACGAGCTTTCAGCACTAGTGTTAGACACACATACACACACACTAACATACAAGGCCAGTCCAGCTGAGTTTGAGGAGGAAGCCAGGCAAGCGCAAAAGAAATAGAGGCTCTTTATTAGAAGAAAATGTTTCCCATTTTGCCCGCAAATAAGTTGCTCACACACATAGATGCGCCCTTACACACACCCACACCCACACACACAATGCCGCAGGGCTGTCCTTTGTTGTGAAGCCATCAGGATCCAATTTCTCCTTCATTAAGTCTTGGTAGGAGGCAGTATACAGCCACTAGGTAGCTAGCCTTCTCCCCGCTACCACACACTAGCCTCCTCGCTCCACGTACACACAACACACATATAGAGAGTATAAATGCCCTTATCTTCCTCCAAACCAAAAATATCAATAAAGGCTTGTAACAACAAAGCAGGCACACATAAACACAACCACACGCTCGTGCAAGAATAATTTTCGTTAGAGCAAGATGAGAAGGCCACTACAAGCACATACACGGTTGCAAAGTACACACATGAACAAGAGTTCAGTAATAAAATCTCTGGTTCGCTTGGAAGAGAAATAACAAGGTCTCAGCTGAGTGAAAGAGAGTCATCATTTGTAGCTTTAATTGTCCTGAGCAATTACCAAATGGGCACACCGGTACACACTCCTTCCTTCTGTAAGCACTTACTGCTGGTCCTTCTTTCTCCACGGGGTCAGATTGTACTAGATTTTGGTTGCAGGGAACATAACCAACCATTTTGGTGTGTTACAGTTCAGTGGGTGATGGATGATGAACTCTGGTTTAGTTGTAAGCATGATATAATAGACACAAGCACAACTCATGCAAAATAATAAAAGAACTCGAACACTGCATACATTTATGACACAAAGCAACTCTTACTTTTACTACGTTAACAATTGCTCGTTGGTGAGGAAGAGGTGGCTACGTGTGTGTGCGTGTGTGTCTGCGCCTGGTGTATCCAAAGGGCAGCCTAGATAAAATGCATTAAACGGAACAGGTCTGGCTTTAATTGGTGCTCTTTGGTAATTGGCCTGTTGGGGCTGATTTGCATTGTTTCCAGGGCAACAAGCTTGTTTCTCTATATCTAAGCACAGCAGGAGGGTCGGGGAAAGCGAGGGAAGAATAGAGATGTCGAGAGGTGGTGCAGAGAAAGAGAGGGGTCAGAGAGAAGGAGGGAGGAAAGAAGTTTTGTGGAAATTGCTTTTTCTCTGAGGAATTTCCACAGAATTAAAAGGACACAGCAGCAGTAGCTTTTTTTTTTCTAGAGAGGATGTTTTGAGGACATACCTTTACAATTGTTTGATGAGAATAGTGATACAGTTCTTTTGTACTTACTTCAAGTTAAAAATGTTATTCAGCACAGATATGTAGACAGAAAGTCTGCTACTGGATTCCTGTGCAAAAACGTCGAGTTTCTCAGTGTTTCTCTTTGTAACTAAACATTCAATCCTTCAAAGATACACAGCATTAACACACTATTACATTATTTATTAGATTCAATAAGGTAATTTTCCACAGCAGAAGAGTAAATGGGGTAAAGCAGATAAAGGGAAGGCTAGAGTGGAATAGAAGTGGAAAGGCATGCAACTGTGGAACAGATGACAGGGCAAAGAAGGCATGATAGTGCAGGACAGATAAAAGGACAGATAAATTGAGGACAATTTTACTCGTTTAGTGACCAGGGATGCTGGCAGCAGCTTCGATTTTCTGGGGCTCTCTTTATGGTTTCTTGTAGAAGCAGTGGAGGTGAACAGAGTGGATTAGAGCTGAAAGCTGCATTTTCTGACACAGGAAGTCAACAGCTCCACACTCTGAATTGGACAAGTGATGAAAAGTGGGCCAATTTTCATCACCTCACTCAGTGAGGCTGTTTAATTTTCTGTGTGTGTGACTGACTGTGTGTGGTCGAGTAACTAAAGTCAAATTTCTTTGAAAAACTTTCTCAGATAGATTGCCTCAAAATACATTACAAAGCAATCAGTGATGTTCTTCAGACGCTGATATAAACCAGCCCAGTGATTATAAAACAAAAAGAGACTTCAGAAAATCAGTTTTTCCAAGCCAAGATCATTAGCTAAAAAAATCTTCATTCCATCGGCTATTTTTATTAGTTATGTATTTAGTTGCAACAGTCCAGATTTGGACTTCTTATGCAACCATATTTAAAATTAAAATAGGTCTTCATATTTGTTCAGTTTAAAAGCAACCTATAGAAAATAGTTTAAGTAAAAAAAACAACAACACAAATACTAATTATTGAATGTTACCAGTCATTTCTTGAAATACCATTTGATTTATTCACTGTTGCTAATTTTCACTGGTTGGTTTCTCTTATTTACTCAAGCTAATGTTTGACAAACAACTAGATTATTTGTGTTAGGCTTCACTGGAGTACTAATTAGTTGAATTTTTCAAGTTTGGTGTTTTAAGGGCAGCTTGTTATAAAGCTCAGAGATGGGCTTATTTTACCTAAAAGTTTCCTGTAGTATAGTCAAATGAGAAAATGTGCTTGCATTCACCAATTTAACTTTATATTCAAATTGCAACAACGGCCCAGTCTTCTTTTCGTTATTGCACCGCAGCAGTTGTTATAATTTCTTCAGTCATTTCCTGGCCTCCTTGGGGAATTGAATCAAAGACTGTCCGATGGTCTGGAGCCTCTTCAGTGAAAGATCTTTGGCAGTTTTTAAAGCAGGGTTACGGGCTCTTTGCTGTTTGAGTGAATTGAACGTGAAAGAAACAATCTCCTTTCAAACTACAGAAGCAGAACTGTTGTGACAGAGAAGAGGGTCCACTTCAGAAGATTTTAAAGATCATCTGACAGGGGCGAAGCCTCACCAGGAGATCAAAGGGCAGTATGTGCTGTCTTTGACCCTTTACATCTTTGATCAGCTGTGCCAGGCTGTACTTTGATACTTTGATGACCATAGACGAAGTGGGTAAAGGTCTGTGTATATATGCATCTGCTGTTTATTCTTATTAGGTTTTTCTTTCTTGATGTCCGAGCATAAAGACACACTGAATGTAACAGCTTACAGCAAACATTTCTATTTTACTTAAATTTGAACACTATATTTAGTCTTTTCTCTCCGTTCTCAAGAGTAGCAACAGCTACAAAGATGACAAGTGAGCACACACCGACACCTATTTAACGGAAGTGGGAACAAAAAGCATCAGCATTGGTCATTCATAAAGGCCCCCCCATGTTCCTGAGACGTGACCTTTATCAAAAACAAGCTGATTGCAGCCATCTTGACATCGGCACATCACACTCATTAGCACCGCTACACAACAAATAACTGCTGAGAGGTTTCGAAAAAAAGAAGAAAAGATACAATCAAACAATGACGCTAACTAACAATAATCAGATTGGCAGAGGCTTGAACATTTGTTTCTTGCAGCGGCAGGTCAAGGTGGTAATGAGTTGCTATGGTGATTGTGAGTTTGCCGGCTTGTTGATTGGTGCTTAATGATGCCCTACTTGATCATCTCATTGAGTGAGAGGAATCTGAGGAGGGTGTGCAGAGAGCGAAGAGAAGGGGAGCAATAAAAAGAGTGTGCAACAAAAAAACAAAAAACAGAAACAAGAGTGATTTAGATAGATAACAGAAAGGGGAGGCAAATAAAGAGACGATTAGATGAACAAATGAGGGTAGAGGAGGAACAGATGAAGAGAGAGGCCACTTGGTTTGTAGTGCCAAATTAAAAAAAAAAACCAACTCATTAACTTTGCAGTGTTTCATTAACTTGTCAGTTAAACAATGGTTAAGGTTTATACTCATTTATCTCGCCAAGACTTGAGTATTTACAAAAACATAGCATACCTTGCCGTATGACTTAGCTATAGGGTGGTATGTACATATTGCACCTTCTACTCCAAACACTCCTTCTCACCTGATTTGATGCACGACATTCCCTCTGATCAGTGGTGGGAAATGATGCGCCCGGCAACATGATGTGATGTATTAGAGGTGTGACATCAGAAATCATCCAGTGGAACTGTTGGGATTAAATCATGCAGTTTATAGACGTGGCCTTCGAGCCATACTTCACATACACACAATTGTCCTTTATGACTTCTCATCTCCACAGTCAAGACCTTCGGTTCTGAGTTTGGAGACAGTTTGGGAACACATGCTGATGTTCATGTGTTGAAATGCAAAAAAAAAAGTGATATGAAAGAAACTTCCCTGCTTACTGCTCAATATTAGCAGTTTTTTCCCTACATTTTCCTATTGAAAACCCTTTGAGATAGGTTTGGACTGGATAAAGTTAGTTGTGTTTATTTTTCTCTTCTCTTCTCTTATCTTGTCTTGTCTAGAGGACAAACCCCTAATTGATCTATTCACAATCAAAGGTATACTATGTGGACAACGTACTCCAATAAGAACACTACTGTATACATCCACCTACACATTGCACTTACAGGACCTGCTTGCCCATGGAGACCCATGCCATGAAGCTCTCAGCACACAGTTTTTGTGCCAATGAGGAACTCTGCAGTTATTGAGTCAGCAGAGTGTTGGAGACGTTCATACTCTATGCTCATCAGTTCTTGGTGACCCTGCTCTGTTACTGTGGTTCCTAAACACTTGCATTTTGCAATAATACTACTTATAGTAGATGGAATCTTGGTATCCAATCAGAGAACCACATTTAAATTTAGTGAGTTCTGAAGGAGGTCAGAATGACCAGTTTTATTCATTCATTGTTTTTTACATATATGGCAAGAGGACTGAAAACACCTCAATTAAAATATTAAGTGACGTGGCAAAATTCTTTTGTACATGTAGCGTGCCAGTAGGGCTGTTCGATATAACGATATATATCGGATGACGATATAAAAACGTCTATCGTTTCATTTTACGCTATCGTTTGTTTCGTGGTGTCGCAAAATAAACTGCTTACAGTAATATTTTTTCACCGTTTCGATGGTCACTGTAGTGGCTATATTAATTTCTTAAAGTTCTCTCTTTCTCTTATATTTAATATAACCACACTATGGACGTACAAGCGCCTGTTTTTATGCATTGTCGTTAGCAACAACGGTAAAACCATTGCGTGTTCGCTTGTTTATGTTCCACATAAACCTTTCACAATAAAGCTCAAGGTCCTGTTGAGACTTTTCAAAATAAACTGAATCACGTGAAATAGTATGCAGAGTGTTTACGGATGAGAAGAAATAAAGAGCTGTCAGGTGCTAAAAAATAAACCTTAGACTCAAACGTTAGAACAGGCTTTTCCTGGCAGCACGCCGTGTAATAAATACTCACAAAGAAAACGGCGGCCGTTACAACTTATGTCTAAAAATGTATAGTTTCATGCATCGGTTAAAACACTCGACTCCAGCTACACGACGCCCAGCTGGAAACACTTCACACAAGTCGAGCTGCCCGAGATTCACAGAATTTACAGAAAATGTAAAATTTTTGTGATTTATATGGACGATAGATGTCTTATATCGGGATATGAGATTTTGGTCATATCGCACAGCCCTAGATGTCAGTATCAGTTTCTCTCTCGCTCGCTCTCATTTCCCATTATAAGTTCTCCCTTGGGCCACAACTTTAATGAAAAAGGAAAGAAAGGAATTTAGACTACATGAGCTCTGGTAAAGGGTTAAAGTATTACTGGAAAATTTCAAGTTCCTTTAATTTTGTGGTTCCCACATGCTAGGCAGTCTACATGATGCAGACAGCTATCTTTGAACCTCTATCTATCGCAGCAGCTGTGGCCAAGGTCACGCTGGGGAGTCCCAGCGGGGGTGCAGGTAGGTCGGTGAACAGAGCCAAAGAAGAGAGAAAAGTAATAGAAAAAGGAAAAGCAGACTGTGGGCTCTTTTTCTTTCCACAGTTGGAAATGCAGACAGAAACTCAAGCGATATGCAGAGTCAATACTCCCAGCTGAATAAAGGTTTTTAAACACTCATTTATGATTAGTTATTTATATGTATTCAAGTATTCTGCGCACACAGGAGTTTTCTGAAGCTGTTTAGACAAGGGGATGATTTTATGGTAATTTTCAAGGCCGTCGTTTGTGATGCTATTGAACTGTTATACTGACAGGTGTTTCTAAGATTCATTTTGCTGTAATGAAAAGAATTAGGATGTCTAAACCTCTGAGTCTGAAATAATAAGCTCTAAGATGTCAGATTTTTATACATCTTCTTTTTTGCTTCATATTCTTTTTCTCTTTCTTACCCCTCCTGTGTCTCTCTGCCTCTCCCTCGCTTTGTCTCGTTCTTGCTTTCTCTCACTCCACCAAGTTTACTTTTTTTACAGTGTGATTTATCTCTATCAGTGTCAAACAAATTAACAATATTGCCAAAGTGGTTTGCAGTATATTACAATAAACTGAGAAGCACATCAAAATAATAGAGAAAAATGATTTGGCTGTGCATTCTTCCTTTCTCGAAAGCCCACTGCTTCAATATCTGGGCTAATAAATGTGCTCGCATGGGGTTTGCACACACACACCACCCACAACCACATTAAGGTGGAGGTGGCAGGCAGGAATTCATGCTGTCTGATCCCCTGTGAGAGCAGTCATTACTGCATGACAGTTTTCAGCAGAAGACACACAACCATTTGCTTTCTCGTTGAAGCTTGTAAACCAACAAAAATTCCAATTACACTCAAAACGCTAATATTTATACACACTTACGTAGTTGGTGCGTTCAGCAGCAGAATGCTGATTGCATTCTCAGCTTCCTTTTTCCCAAGAAAAGGACAAGTAATAATGGTCATAAAGTCGCCACTGAGGGCAGCTGTTCTTGTGCGGAGGTTAGAAGTTAGTGAATGTTGCAGCACTTACTTGTAGTAGTGCTGAGTGTCCTGGTTGAGAGACTGGATAGTGTGGAAGAACTTGAGTAGTCTGCATAGAACACTGACCTGTGGTTTGCAAACAAGCCAGTGTTTTTGTGTCAAGCTTTTAATGGACACACACAGACACACATAAACATATTGGCAGTTAGGCAAAGATGCATCTTTGCTAGGTGATACTGACCAGTTTCGCTAATGCACTTCATGCTTGACTGCCTCTGTCTATCTTTTTT
Source organism: Copadichromis virginalis (assembly GCF_057382275.1). Classification (NCBI taxonomy): domain Eukaryota; kingdom Metazoa; phylum Chordata; class Actinopteri; order Cichliformes; family Cichlidae; genus Copadichromis; species Copadichromis virginalis. Next base: position 30,103,651 of record NC_140622.1, on the reverse strand, counting down.
AATTACTCTGAGCTTGTAGTTGAACACAAACGCACACACACATGCTCTCTCTCCCTTTCTCCAATCAAGTCAAAGTGAACGGAGCTCACTCACCAGAGCGAATAACAAGAGCCAATAGAGGACAGATTGTTTATGTGTGTGTGCGTGCCAGTGATCATCTTGTTGTGTAAAAATGTGTAGTATGTCATCCCACAAATGTCTATCTGTCTGTGTGCTTGTAGGTTTGGGTGTATATGTTGAGCTCATTAAGAGTACCCAGCAGACTTCACTGACCTCTCTGTTCTTTGTCCAGTTTCTAACTACTGATGAGAGCTGGAGGGGAAGGAGGAAGGCAGTAGAGGCGCATGCAAATTAGGGGGAAAAGAAACAAGAAGATGATTAGAGACTAAGATAAAGAATAGAGAGGAAGAGAGGATAGAAATTGATATAATAAGAAAACATAAAAGATAAAAATAGATGCGAGAAAACAGTGGCGGATGGTGGGATACAAAAGCATGATAATAATATTGCGGTATAAAGCATGAAAATGACACAGGAACTGAGGAAGGGTGAGGAAAAAAAGAGAGACTGAGGTGGAAAGAGCCAGAGAAACAATGAGGATAAAGCTGGATACACAGGGAAGGACTGACATTATTATTGCCTCATTGCTATTGCTGCTCTCTGTATCTGCTCATATTGTGTTTGCTTTGACTATAAGTGCTTCTTTATTCCTCTTTGGTAAAGCACCTTTTCAAATGAACTGAAAGAAACCAGTGTGTTGTAGTATCTGCCCACAGAGTTCTTTGCCTGTCCCAAAGTCAATCTTGTGTTTCTGCTCCTATTTCTGATTTGTGAATGATAAATTGAGTCTGTCCTTTTCTTTCTGCGGCATGGCGATGGATGGGGGCCCGACATTTCGGCTGGGATAAAAGCCATGCTGATGAGAACTTTGTTGAGCCTTTATGAAAGCTGGCCTGCTGCTTCACGAAGGCGTTCAATCATATAAACACGCCATATTCATTTATCAGCCCTCACAACAGGGTTCAAAATTTGCATTTAGCATAGACCTCCTTCAAAATTGCCAGTCTTTCCGATTGAGATATAATCTCAAGAAAACCTTCATCAAGCCAACGTTTTCTGCATGTCAGAATGACAAGCATGTGTTTGTGCAAAGTTTCACGCATCATTATTTTCCCCCACCTTCTACCTCCTGCTTGTACATACCGTGACACATCAGCAGTAAATGTGATCGCACAGATACTACTGGGTATTTCTCCCAAAAGTATTAACATAATATTTGTTACATTCTGTCCCTTAACTTCTCCATGTCTTTCTTAAACACAAATTGGATTCAATAAATGTTACACTCCTGTCTGCGTTCCCAATAGAGGGTTCCATTTTAATGGGACACCGGTCAATACCCCCCCCCCATTACGCTCACAGACAAGACAAAAATCATTGACACTTAGCACTCATATGCACAAACAAAGACAAACACCCAGAAAGGGACAAAGAATTTAATGATTTGTGTAGCTTTGGTTTTAAAACCTACACACACACATATACACAGGTGTACATTGACAACTGCACTGCTGCAAGAGAGTCATTAACACAAAAACACAGTGGGTGCATGGCGAGATGCTCGCTCGATGTGCTTTCAGCGTCGTGGCATTTAGAAAGGGCCGTCTTGGCACATAGCCAAACAAATCACCCTCTTGTCTCGTCAATGTGAAGATGGACAAAGCGAAAACTGAATAACTCATTAACAGAAAAATGAAAACAACCCAGTAACTTTAACTTTGATGATACTTTTCAGTCTTTTTTTCTTCCAAACTATAGTCAGAGATTAAAAGATACGCATTACCGCTCTACCACAACAATTTGTCTGGTTTTGGTTTGTGTGTAAGTATCAAATGTCATCTTCAGGAAGGAAAGTCCAATCACATTAGCATTTTTTTGGTAGTTATCATTAAAATTGACTTCAATAATCAAAAGTTGCGATTTAAGAAGCGTTTTGCAGCCTTCATTACACTGACCAGCTGAGGAGTTCAGATAAGTTCTGTTATTTTTTCTGCTGTGTTTTGAGTCCTGCAAAGGGCCCTTTCCCTGACACTGTCCTGTCATGTGACAAGACATTATTAATTAACATGTGAGATAGACTTTGAGCTTGTATTAAAACATATTTAAGATCACAGTCTTAATTAAATTCCAATGTAAAGTAAATATTTTAGTGTTCACCTCCTTTCCCATTCCCAACTCTGAACCTTTTATTAAAATAATATGAGTTTTTTTTTTTTTTTCATTTTCTTTAATAAAAAGGAAAAAATCTAAAACTTCACATCCAGATCTTTGCCTGTGACCTCTCTTTTTCCTGACATGACCTCACTGGTTCAATTTAAACTCATCACCTTTTCAGTTCTCGGTTTAAACCATTCTCCATATCAAATTTTCTACCTGCCTTTTACTGCGCTTACTTAAGTGGTTTGGTGTATTAACTATTTGCTTTCAAGTTCAAGTCTGTGCAGTCCTGTGACTACAATGATCTGAGCAAATAAGGACTCCATTCTGGCCTTATGCGTAATACCTGCTTTGTACACTCATTAGTGTTTGTTTGGGACTGAAATGGTCACTGCACGCAATGGTCTACAAAACTCTCACATAGCGTGTGCTGTATTGGTACTTGCCAATAATGTAAATCAGGTCAGACTAAAATGTGTTTGAAATAATGACAACAAATTACAGCTCAATCGCAGTGGCAGCCCCGGAGGCTGAAAAATGAAGTGCCAGTAAATGCAGTTCCTCTAATGACCACTTGTTCTGCCTTCAAAAGCAAATGACTTCCCCACAGGCCACTGGATTTTTGTCATTCTTCTTGGAATTGTTACCTGTAAGCTTTAACGTTTGGATAGGGGCTGCCTTGATTGACAGATGTGCTAAAACCGGCTGCTGAAGACTTCATTTCTGCAAATTTGAGTCATTGAATTGGATCTCTCTACCATATTGCTTAAAATTTGGAGCACTACTTTTAGTGAAATGATATTACAAATGGCGTTGTTGTGTAGCAAAGGTCATCCAGCAGATTTTGCTTCAGTTCGCTGAGTGAAATTGTGTTCTTTTATTAGTCTGTTAGCAGTAAATGTGTGTTTGTGGCATTTCAGTTTAGGAGAACGTCTTGCTACTGAACAAATGCGAGAATTAGCAAATATCTTAACACCCCATCCTCTGGGCTAATCACGGTCACTTCTGGATCCACTCGCCAAAATACTAAAAAAGAATCTTCAGAATGCCGAGTCCAAAACACGTGAGTGATGTCACTAGAGCTGTTCATATAATGATATATATATCGTTTCATTTTACGCTATCGTTTGTTTCGTGGTGTCGCAAGGTAAACTGTTTACGGCAATATTTTTTCATCGTTTTGATGGTCACTGTAGTGGCTATATTAATTTCTTAAAGTTCTCTCTTTCTCTTATATTTTATATAACCACACTACAGACAGACAAGCGACTGTTTTCATGCATTGCACCATCGCGTGTCCGCTTGTTTATTTTCCACATAAACCTTTCACAATAAAGCTCAAGGTCCTGTTGAGACTTTTCAAAATAAACGGAATCACGTGAAAGAGCAGATTATTTACGAATGAGAAGCAAAAAAGAGCCGCCAGGTGCTAAAAAAAAAACAACCTTAGACTCAAACGTTAGAACAGGCTTTTCCCGGCAGCACGCCGTGTAATAAATACTCACAAAGAAAACGGCGGCCGTTACAACTTATGTCTAAAAATGTATAGTTTCATGCATCGGTTAAAACACTCGACTCCAGGTACACGACGCCCAGCTAGAAACACTTCACGCAAGTTGAGCTGCCCGAGATTCACAGAATTTACAGAAAATGTTAAATTTTTGTGATTTATATCGTTATCAGGACGATACATGTCTTATATCGGGATATGAGATTTTGGTCATATCGCACAGCCCTAGATGTCACAGTTTATATGATACAGGTGGTGATCAGGGATCAAGATCTGCAATACCAGATGTGGCTAGCATGGCATGGGACTGTTTGTAATGTAGTTCACTGTATATCCTGACATGTAATTGAATATTTTTCTCGGTATCTACCCCCAGCCACACACACCTTACAGGTTTCCAGGGCTGTCACAAGCTGTCCTGACTATATATTGGATAACTTGGAAAGAGGTTTGGCTTTTACTCCAGCAGTCTAGACATCTTCCTGAGAAAGGTCATTCAGATACTCCTATCATTAGCTGTGTGTATTTTTGTCATTGTAAAATAGCACATGATAAACTTTTTAAATTATATCCCCCCTCACTTTACACTCAAACGTCCCACCTCTCTAGTCCTCCTTTAAAACACAGCTCTAAAAGCCTGCAGGGGATCTTTCTTTAGTGATCAAGGGAAAGAATTTTTTAAAATAATAATAAAAAGAAGATCCATCTTCAAAGGGAAGTTACAACACACGACCCACTGGAGGTATCACCACAGTATCTCAAACTCTCCTGAGGAGTTGAAGTAAAAGACATTTTCTTTTATAATTTAATCTGATATAATTGGCTGAGTGACATTATTGTAACGAGTAGCTGTATTCATGCTTTTATATTAGGCCCCCGAGGATTTCCCAGCCTTTCCTCCTCTTTTTCCAGCCAAAATCAAATTAAAAAAAAAAAATGATGGGAGGAGCTGTTGAACGTATTCATCTTACATTCAACAGCTACCCCCATCTCTCTGCTTCCATCTTTCTCTCTCCTTCCAGGTCACAGCCTATATCTCTCTGCTTGTCACTCTGTCATTCTCAGCCAATTACTTGCTGGCTTCAGGTGCTTAACCTCAGGCCTCACTATCAACTGGCTCATTATGTCGCTGCTTTAAATCTCTTTCTCGTCCCCTCTAGCTCATTCTGTCTTTTCCTCTGTATCACTTTCTTTGTTTTGGGTCTTTCCTTTTTCAGTCCCTTTATTTTTTGACTTCGCATTTCTCTCATTTAACTCGACTTATTTCATTTTGTTTATTTAGTGTCTTCCTATTAAATTTTCAGTTTTTTTCTTGCTCTTTCCATCTGTTCACAGTCTCTTTTTTTGGTCTCTTTCTCAGTCTCAGCACCCCTCCTTCTTATTCCTCTCTTTCTCCCTCCGCTCTCTGGCCCCCTCATTCTGCAAATTGCTACAACTCAATTGTCCCTTTCCTGGCTGTAGGCAGCAATGGTATTAATAAAGCGGGATTCGAAATAGATTTTCTTTCTGCTCCATTTTGAATTACATTACTGCGTAGTGTTGGCTCCGAGCATTCTTCTTCTTGTGGCTTTTGATATCATAATAATATACATTCATCCTGTATCTGTCCCGCTGAAGGATTACAATGCTTACAGTGAAAGATGCCGCAGTAGTGCTCATTCCACGGCTACCGTATCATGTGATGCTTTTTGACTTCAAGAACATTTTGTTCTCATTTGTTCTCATCTTAAACCTCTTTATATTTGCTAAGAAAATGGGAGTGATTTATTGGAACATCTGTAAACATAAATGGAAATACAATATATAAGGCAAAAGCAGGTTTTGTCCAATTTGAGCACCTTTATTTTTCAACACAGCCTGAACTCTAGACATCCTTTATTGCAACTTGTTCTTCAGGAATAGTTCACCAGGCATCTTAAAACCCTTCTTTGAATGCTGGCTGCCTTTTGTTCCATTCTCTTTTAAGATGATTCCACACTGCTTCAATAATGTTGATGTCTGGACTCTGGGGAGACCAGTCCATGACTGGTTCCCCTTGCGTGTTCTTTTACTGTATTGGCTGTGTGTTCTGACAGTTCATGATTAGGATTCATTCATTCTATAAGACTTGGCGCCACTGATTTAAATGACTTTCGGGACACTTCTTCTTTTGTCCTCCACTTTTCCAGTTTCAGATTTTTTTAAGGACACACATCACACCAAGACCTCGAGTAAGTCTTGATCCGTAGCAGCAATATGTGTAGAAATGAGTGGTGGCTCAAGACTTTTTGAACAGTTGAGGTCACATTTGTTGTACATTTAAAGGTTAAAGACTTTAAAGACTTGAAAAAAGTCTTTCTTTTGCTCAGCGGAGAATGGGATAAAATGGGGGATTGCACTGGTTCCTTGGTAGAAGTGTGCAACAATCCTGTATCAGTCATTTATGATTGTCTGCTAATTTTTCAGAAGTAGTAGGAAGCACAGAAAAGAGGACTTGGCAGCAACGAGGAGAACACAAACAGTTATTGATTTTCAGCATAAAACTGAAATGATGTTATCTTAAACTTAACTTTAACCTCTTATGTAACCATTTGCACCCGAATCCATCTTTAAAATTAATTGCGCTATTGAGTTATTTTTGACTTGTAATAGTTGCAGATGACTTTTGAGACATGAAAAGTTTCTTTATATCTTTTAAAAAGAAAATCTTTGTGAATTCGCTGTGCTGCAAGTTTAATTCAGATATTATGAGTTATGGTTTAAATTTCAGTAGTTGGTTTCATGCAGGGAGGCGTAATTAAAATCCACTAAAAGGCATCTGCTACTAGTGAATTTAATCCAATTTATCAAAGACAAAGAGCTACAGGGTGTCATGTTGTCTGCTGCTGCTATTGTGTGTGCTCGGGTTGAGTTGGATCTGTCTTTATATATGTTTGAGTTTCCCCAGCATCTAAATTGTACATTAATTGTACCTGTGTAGAGTAATTTCCTTCACTGATTAGAGGGTCTGCTTAAGACAGTGCATGTGTCAGATGTCAGATGTTTTTTGAGCACCAGACTGAGTTTAAGATCATCAGATTACAGAAATTTTGGCAGGTCCATGTAAAAGAGCAGTTTATGGCTTAAGACATAATGGTTAAACTTAGAATTTAAGGGTTCAAAGGTATGTGGGATTAAATGCCCTCACAAAGATGGTCATACAAATATGTGTGTGTGTGTGTGTGTGTGTGTGTGTGTGTGTGTGTGTGTGTGTGTGTGTGTGTGTGTGTGTTGAGGCAATGAGCCAGTTTAATGTCATTCCTAAAGCTGGCATGATTAAGAGGTTGATAATTTTATGATGTGCTATTGAGGTACTTCACTGCTGAAATATTGCATACTTCATTTTTGCTTTTTATTAATGAGGTGAATCAAAGTATGTCCTTAAGTGCTTGGGTAAAGATGTTTCTGTGTGTGTGTGTGTGTGTGTGTGTGTGTGTGTGTGTGTGTGTGTGTGTGTGTGTCCGTATGAGTGGCCATATATGCTATTTATATGAATAGGTACTTTATTTTTGACAGCTCAGTAAACACTTCACACAAATGCACACAAAAAGAGGTGGGCTTTTGCTATATACTATAAAATGTACTATAATAAACAGCATTATTTTCATACACATGATTACACAGTACATACCGACACACACACGCGCATGTTAGATTTGAGGAGGGTGAAAGCCTCCATGTTTTCTTCTGATCTTGTTTGTTTGCCTTAAGGGGTCATAGTAAAGCTTGGCTCTCTCACTGTGTGTGTGTGTGTGTGTGTGTGTGTGTGTGTGTGTGTGTGTGTGTGTGTGTGTGTGTGTGTGTGTGTGTACGTAGAGGTTAGGTTCTTATTTCATTGGTGTGAGGATGCAGATTAAAGGTGCAGCCTCTGCAACATATCACTGGTCACAAATAATGCTGAAGCTATAAGAGCCTCAGGGGTGCTCCACTGTGTGCGTGTGCATGTGTGTGAGTGTGTGCATGCACATGTGAGTTTGTAGTGGTTTGAGGTGTTTAGAATCAGCTGTATTAATTGATTTTCTAGCCTTTGGCTAGTGTGCTCAACATGATATGTCATTTTGCTTCACCCACACTTTGACTGCACATAGAACACATGCATGTGAAGCATGGCACAGAAAAGTGTCCCTTCCATGCTTTTCTCAGTGGGAAGCTCTCTATGATTTTACTTTCACACTGACTCTTCTTTCACTCTCATTTGTCATTTTTTAACCTTTTAGGTGTGAATATAGAAGAGGATCAAAAACACAAAATGAAGTAAAAATTCAAACCGCATCGAAGGCATAAGAGGCCATAGAGAGAGTCAGAGACATACAGGTCCTTTCTAACAGCACATATACAAATACCAGCAGAAATCTTTAGGTCGTTCCAGCAAAGCCAATTAGTAAAAGCTTTTCTTTATGAAATATACAAAATTAATTGCAGTACCCATTTCAACTACAGTATAGCATCTTCTAGCATGACACAGTTGCTGTTTACTGGCTGTTTGTACTTTTAAGGAAATGTGTGTAGCCCATATGTGATGAAAATAAAAGATGTGTATGGTTTTCTTAGTCTGCACTGCCCCATCTTCATTTCTTCGGATGCCTGATTTTTGACTTTGGGGAACAAATTAATGTAGGAAGACTGATTAGAAGAAAGTACAGTAGAGCTGCAACAAGAACATGTTCCTTTAGAAGCTCAGAATTATACACTTTTTTGTAGTGAGCTGTGCTAAACTTCAAGCAGTCCTCCTCAACTCACTATCCAGAGACTTTGTACTGGAGGAATGTATACTTGCCAGTTTTTTCAATGCCAATATTGATATGTTAAATTACAATTGTTACACCTTATCACATAAAAGTTACTATAATCATAGAAGTTGGCATGGACAAGAACGTAAGTGTCTAACTAAATGTATTTAATAGAGGTACACAAACTTCAGATATAGAAGGAACTATATTTATTTGAATCAGGCATATGATTATACCTGAATGGTATGCCAAGTTTAAGTTTAAGATCAGCTGAAGTACCTGTTTAGCATTTCACTAGTCCTCACCCTACCTATAACTTGACTAAAGTTTGTTCTGCACCGTGATCTTTCCCTAACCTTTGTCATAGGGGATGCATAGTTTTGCATTTTTCATTACACATATTTCCCTTGGACCTTGAAGACAGCAGATTTCTGAATAAGAATTTTTATAACCAAGTGCAAAAGTGGTCGAACAAACAGGGAAGTGACTATAAAAAATATACAGAGCGAAAAGCAGAAGTGGCAAATGGAAGAAAATCTTGGAGAAAAGATGAAAAAAGTTATTATTGATCGATTATAGATTCTATGCAGAAAGAAATAACTGGTCGAGGTACAACTAGGAGTAAACAGTTAATTAAAGGAAAATCCTCAAAAGGTGGAAAAGGAATGATACAAAAACAAAAGGAAAAGGAGAACAAGAGAGGAGGACAGGAAGCATGGGGGGCAGTAAGATTGATTTCCATTCCTTCTCTTCTTTTTCTCTCCTCTTCTCCCTGGAACGGCTCCCTAAAGTCTTTGGATTAATGGCTCTATTTCTGCTGCTCATTCATCAGATTCAGAAAGGCACTCCGAAACACAATGCCTCACTAGGCTCTTGCCTGAACTAGATATCTACCTGCCAAAACATCCAATGGGCCCTTAAGTACTTTCAAAGACAGGCAAAACAACTTTATCTCTACCTCCAGTTAAGTCAGCTGGGCATTAGCATTATCCATTGGCTTGCGTGCTTGTTAGTCCTTCTTGTGTAGATGATCACAGACAGTTCAGGCTGGGGTTGTAGAAAAGTCAAAGAAAAGTAAAAGTGCTAAACAGCTTGAGTTTGGTGATCCTGCATTTAACCTCTGGCATTATTGTAGGCTAGAACTGTCATGGGGACAAGCTTCTATTTGCATTTCACATATTCCAAGTTTCCACACTATCCAGTTTCCAGCACAGCTAAAAGAAATGAATTACAGCTGAATTGTCTCATTTTTGGACAGTCAACAACACCTTGAAATATAGTTTACTCAATATCAGCATCAGAGGACTTTTTGATAGTTGTTGTATTCAATGTATTTAAACTCTTCATTATGCAAGTCATATAGTAGATGTGTTATGATATGGGAGTCAAATTTTCTTTATAAAGTAGATGTATTTTTTTGTAGTGCTAAGCTAAAAGAAAAATGCTAAAGGTAGCTTCTGTAGTCCTTTTAATATTAAGAACTACTTCTCTGGTGCACCATAGGGAAAGAGGCTCCATGTCTGGCTGCAACATGGCCCACTGTTTGGCCTTGTCACATTGTGTGCCAGCTGTGCCATCTACAATGCCCTTCCACAGTGTGTGATGGCTAACATGCCAACCCTTGACCAGCCCTGATTAATGAGGGTGGAAACATTGCCCAGTACAGGGTTTGTCTCCCTGTGGAGTGATACAATTGTTCTTCTTGTGTGTAACTGACCTCTATTTTTATCCCATATGTCAATTTGTGCTTTATTTTCCTCTTTCAGCGGTTACTGTACACATCTTTTTTTTTTTGTCTTTATTTTTTTGTTTATACTTTGGATTCTTAGTGATTCTTTTCATCCTGCATCACTATCATCCTTTGACACAGAGGTGATTTCAGAAACATCGACAAGAGATGCAAAGCCGATGTTAAAGAGAAGAATATATAAGTAGTGTGATTGTAAAGAAAGAGTGGAGAAGAGGGCAGAAGGAGAGAATAAATCAGATGGATGATGTGGCAAATCTGGCATTTGTCATGACCAAGGGCAGCCTGGGAGACACCATCATCAACTTAACGATGTAAACAAAGTAATAATTCAAATAAGCTCTCCTACTTGTTTCCTCCCAGTCTTCCCTGCATTCCTTCTCCACAACTTTACAGCACACGTCTTTACTTTGGTTTATAAAGAGAAGAAATAGAGCTGGATGATAATCTAAAGTAAAATTTGAGCATAATCACTGTATACAGCAGTAAAGAAAAACAAAATATATAATAAATATATAATACAATGTAAGATTTCATAAAGCAGTGAAGTGGTCACTGGTGGAATCTTTGATCTAATTTTCTGTTTCCATTCTATTACAATCTAATTCTCTCTCTTTTATAAATAGAAGTTAAGAATCTGTTTATCCGGGTCCAACTAGGAATGAGACGGATAATCTGAAAGATTAGTTCAGATCATACCAAACTGAAAGACTGCTGGATTAAGTGGTCAGGGCTGGTAGTTGGTGAGGGGGGATTTGTGGAGCTGTTTTTGGTTTGTTTTTTTAGCTGTTTCTGTGCTGTATTCTTGGTGCATTTAGAAACAATAGGCGTTGCAGTAAGGGAAGCTTTGATGTATTGCTTTTCTTGGGGAAACCTGATTACTTAATTCTCTCTGAATGAGTGAGTGATTATGCCTTTGAAATTGAGGAATTACATTGTGCGTTTCCTGTAGGTACGCTACTTGATCTGCTTAAGCACGCATATTTAAAGGTTAGTTCAAATGTGTTCTCTATAGAAAAGTTTAAATCTAAAACAGCATCTTTCTTTGTTTTGTCTCCAACTGGAGGCTACTTTTCAGAAAAGATTTTACTACCTAATCATTTCGAGGAAATTTTGTCTGTTGTTACTGTTTACATTGTTGCAGTCGTATATGGTTATATGGCATAGAGAACAATTCAGCAGTGGAAATGAATATTTAAATTACACTGCATGAGAAGAAAATTTTGAAAAAAATAAAAGTAAAGTAATGGGCACCTGTGATTTATAAACGGCACCCACAGCAGCATTTCAGTAACTAAAAACAGTGATGTCTTTGACAGAGCACCAGTTTGATATTGTGTAGTTACTTGATATTGAATGAAAAGTAGAAAGAGAGGAGAAAATTACAGACTGTTTTAGGCATTCTCGGTCTGAATGGATCATAAGACTGTTGTTTGAAAACAGCAAGTCATACAATTAAGTCCTTTGTTTCTTTCCATCATCTGAAACCACTCGTGTAATTCAGTAAGTTCTGGTTTCCCGGCACCCACATCTCCACTGATCTCACCTGAACCCCCAACACCAACGCCCTGGTAAAGCAGGCCCAACAGCGGCTGCACTTCCTCTGTGTCCTGGGGAAGAATATCCTGGACCTCTGATCGGGCCTCCGGTCAATCAGGTCCAACACCTCCAGGATCATAAACAGGTTCTTCCCCTGGGGCATTCACACTGTTAACAAACACTATCAACCCACACCCCTGCCCACCCCACCCCACCTATCTGAGCCATTGTCTGAGTTACCCCAATCACTCAGGCCACTCAGTCTTTCCCACTCAAGTCTTTGCACTGCTTCCAAGCAGTTTTCAGCTATTCTATAATGTGTGCCTTTCCCTTATTTTTGTATATATTTCTCCTGTTTTCCATTTATTCCTGCCGTCTACTATTTGTATTTTATTCTGACACAGTTGGTGAGGAGCACCTACAATTTAATTGTACATCTACAATGACAATAAAGGGCTATTATATTCTATGGCGCAAAAAACTGCTTGTTTGGGGCAATCTCATTAAAATGTGAGGGACAAGAAGACATTTAATTATCTAATATTGGCTAGCTGCGTGGAAACAGGGCAGTATTACCTTTGTTGGAAAAATATCTTAAGCATGAATCAGATCAAAACTTAATTTCAGGGCAAGTAAACATACCTTCATTTTAAAAGGCAGATCATTCGACCAGTGATGTGGTCACTGCACTGTGGAGCAGACTTAGGAAAAGTGTGTTTGCAGTCCTGTATGCTTCTAGCAGATGTCAGCAACCTGAGTGGCTGTTTGAATGAACAACTATCCTGTTCCGCAAACAAAAGCTAATTATGTAGTATATTTGTCACTTAAATGTGTTCTATTTTAAATTTAGGCTTATTTGACCATAGAATGAGAAACTTCACGTAATGATAGAGATGAAGCCCAAGGATTAATTATACTTTTTGCATCTGCGACTCTGCCAGGTCCAAGTAAATATATGTAAATTCGTCATCACAGTCAGTATGGACATTTGTGTGTCTGACAATTTTTTGTGACTGTGCAAACTTGTTTGTGGAGACTTTACATTATAAACCATGCACGCACCCCAGGTGATGGACATCAAAGAAGTAGAACAGGAAGGACTACTCGGCCATCACGCCTCCAGCTGTCCATGTCTGTAACAGACTATAATAAAAGCTTTAATCTTCCCACAGGGGTTGAGCGATTTACTCCATAGCTCATGATCATATTGGCGCCCTGTGGCATTGATGATAATGCACAATATCTGGCCGAAACACAAAAAAACAAAAACAAATATAGCACACAATAGCATGTGGGTGAGAGAGCAACACAGGTGGACAGATCAGCTGAACAATTAAAATACTTTTAAGTCATTACATTTACACAGCTCTGCACATAGCTTGGCTACTTCTGTTTTTATCTGTGTTCAAACTGGCTCACCTGTGTCTATTCTGCTCCCCACCATGCCCTCTCCATACATACAGAGTTCTTCACAGATCAGTTTGGGGGGAAAAAGGATGGAGATGGGATAAACATGTGTGTTTCTAAGTGGACAGTCATTGTGCTTTAGTTTAAAAATCATTCTCAGACAGCTTGTGACATGAAGCCATGAGGAGGCAGATTCAACTTATCATCAACCTCATAATAAAGATAATATTGATTTAATGCAGTGGAAAATAGGGAAATAAGGTGAGCATCACTGTTCACTTTTGATCTGACTTTGTCATCACACTACATTTCAAAACACATTTGAAGAAAATTCACATGAAATTTTGCCAAATGTCCTGCTGCTGACAAATAGACAAGTGATTATCACCTGTTGGGTAAAAAGCAAGTTATCTTTAAGTGGGCGGCCCTTGTATCCCAAATGCTGCACGTTGACCTGCAAATTTTTTTTTCTTCAATAAAATACAAATACAGCACGAGTAGCCCATCAGCCCATCTGCATTAGTCTCAGTCAGATGTAGCAAAGTCCCATTTTCTGCAGACAGTATGTGGGCTGTGTGAAAGCATATTGCCTGCTGTGCTGACCTGAAGATTGGGCTATAAGTTGGTTATATTACTTCCCCCTGCTGCTTTCTTGGCTGCCAAATGTCAGTCTGCCACAGTTTTATCCAGGAATAGTAGATTACTTCATAGGCTTTGGTCTTTTAAGTAGAAACAGAGACTCTTTAAACCATAAAGCATCCCAGGGAGCCTAAAGTCTCACCCAAAGTCACAAAAACAACAGTAATAAAACGTCATCAACAAGAAGTCCTGTAACATATGTTTCATGTCTAAGATGGTCTCTAAGATGGCTTATCCATGCTGCTGTGGTCTAATCTTGTCCCATTATACTAAGAAGCTTGTTTGAACAATCTTCTAATGCGCTCAGATGCATTCATGCAGTCGTTTGGTATCAGACCAAAGGTTATTACCTTAGCCTTCACTTTGATAGGCTTTTCTAAATTAAACAAGTAAGCAGAGTTTTAATAAGATGTTTTGTGGAAAAACCTGAAAAGTCAAAAAAAATATTTTTTTCTTCTTTTTTAAGTCTGACTCAATTACACTTAAGTATCCATTCTAATTTTCAAAAAGTAAAATGTTTTGACCTTACATCTTTAAAGTCTGAGGGTAAAATCCTTGGTTATAATAGTTAAGGATATTCAAATACCAAAAATTCATTAGCTGTGTTTCTTTCTTCTGACAAGTATCTGAAATAATCAATTTGATTATTCATTATTTCTCCAATATGTGTATTTTTAGAGATAACCTCACCTAGAATAATGGTTTTCATTTTGATTGGAGAAATATGCTTAATAGCTTCACTAATTATACAGTGACCTGTTTTGGATGCCATCGTTAGCTGATAGAAACTAATTAGGCAGAAAGAAAGATTGGTTTGAACAAGCTTGTTAGTGTGCAGTCAGTTGTGAAAGACAAACCTGGGGATGAGAGCCCAACATATGGCTAGAACAAAACTGTGAGGGGATATGTTGTTGTGTGTAGCTGTTTTGCTGCATGGGTGTAGGTGGGCCAATTTGAGCTTGTTGCTTGTTGTTCGTGTAAGCTTGTGATTTTACACGTGTTTGTTTGAATATTTCTTTCACATTTTACAGGTTTGCCACATTGTGCTTATGGAAGGTCTACAAGTAATTAATGCAAAAGTAATCAATTAAATGCCCTTTATAGTGACACTCTGGATGTGTGTGTGAGTGAGAGAGAGCGAGAGACTGAGTATCACATATGGCAAAGGAAGTAATGCAACTCCTAATGTCTGCAGATTAAGACTTGTGTCATTATACCCTGAATCTGAACTTTGTAATGTCGTAGCACTGCCTAGTGGTGAGGCAGAATGTCTGTTATTTAACAGATGAGAGGTGAGGACCTGTGAACCTTTTAAAAGCCTTTTATGGCCTGTCATAATTTCCTTGCCATTATTGTCAGTGAATAAATTGACTAACTGAATCTGGTAAATGCCAGAGCTTGCAAGCTTGATTTAAAAAAAAAATACTTGGTTGAAATCAGCAGCATTGAGTTGACCTGCAAACTGTAGTTTAGAAGCCAACAAAATCTTCCAGGGAGTGTATTTTACCCCCTTTTTAAGTCAAATAGATGGAACTGTAGTACTATGGAATTAGTACCCATACACTCTTTCCTTGCTTGAGGCTGCTGTTCCTCCAGCTCACTCTAAGAACAAGCTATTGTTTCTGTCCATCTCTGTTTCATTCAGATCCAGTTCACGGTCCTCAAAATGTCAATGTGGTGGATGTCAGAGCCCGCCAGCTGACAGTACAATGGGAGACTTTTGGGTATGCTGTGACACGCTGCCACAGCTACAATCTGACGGTAAGCACAACCATTATTTATTCTCCACCTTTAGGGTATTATGTGGAATTAATAAGGACCGGGAGCAGAGTTTATGGAAAAAAAATCAACTGCCAGTTAACTTTATTATTTTTCATATCTTTCTGTTTTTTATGATAGTTTGATGATAGATGGGAAATGTGGGAACGAGAGCAGGGGAATGCATGTTGTAACTGGCCGAAAGCTGACCTGAGGACTTGTCACAGTTTTTGTCCATGCTTTGGATAGAACATTCTTTCAAGAGATATGACCTTATCTAATGTTTTGATGATTGCGGGGGAAAGTGGTGTCAAACACAGGACGTCCCAGAGGCGATTCGCACATTACTCACGGAATCACTCAGTAGCTCCTTTTCCCCTATGGATAGCCGTCCTGATAGAGACCACATAGAAATAAATGTTTTACCATTGAAACATTTACATTGACATTGATTTACATTGACCCTTCCCCTAGTAGACTCAAACTGTGAGTCTCCAGATCCTCTTATTGTATGCTACAAAGATCAGACCCCTGAGTCTAAGGAGCTTGGGAAGAAAAGCGTCTGGACTTCTTGAAGTTGCTTGAAGATGTTTCACCTCTCATCCGAGAAGCTTCCTCAGTTCTAGGGTCAAATGGTGGAGAGTCCCAGATTTAAGCCCTGTGAAGGTACCTCCTAATGGAGCCCCTAATGATCCTCTACCTAATCACATGAGCCAAGGTGTGAAAACGGGTGTAGGTCACAATCAGCCAAGGTTTCGGGTGAGCTTAACATTTGCTAATGTGAACACGATGACTACGATGACCTGGATGACCTGGATGACTGAGAACCTTCACAGACATCAGACTCCTGACTTTTTTTTACTATATTGTTATCATTTTATTAATATTTCCCAAGCATATTACATGAGGGCAGCTCTGGATTTGTCACTATTATTGTTAACCAAAAAGCAAAATCTCCCATGTTTCTTCTTGTGCTTTCCAGGTGCAGTACCAGTACGTGTTCAACCAGCAGGAGTTTGTAGCTGAAGAATTAATCCAAACATCATCACATTACACTTTGAGGGGACTGAGGCCATTTGTGACCGTTAGGCTGCGGCTTGTCCTGGCCAACCCTGAGGGCAGCAAGGAGAGTGAAGAGATAGTCAAACAGACGGAGGAGGATGGTGAGTGAAAGCCCCGATTGGAAAAATGTATAAGCATGTTTATTAGCATACTTTATAATGTAATATTGAGCCAACATATTACCAGACAGCAGGGCTGGACGGGGACAAGAAATGGGCACTGGCATTTAACCAGGTTGGTACAGTTGTTGTTGGGTTATTTCTTAGTTGCACTGCAGCATGTGACATTAATTAAAAGCAGCATGAATAAAAGTTAGAAATTAGCAACGGCTCATGGTCATAGCCATTCATTTTACCTGAATGGTGCTAGCAGCAGCAACCTCCTGTGTCTGTGAGGCCTGCTTACTACTTGTTGTTGGTACTACTGTTCATGGTGCAATTTGACACATTTTGCTGCATTCATTGTAGTTTCTTTTTATTGTTTTCTCTCAGCTTTCCAGCTCCACCTTCTCGCCCCTTCTTCCTGACAAAATGTTTTCTACATGGTGCATGAGTGCACAGCAAATGTAGGGGAGTGGCCTGTCGCATTAAGAGATGGGACAATCCAGTGTCAGTAATGAAAATGAACGAATGGGCTGCTGTCAGTTCTTGTACAGCCAGTACGAAGCCTATTGGTCCAAAAGTGCGTTAGCCTGCCGGGAAAGTGTTCGGTGTGCTAGATTACCAGTCCAGGCCTGAAGTCAGCTATTCCTGGGACAAATCCTCTGACTTTGTCCTGGGAGAAATAAGCATGATTTTATTTCAAGGAAAATTTGAACCTTAAGTTAGATAAATGGTTGACAATAGGTCTGTTAATAGGACAGCCTATTAACAGGAAGAGACCAGGTGCATTCTGTAAAGACAAATAAAACATGATCCCAGATTGTTTGTTTCCCGGGTTATAAATCGCAAATGTAAAACAGTTGTTTCAAACAAAAGTTATTAATGTGGTTGCTTATAATAAGACTCACAAATGTCACACAGAATTTTTATATCAGCAATAATCAGAAAGTAAAGTAATCCATGAGACTGCATTAAGGAAACAGAACAACAATTACAAATAAAGTAAAAATACACTCACACAGGTTTGATCTTTGCCATGTTCAAATTACACAATAAACATGGATGTCTTAGCAGTAGACTTTTGAACAGGATTTTTTTTTATAGTACATACTTTGGAGCCTAAAAGCATGCATTATTTGGTAGGAGTTATTTCTAAACAACCACATTTTAAACTTGTTCCTTCCTTTTCTTTCTAGAGGGCTCCATGTTCTACTAATTCAGAACATAGTGTATACCCTCGCCACAGCTAGTAATAATTCATTGATGCTTCACATTTCTCTCAACAACATGCCTGCGATAAAGTGGAATAGCATTAGAGCAGTGCCTGATAAGCAGGATAAAAACATTGTTCTAATGATCCCAAATCTCTTATCTCTTTCCCGCCCTCCTCAGGGCTCACTGTTCTTCTCCTGATCTCATAACTAATATTCTCTGAATTTAGCTTCTGGGGAACATCACATCTCAGTCTGAAATTCCTACCTTTGCTAGACGAGCACACGGATAATATAAGTTGCCTGAACCCTTAAAATAAAAAAAACTAACATGACTGGGGAGTACCAATGGCTTCGAGGGGGTAGGGGAAAAAGGCTTAATTGTTTTGTTCTTAATTGTTTTTTATTTAACCATCGTTAATCTCCTGGTTGTAATTCAGTAATTAGGGAACAGAACAGCAATTGTTCACATGGAGGCTAATTACTGTTTGTATGGTAATAGCTTTATAGAGCTGAGGCTCCTGTGAGTGAAGCTTTTGCTCTCTCACATGCACATGCATAAACATATATGGTTTTCCATTTTTTTATTGTGCTCATACTATAAAATGGAAATAAACTTGAGCCTGTGTTTGGGGATTTGCAATTAAGACATGAAATTACTTTTCGCTTACTCACAAGGACCATGCTCTCCTAGTTTGTGAAAGTAATCTCAGGATAAGAGCAATTTTAATAATGCCCTCTTTAATTGTTTTACCTTTCAGATTATAGCATATTAACATGCACATACACACAGTCTATCAAATCATATTAAGTCATGAATGTTTTAGCTTTAGCTCACTGTGAGGAGACCACCACTATTAGGCTGACACACCTATTAGTGTAGAAAAAGAAAAACCGTTTCTTACTGTCGTGCTGCTAAGAAGATAAAGGTTTTTCATGTTTACTCTCTTTGATTATATTTGGCTTGAATACTGATTTTCTCATAAACTGGCTGGACTACCATTTATAAGCACTTTGCAAAATGTGCCTTTCTAACCTAAAGTTGTCTACAAATTATAATAACAATTACAGAAGAAGCAACAACAAGACTGCTGAGGCAACTTGTGAAACTTTCTTTAAAAATAGCTAATATGACATTGCTACCTTTCAAAGAGAGTTACGATCCAGTATTGTATATGCTATTTGATAAGCATTGCTTATCAAAGCCATTGCTCCTTGATAAAAGGATCGGCAGAAAGAGGTTCTGTACAATGACCGGAGTAATGAAGTAATACTAATGTTTTCCATCATCTCACTTAACAAGAATGATGCCTATAACTACAGCCACTGTACACAAGATGTAAATCACTTCTTAAAATTCTCTATATAGATAAAACTATTAAAAGCTACATAAGACTAAAGCAGATAAAAATTAGGACCTTGCCTTTCACTGTCAAACAGAGGCAGGTTCCCACTACATCACATCATGCCAGGGCAGTAACTTAATCACTACTATGTTTGTGTTCCTCAAGCTCGGTTCCTAAAGTGCCTGTTGTTTTTGACCACCTCACATCGGGACTTCTAATCCATATTCAGTCCTGTTGGCTGTGGCCTCTATCAATCTGGTGTTTAGGGAGCGTTCACGTGTTTCCATGATCAGAGTTTCTGTGTCATTTTGCTTTTGCTTTTCTAGTTCCTGGTTAGTTTTCTTAATGTCCGTTACTTTCTTAGGTACTTGTAACTGTCCTGCATGTCCACTAACCTGCCCTCCGGAAACCTAATGACCTACAGATGAAGGACTCAACTGGCTGAGTTGTAGCTTGTCTTGTAGTCAATTCAGGTGGTCCTCAGATTGACTCCCTGGTCTTAAGAGAGGTATATTACTGTATCAACTAGTAGCTGGTACTTTGACCCTCTGGTGCTGTTTCCAGTTTCTTTCTTAGCTGTGCTTGCCTACTGGTTACTGTGATGCCCAGGAGAAAAAAAAACATGTTGTAAAGAGGGAAGAATTCTGTTGACCCTTGCCTTTCTGGTATATCTCTTTGGCCTGGTGGCCAGAGACGTGATCCTTTGTTTGGCACTCTCTATAGCATCACTTATGGAAATCTTGTTGTTCTTGTTAAGTGGATCTGTGAGTCTGCATGGGTCCCCCTTGGGTCCCAGTGACATAATGCTGTCATAATGCTCTTCGGCTCCTCTCTTAATGTTCTAATGTCTTTGCAGGATTCCTTGATTTCAGTGTCCAGATGTCTTCTATATGGGGAGCTGTTTGTGCACACATTCTTGATCTTTATACCCCGGTGTTTCTTGGATTACTGTGACAGTGGTAGTTATTACTCATTGATTTCTGTAATATTAGTAGAAGGGCTTGTGAGTAGAGCTCTGTTAATATCTCTAAGCATCTCTTATGGACTTTGTTTGTAAGTGTATTCGTGGGTGTGTGGCTGTCTTTAGTATAGCCATAATTTTCATCCTCAACTCAGTAATGCATAGGAGTCAAAGGCGATCATAGAAGGCATTTGGGCATCATATTATGGCGGCTCTGACATCCACCACATTTACAGTTTGAGGACTGTGAACTGGATCTGAATGAAAGAGAGATGGACAGAAACAATATGTTGTTTTTAGAGTGAGGAAGAGTGTATGGGTACTAATTCTATAGTACTACAGTTATAATGATAATAATAATGGATTGCATTTATATAGCGCTTTTTGAGACCTCAAAGCGCTTTACAATTCCACTATTCATTCACTCTCACATTCATACACTGGTGAAGGCAAGCTACAGTTGTAGCCACAGCTGCCCTGGGGCAGACTGACAGAGGCGAGGCTGCCATATTGCGCCATCGGCCCCTCTGGCCAACACCAGTAGGCAGTAGGTGAAGTGTCTTGCCCAAGGACACAACGACCGAGACTGTCTGAGCTGGGGCTCGAACCGGCAACCTTCCGATTACAAGAGGAACACCCAACTCTTGAGCCAGGATCACCCCTGACAGTTCCATCTATTCGGGTGTTGTGCCAATGACTACACGACAAACGGGTAATAAATATGGTAACCTTAAATCCCTTTGTTTATATGTGCACAAATATCCAAACCACTGTTAAAGAGAAAGATCTCCTCACACAGACTATAATGACAGCAATTGAGATGACATCATCCTGTTACCATCACAGTACGGTTCTTGTTTAAGATCAGAGTAGAAGGAAAAAAAAGATAGCAGCTCTGTTTTTTGTTTGTTTTCTTCAGAGCTTCACTTTTCAGGAAGGCAGTTTATCAGAGCACGTTTAAAGTTGTAGAAGTGCATTTACATTAATGTGCTTTTAATCATTCTTATACTTTTATTTGATGTAAAAGTCAAATTTTCTAATCCTACAGGACAAAATCTTTACATGACAATAGAACGAGTATTTTGGCATAATCGTATTTACCATTATTGACAACTTTAGATCAGGTTAAAAAATTAACGAGACGCTACTGTGTATATAAAATGTTAACGGAATCATTTAACATTTAATATTCCATAGATTAGATGCATGCAGTGGAGGAAATATTGATTTGATTCCCTGCTAAGTTTGTTTACCTCCAAAGGATTGAACTGATTTTAATTTTATGCTGGTTTGTTCTTAAAAGAAATGTATTAATTCAGTTCAGATTATCATGCATGAAATAAATCTCTGCATTTCATCCCTGGCTCTCATTTGTTTTGGACTTTTTATTACATAACAGACCTGATTGTTTATATGGCAATAATGACTTTTAGTCATTGTTAGTGTCTGGGTTTGTAGCTGCTATTTTGAAGTAAGAGCAAATAAAAAATAAAAAAAATTTCGGTCATTATTCTGCTTCTTTCCTCTAAAATGAAACTACCATAAAAACAGAGTTAAATAAAGAGTTAATTTCTTTGTAAGTGAGAAAACTTCAGGATGGAATCAAATAATTATTTTTCCCACTGTATACATAGGAATAGGAATTTTCACATGGATAAAACATTGGCTTTAATGAAGGGGATTATTTGTGGTCTGATTGCCAAAAAGAAGTTTTTCAAATGATTCAAATCTTGCCCATGTACTTTCTGAGGGGTTTCTAATTATAACTGCAAATATGTATCTGTCCTAAATCCTTGTATCACAATGAAAACTGAATCCTGCACTACTGCTAGTAAACCTTGCTTGTTTGCCATTTGTCAAGATGAGTTTATTTGTTCCCCTGGAAGCTAAGCATCTGTGTTGAACAACATGTAAAAAAACACACTACATAATAGAGATGGCACGATACCACTTTTTTATGTCCGATACCGATACCGATATCATAAATTTGGATATCTGCCGATACCGATATGAATCCGATATAGTGTTTTTTAATCAACAAAACTGTTTTTTAAAATATCTTGCTGCATTTTGCAAGTCTGCAAGTTCATACTCAAGTTTAAAACAACAACTACACTAAAACTATTCTGTTATACCTGTATACAAAAAAAATATTTCATAGTTCAGCAATACTGATCAATCTAATAAACTTAAACCTACACCATCCTCCCTATTCTGGTATTTTAAAGAGTACTTAGCGTAAATATTAAGCAACCTAACTAATAGGGTTCCAACTCCCAGCAACAACAAAAATAAATAAATAAAAAATAGGGAACCACCCCTCACGCTCCACCTCATGATGCTTAATCGACGTAATCAACCTTAATTTGATGCAGTGTGAAAAAAAATGCACAGAAATCAATTATTTTTCAAGAAATATTAAATAGATTCAACATCTTTCTTCAACAAAATTGCAGACTGCACAGATGGTACCTTCCCAAAGGAAAAAGTACTATAGCTTACTAGGGTATATATATTAGACTTAATAGTCACTATATACAGTAATTGACTTCTATTCATTTTACATCAAATTAAAACTTTGGGTGTCAGATAATTATTTATTAAAAGCTAGACATTTTAAATGAGAATAAGAAAGAAAAGTATGTCTTTGTGCCCCCTTTTCCTTGTTCATGCCCTATCGGCCCCCCTGGCTAAACTTTGCTAGATCCGCCCCTGCACAGTTACCAGCGTCAGCTACGTAGAAAAAGATCCTCGAGTAGAAAGTAATATTAAATACATTCTAACAAAAGCTGATCAAGCTTAAACGTGCTGCTGTTGTTCAGCCGCTGGTTTGCTCTTTCTGGTGCAAAGTGGGCCAAAAACAAAGACGGACTCGCGACAAAAAAGCCGATCAGCTGATCATTTAAGCAGTTTCATGATTGAAGTAGCAGCCGGAGAGCGAGAGGCAGTCGCTCGTTAAGCTTAACGCAGGAATGCTTTACAAACATTCAGAGATGGACTTACACACTTGCTTTACTTCTCTCGGGGATAATTTTGTCGGAGATGAAATGCCAGGTTGCTAGCGAAGCTCCAAATGCTATCCAGACCACCGACAGGTCCTGCATGCCACAGCCGCTCTATCACGTGATGCATACTGCTCCGACGTTCTGAGGTGAGTTACGGCGTGTTGCAAGTTTTGTGAGGTGCTTTCGTGATATTTAATGGATCGGATTACATTTTTTATTTTTCTCCGATATCCGATCCAGTCATTTAGGTCAGTATCGGACCGATACCGATACGTAATATCGGATCGGTCCATCTCTACTACATAACACTAAATAATTCCCCCCCCCCCCCTCCCTGCAAGAAAAAAAATGTAGTTGTTTATGTTAAAAACAAAAAGAAAGCACTGTTATGGAAAAAATAGCTCAAAGTGAATAGTGACTACAAGAGTATTTACTTCACTCTTACATAGTTATAGTTGAGATAATCACAAAATCACAGGCTGCTACAAGATGAAACACTGACAAAGATTAAAAGTCAAAATTTTCATATAAACAATCAGGTCTGTTGCATAATAAAGGGCGCAAGACAAATGAAAGCCAGGGATAAAATGCAGAGATTTATTTCATGCCAATAAAGATAATTTGAGCCAAACTTAGAAAGCAAGAGAGGGTTAAGAGACAAAAAATGTGAATACAAAAGAAAGATTGAGAGAGATGGCAAGACAGGGGCACACACAGAAGAGAGAGCTGCTGGCGTAATAAAGCAGGCCATTCATCTTGCAGCATGATGGGACTTAATCAAGTTATGATTAATGTGTTACAGCTGCCATTATCTTTTCAATGAAGTCTGTATTCTTCTGTCCAAGCCCCCGAGGTACACAGGAACACACAAACACATGCAAACCACAGCAGATACGGGGGTTTGTCATGTGAGTCATGCACACACTGGAAAGCAGCATACACAGATGTCATGGTACACACTGTGAGTAACAGAAGGCTCCTCACGTGCATTCACACACACAGTTGTGTTTTCATATCTTTGTGGGGACATCTAATTGACATAACGCTTTCCATAGTCGCTTACCCCTAACAAAAACCATCAAAAATGAATGCCTGACCCTGACCCAAACCTAACTGTAACTTTGACACTAAAACTACATTTTGAGTTTCCAAAAATTCCTTCAAACCTGTGGGGATGGGGATTTTGTCTTCATAAAGGCTGTTGGTCCCCACAAGTATAGTGAACTTTCAATTGTGGTCCCCACACAGATATGCAAACCTGGTATACACACGTGCACATACACAGACAGCAGAGACAACACACAGAAGTACCACACAAACATCCAACGATTTTCAGGTAGACACTGTGCATCATAAAAGATGAGAGTGCACACACAGACACAGAAGTGAGTGATAAGGTGTTGAATAAAAATGGCAGCAATTAATTGGATTTCTTTGTTAGGGTAATTTGATATGCTCCACAGGCTGGGCCCTTAATCAACACCTCAGAATTACTAATCAAAATATTCCTGTCAGACTTGTCTGATAGTTTACTAGTCTGTGTGCTTTCTGTTGTGCATCTCAGTAGCTGTGAGTCAGAATACTTTGTGAATGAATTTTAGTCAAAAAATAGTTTCCAATAATCTTTGTTATTTTTCCATGTGCCATTGTTGTGCTCTGATCTTTGGGGGTTTTTAAGGTATAAAACATTAACTCTGAGGTTTGGAGTCATGAGCCATAATTTTTAATGTAACCGATAAATGGTCATACTTTTGTTACATTATCCTCTAACCTGTTATTTTCTCATATAAGAAATAATAACACAAATATCTGTATTTAATAACCTATAGGTGTGAGCAGCTGTGTTGCAATAAATTTCATTTATTGCAACACAGCCACCCTTTCATTTAAGTATATTTTTAGGAAATGTTTTGTAGGAAATGTAGGAAATTCTTTTAATCTTCTAACAGCCAAAAAGGGGCCAAAACAACAAAATAACTTTAATATTTTTAAATATTGGGCATTGAAATGTGGATAAGTGTGGAGTTTTTAAATATAACCCTTTCAACCTCAGAAGGACTGGTCTTTGTTGTGTTTGTCATGTCACTGTTTTATGGCTTTAAAAATAGCAGAAAAGCTTGGAAACTTCCCATACTGTGGGTTTTCCTTAAACTGTTGGATGTTATAGAGAGAGATGGATAATGGCAGCCAATTCTCAAGTGTAAAAGAACTAGCTGTGGCACATCCATCTTTGTTAGATTCAATTTGTGGCTGTAAATGGTGGAACTTTGCAGAATTTTTTTTCCAAAATGCTTTTTGTCAGTTGAGGGGCATCAGACTGAGGCAACTGTAAAAGAGTCCTGCAGTTGTCAGACTCATTTCTGCCTTACCGCACAGGCATTTACCCAACACTGCTATTCACAATGACTTACAGTGAGTCCAAAACCAACACAAGCTTAACTTTTATGTAAGCCAACATTATGTTCATCCAAGATCAATCAGAATTAAGGTCAACATACAATAAATGATCAGAATCAGATTCAGAATACTTTAATAATCCCTAAGAAAACGTTGTAGTGTCAGTTGCTCCAAGACCATAAGAACAGTAACAGACTGGACTAAAATAAATAATACAATATATTACAAAGTTACAAAATTTAAGAAATGACTCTAATATATACAAAAAGCTCAATTATAAATATCCAGAATATTACAAATATATATGACATTTTACTCTAAACTGTAAAACTCTACTCATATATGTACGTAAATAGTAAGTAGCCATGAAGTAAAAATGAAAGGTGGAAAGAAAAATCTGAAGTTAAAGGCCTTATCCTGTCCTTGACCTAAACAAAAGCAGGACTTGGCAGCAAAGCTTACTGATTTATGTTTTGGGAACTAGCTTCCTAAAATGAGACTAGAGAAAGAGATTAAAGTCTCCAAACCAAGAGTAACAAGTATGCACACAGACACAAATGCACACATAGAAGCACACATGAATTCTTGCACATTGCAGTTGGTTGTCCCTTCTGGCACACTGTCTCTTTCTTCTTATCATTTAGAGCAATTCACACCCCTCAGTGTATGTACGTGCAACTGTGTGTAAGTATTGTGTTCAAGGGTCTAGTGCATGTGTCTGTGTGTAACTGCGTGTTTCTGCTTTTATGTGAATTGGTGAGTTCGACTGTTTGACAGCTTCACTCCCAGATGAGATGTCTGACACCTCTTCTCTGTCTGTGTACCTCCATGAAGACATGTGAAAGCCTGCCTCATCCTGAAAACCCCACTGATACACTCACACTCTTGTTACTAGGTAGATTTTAATGAGTCAACTGTCTTTGTACACAAGTAGTCCTGTCTGCGCTTTCCTGTACAGACAGGATCCTCATTGCTCAGTATCTTTTGACCCCACAGTTTATAATTTGATTAACAACCTTTTACACCGATAACCATTCACTTCACTCCAACTCATTGGATTTGAAATGCAGTGTACTCAAGCTGTTCGGAAACACAGTTTTTATTTTTCAAAAAAAAAAACTGCAGTCCATAATAAAATATTTGTGATCAGTGATCAGATTTAGTCCATCAGTTATTCAAATATTCCATTGGCAGAATTTCTTAATTCACAACACAATCATTAAACAGTTTTGATTAATTAAAAACTAAAGCATTGAGGACATTGCTTTATAATAGACTAACAGATAGTAAAGTAATTCACCTTGAGATTAATAAATCCAGAAGAAATCACATCTTCTGAGCAAGTGTCAATACAGTCAACTGATCTTAGTTGAACTTAAGGGTTGAAAGTAAAGATGTGTTCATCACAATCAAAGAACAGGATGGATACCAAATGTCTGGAAGAAGAGATCATTTACTGTAAAATATCCTTAAATGATAAATACACAAAATGCGCGTCTTGCTGAACTTTGAATCAAATCATTAACACAGATAAAAGTTTCTCCCTTACTAGAGACAGTTGGTCCATTGACATTGAATTGGTAATTGACTTTGTAAGCTAATAAAATTTTATGTTTGAGGCTTTTCATTCCAGTGAGTTTGATTTGGATGTAGCGTTCCCAGCAGTGAGCCAGAAAATCTGCCCATAGCCCAAGAAAATCTCAGTGGCTGCTGTCTTTTTTTTAATCTCAGCAGTTGTTCCATTATTCCCTGACTACAGGGTGCTTCAAGATGTATCTCTACATGACATTATTACAGCTTGTCTGTCTCCCATTCATCTTAGGATGACACTGGGTTCATTTTACAAATTACCGCTGAGCTGCACAATAATATGGCAATACCTAAAAGTCGTAGGTTGTCGTTAAACTTTCAATATGCGTAGTTGATGTTGAACTGCTAATTAAGACACATTTCTCAGGAAATCACATTACGTATGACGTTATGTCCTCATTTTCATGTGATAAAATATCAATATCCGCTGGACGAGACTATATCTATGTTAAAAGAATAATTCTTTTAAAATAAGAATTCTTTTAACATAGACTGGTATTGCTGCATGTCAGCAAAATATTTCATTCTTTCACACTATAAGAAATATTGTGAAATATCCTATCATACCTAATAGTTGCAAATGTCCTCCATTTATCAAGTTTTCCAGATCAAACAGTGTTTCTCACACTGCCTCAAAGGGAGAAAAAAGCCTATAATTAAATTTCAGGTAATTGAATATTTTTACCTTCTGAGACATTTGAAACTTTTGGACTCAAGAAATTTAATTAAATCATGAGAAGCTGAACTGTAATTTAGTGTAATTTAATATACCTCTCTTTACTTCTGATTCTGATTCCATAGTTCTTTTTACTCCCTCCCTTTAATATTTAGAGTCACTGAACCCGAGATGTGCTATTTAGTCATTACATTGCACATCGGCCTTTTTGCTTATGTCTATCTCAATTTGTGTTTTTCAACTGGTACTCTGTATTCGAGTGCTAACTGCTCTTTTGGGGATTATTAGAAATGGACTCAATGATTGTGTGGATTCATTTTCTGGAAAGTTGACTTTCTTTACAACCTAAGACATTTTAGTGAGATTGACAATTAGATGGTAATGTCAGAAAACAATGAACATTTTTATTTTATTGTAATATTGTAATATAATTACTATAAATACATTTCATACTTCTAAAATAGTTTATAATCTCTGCTGTAATACCTATACTTTATTAATACTTTTGTCACATACATATGTTTGTGAACCAGTTATTTGAATATAATTTTATGTACATTCTTCAGATATGAGTACATATTTGTGTTGTAATGTATTATTATACTTTATGTACTTGGTGTCTTTTCAGTTCCTGGATCAGTGCCTATGGAATCTCTGCAGAATACGCCATATGAAGAAAAGATCTTCATGCAGTGGAAAGCTCCCAACGAGACCAATGGAATCATCAAATTGTATGAGGTCAGTGAAAGACTTCAAAGAACATCAATGGGAGTTATAAAAATGAGCAGATGCACGGGTAGATAGATTGAAGGAAGGACGAAAGCAAGGGAGGGAGGAAGGAAACATCCAGTTGCTTACAAAACATCAAACACAAAAAATAACAAATACAGATGTAATTGGGCACACCACAGTAATATTGTAACAGAATTATGGAAAGGTGAAAAACTTGTAGTGATGTAACAGTTTCAAATTATTCTAACCACTGTGCATAGTGTATACTGAAGTACAAGGTACTGCACAAAAGTACCCCAAAAGAAGAGTAAATGTGTAGGGATCGGTGGCTTAGTGCTGGTTTGCAGAGTCCTGCTGAAATACCACTATATGTCTTTCCCTGTCTCCTATATTAAGATGCTTTAATGATTAAACGTATGAAACACAGCAATTAGTAAAAAAGCAATTCTTTTTTTTAATGCATGACAACATTTTCTAGAGTATCGGATCTTTACAAAAATCATGCAGGCACGTTCTGAGTCTGTGGTTGTGCTTTTGTGTTTTATAGTGACAGAGGGGTGCATGATTGTGCATTAGGCAAACTTGTCAGTACGTATTTGTTCATTTGCCTTTAAACTTATATGAACTTCAGTGACACTCCAGTCTAAATACAAAGGGTTTAATGTGATATCAGCCCACCTTTTGCAGCTATAGAAGCGTCAACCTTTCTGGGGAGGCTTTCCACAAAGTTAAGGAGTATGTTTATGGAAATTTTTGACCATTCTTCCAGAAGCGCATTTGTGAGGTCAGACACTGATGTCGGACAAGATGGCCTGGCTCACAGTCTCTGCTCTGTTGGGTTGAGGTCAGGACTCTGTGCAGTGCCCTCTCCACCAAATTTTATACTTGTCACAATACAGTCAAACAAGTACCATTCTCCTGGCATTTAGTTCCACTTTGTCGTAATCCCAGCAGTTTATGTAGTTTTGAAAATCAAGCGTCTAAAGCCTAGGTGCCTGTTATTGTTTTATAAACACGCTGGAGCCTTAAATGTCAGGATACTGATAAATGAAATTTATTCATTCATATGGTCTTATTTTTAAAACTAGGTGATACAGGGAAACACAAGAACAGTGTTTTCTCTCTAACCACTGACAGTTCATATTTATATCAAATATAGTTTCATCCACGAATAATTGACATATATGACCATAAATTCAGGATTAAATGTAAATTATCATAAAGGGAAAGTAGAAAGTCTAAGTCGCAAGACAAAGTGGGAGAAAGACTTATTCTTTGACAGTCTTTTATACAGTGGTTGGAACTGAGTGAGATAGGTGTGCGTGCGTGTGTGTGTGTGTGTGTGTGTGTGTGTGGACGTTTATTTGGGTTGAAGTTGAGTCCTCTATCTAATGAATTATTGACCCGTTCTTGGTCTGTTGTCTGCCTCTTATATCACTGCATCAAGGAGCTACCTCACATCAAGACCTGGAAGGGCGCTTGTGTGCGCGTCTGAAAGAGGGAGAGAATGAGCTACCAAGGAAAGAGATGTTGCTTTAAAAAAGACCAACTAGTCTCCACATGTGTGTATTAAGTGTATGAGGACTTTAAAGTGTATAATCCATAAACTGTAAATAAAGGATAGATGTAACGACTGTTACATAGCCCGCCAATTAGTGAAGGTCCACATTTAAATGACTGATCCACGTGTGTTCAGACCGTCAGTCTTTTAAAAATATATATTTAGAAGAGATGTGGGATAATACTGACTGAGAAACTGAGAAAAGTATAGCCTGACTTATTGTCTCCTTAACTATAATTAATAACGACTATAAATCCATCAGAAAAGGTAGTTATTTCATCCATAAATCTAGTAACCAGGAGCTTTGTTCTGCCACAGACAACAACACTGGCTTTTGTCTTTATAACCTATACAGAATTTATTTTCACAGATAGTTACAATTTTTTTTCACTAAAAAAGGTAGAATATTTGCTGTGCAAATTAGAAAGTCATCTTTCAAGCTGCATCCAGAACAGCTTAATTTTTGTAGTTAGTTGTAAAATCTGTAAATATTAAGCACACACTAAACAGATGTTACAGTTATAAAGCTGGGTTGCTGTAGGTTAGATTAGTAACTAACGTATTGTATATTTTAGCTGTAGATTATTCCTCTTGTCTTGCAGATTTACACATCTTGTAACACAGAAGGCAAATCTTATTTTGAGAGCATCTTCCAAAGATATAATTATCCCTATTTTCTCTCAAACCCCTTATATTTACTACCATCAATCTCCAGTCTCTTCTCTCATTCTACACCTCTAAAAGACCCCTTAGTACCATGTCTGACACTTCCATTAGACCTCAACCCAGAGCCTGAAAAAACAAAACAAAACAAAAATGTCCTCAGTCTATGAACCTCCTTGGGACCATCATCAGTTTCACCTTGTTTGATATTAATGAAATCAACACCAATCTAAGCTCTCTGCCCTCTCTGCCTGGTAGAGGCGGCACGATTCAGCATCATCTGTTAAACATATCAGAGCCTCAACATAATGCGCTGCTATTAGAGATAATTACTATAATTGCAGCTATTGACAGGATTAAAGGCATCATCTGCAACATCTAAAGGGCCTCTTGTTGTGTCCTATTCTGTTCTGTTGTCTCTTGTGTGTTCCTTTTTTCCCCTCTGCGTCCTTTTCCGGACAGAAACCAGATGAATTACACCTAGGACAAAGAGGGGATTGAGGAGTATGGAGAAAAACTGGGGGGTGGGCTCAGGGTAGCTTTGTGGAGGTGGGAAATGGTGCAGAGAGATAAGGAGAATGGGAAGAAGGAAGGCAGAAGTGTGAGAGAGAGATAAAGCATTCAGTGAGCAAGTTGAAATCTGACCAGAAGACATGGTTCTTACCATACAGCAAGATTACAGAAATTAATCAGTGTGCAAATATGATCACTCCATCTCTTGTATCTATTACCGTAATTGCAGCTAATTACAGGATTAAAGGACACATCTGGGTAAGATCTAAAGGGATCCCCCACTCCTCCCCCACTCTCTCTGGTGCTCCATTCATTTGAGAAAATGAGAATAATGTCTGGAGAAAAAGGGATGCAAAAAGAAGTGTAATGTTTGGTTGCAGGTGAGGTAGGAAAGGCAAAAATGAAACAGCATATAATTTATTAATATATATTGCTCAAAAAAAGAGAAGATGACATACAATCAAGTGAAAAAAAAGTTTTTACAGGATGAATTCAAAAACCCTTAAAAAACTCTGTACACCCTGTGATTCAGTAGCTTATAGAACCATCTTCCTCTTTAGCAGCAATAACCAACTAAGAAGTAGTTGGTGTGAGGTACTTTTTAATAAAGGTTGTTGTTGTTGCTAATCATTTTATCAAATGCATTTGATTACCAGCAATTGGCTGCAATCATCATCAGTAAAGATGTACATAGTTTTTCACAGGACTACAAAAAGTCCTAATACAAGGTATTATCCTAATCTTCTTAGATTAGTATGGTGCATTTAATTAGCTCTTAATCTGACTATGGTGCTTGTATTAGCTGATATTTATCCCCAGTAAGAGTACAAATTTTCATCAGTCTTTCCAACCATCCCCATGCACTAAGCACAAGAAAAATCCAGTTAATTGCTTATATGTAACCTCCTTTTTTCTAAAATAAAAAAATCAATAAGCAATTTTTGAGCAAGTTGTTTATTTAAGGTCTTTTCTTCTCCTCCTTGGAAGTTTACAGTGAGTTCAAAGCTGAAATATTTATTTTATTTTATTTTTTAACATTAATATTCTGGAATTTGCATGGTAAATTTTAATTGGTACTCAGTTTGGTCGGTAGATGTCAGGCAGTTAGATTTTTTTCTGCAATTAGGTTAAATGTTGGAGTCGTGAATATTGGCTTAAAACTGTTAATTTGAGAACTCTTGATGGATTTTTATTTTTAATGTTCTGCTGGGCATGGAAAAAGGCCAACTTAAATACCTTTGAAAAAGAAAGCCAGTGAACAACTAAAGGCTTCCACTGGTTTATATGAATCTATATTTTCCCTGCAACTTTACCAGGCCTCTGTGAGACCTCAGATAATACACAGTTATTGATGGTTACTGAACTGAGCAGAGGTGCACTCAAAAACACACTTGCACACACACAGATCATGGCCCTGTCAATCCCTTCTTTGATTGCCTCATCAGACCATTCAAGCATCACTGGTCCTCTCTGCTAGTCCTCACCTCCCTGCTGGTCTCTGCAGAGTTATTTCTGAACCCCTGCTTGTTAAACAGATGCTGGTGCTAACATTGATTAGAATCAAGCAGAGTAGCAAATCATGGTTTGACCAACTAGCAAGTGAGAGCATTTTATATTTAGGTCTAATATGAAATGGAATATATATATATTCCATCAGTAGTGAAGAAACAGTTTGTGTTTCAGAATTATAACCTCCTAGAAAATGCTTCAGGTATATGGATAATAAAAGTTAATATGGTTCCATTTCATTTTCTTAAAATTAATGTCAAGCATTAATTGAAAAGCTACTAATTAATAAATTTAATTAGTCCTTAACAGCAGAAACTGTAGATCAGAAATCAGTCATTATGCATTCTTTTAAAGGCAACAATAACTGTATCATGACTGCCCAACTCCATGCAATGATGCATTTCAGGTCTGACCCACATTCCCAAAATCCATCTGCAAGATTGGGGTAAGAATATGAGTGTTTCCTGACAAACCTCTGAGTTGTTTAATCCAACACACCGAAGAAATTGGTGACTAGTATGGTATGTAGTTATTCTTGTCTGGTCCTGTGTGCAAATAACTTTACCTTCCAACTCTCTGCGGATAGAGGTTTTAATCAATCACAGAAATAAATACTGGCAACCAGTCTGGCATTTAATTCAGTTAGTTACTCTGTTCCAAGCTGTGGATTTCTCTAGATACAGCTGACCATGTAGTACAGTAACATTCTCTCCCCATATTGCTGTTTTCTGAACAAAGAAATGATTCCTTCTCATTAGGAGAACATCAGTTGCATAGCATAATCTTGGTATTCGTTCTCTCTACTATTTACTGAGGAACAGAAGTGGCTCACCTCACCTACATAACCTCAAAATTCTAATGGTGCAAGCAAGGTTATTATCGCATGATTGAAATTGAAAACTAATACTTGAGCCATGCTATAGTCATGCTACAGGTTGGGAAAACTAGCTTCTAAAAGAGGCCTTTAATTCCTTTCAGATAATTAATAAACTGATTATTGACCAGTTGATGCCATATCAATAAGTGCATGTAAATTCTCCATTGGTGTTATCCTCCCCAGTATCGCACCAAAGCATGTGACAGATCTGCCACTCCCCTATGATGTCAGTGTTGTGTTTTTTCCTCAAACAAGTTTAAAAAAATGGACGTAATACAAACAATGGATGTAATATACTTAACAATTAAACACATGGCAAAGACCCAAGTCTCCTGTAAAAGTGCAACAAACCCCATGACCTTTAAGTACGGGTTTTATATTAATTCAGCAAACTTTCATGCGTATTGTTGAAGCCACCACCCTCAGTTATTGAAGCGAGAGTGGCCTCCCACTGACCCACCAAAGTCTTCATAGAGGGTATCTACCTGGAGTATCTAATGAGTTATAATAGCTATTTCTGCTTAACGTTAATAATATTCAAAGCAGCCTATAAATGAATTCAAGAAAGAAATGAGTGTTCTGACATAAATGACTAAATTCTGAAAATCATATACAAAATTACAGATTTTGTATAAGAAATACAAAAGCAAAAATCTGTTCATTTTGCAGCAAAATTCATTGAAGTCATAGTTGCCTAGTAATTCTAGACTTTGAGTTATGACTTATGCCATAGAGCATTTAATATAGGAGATGAAAAGACAGGTTAAGGGAAACTGTTCACACACATAAATGCCCCAGGGCTGCCTTGCATTCTTCTTTTTTCCACACGATCTGAAGTATTTCAGAAGGCGAGAAGTATGGGAAGGAAGGGAGAAAGAAAAATGACAAATAAATTGAACAAGCATGCAGATCTTTAATTCCCCCCCCCCCCCCCCCCCCCCCACTTTCACAGTGTAAACAGAGCCAGAATCAAGACATAAATGCTAAAGAAGCAATCTCATCTAAGCCATTAACTTCTATCCATCTTGTGTTTTACCCTTCTCTTTTCTCTCTCTCTCTGTGTATTGTTTTTCTTTTTTGTCAATAATGGGCTATATTTAGTGTAGCTTGAAAGTCCTTAAGCTGATGACCCCATTTCCTCTGTCACACTGCCTGTCTGGCCTGTAGGGGTATGGCCTAGTATCACTTACACCTTTGTCAGTCTATGTGCCCTTCACTACACTGCATGCAGCCTCTTTTCTTTTGCATGTGTGTGTGTTTGAAATATTTATTATTTTTATGATTTTACTTTATCATGGTGATATCCACACCATAACACTATATTATAAAAACAATTCACTAACAATAGAATCTCTTTTTGATTTTTAACATTTTACAATATGCTACGAGAACATATATCCCAATTTGTCACAGTTTTTCAACTGCATATTCATGCCCTCAAACTTTAACTTTGTCGGTATCTGATTTATCCTGTAAGATAAAGTTATCTCACTAAAAGCTGCCATAAATGTTGCAATGATGGAATCAGACATATCGGTCTGCAACTGAATGGGGTCATCTTTGCAATTAAAAGCAATCTATTTATGATAATAGAGCAATTTACTGTATTATCAGATAAATGTGCTGTCTACATAGACAGAAATGCACATTTAACCATTGTTTTTCTGTCCAGCAACCTTCCTGCACTAACTAGAACACAACCAGCTTGTAGCCACTTGAGTCAAATGCCCTTGAGTTAAGACTCATTCTGACTGATGTCAACATATTGGCAGGTCTTTTTATTTATAGATTAGATAGCAATTATTCGCAAACCTCACTCTCTCTGGGAGTGATTGCAGTTTGCCCAAATCAGACTCTGACTGTTTGCATCAGTTTGCATTCTGTTGTGCAACCTATGCAATTACTTTGTGATCAAAAGTGATTGTGAGCATGCAACACCCTCAGGCTCTGAGCAAACTTTTAGTCACCACAATATACAAGAATATGAAACAGAACCCCCACAATCACTAAGCCACTGCTTTTATTTTATTTATTTATTTTTTGGTTCATACACGAAGGTTATTGTCCTATAATTACTCATGTGAGTATTTTTACACTAGGTGTGTGTTCGGTGTTGGATTGTTTTTTGGTTGAACTGAGTTAATATGTGTTTGTTTGGCTAATGTTATCTCAAGATGGTGTTACATGAAATGAGCCCTATAATTGATAGTATTCTCAAAGCATTTAAATTATTTTATTATTATGATATTTCATGTCCTTGTATCAATACAATATCCCCATGCAAAATATTGCAATATTATCCTGTACTATCCATGAAAATAAGCAACTTGAACTTTTGCACTGATAACTAATTCGTATATAACAGCAGTATAGGAGAGCTTTCCAGTTTAACTCTTTTTTTTTTTTTTTTTTAGTAACTAAAAATCCATGTTTTGTTTATTGAAAGACTTGAGTTTTCACTTTTAGACAAGTGGTTTTTTTTGTTTTGTTTTGTTTTTTAAATTTAAATCTATCTATTCAGGATAGTCAGCATCAGTTTGAACTGCAGTGTTCTGAAGAAGTGCTACATTAAAAATGTATGGGTCATTGAGCTCCAAAGCCAGTGGAATAATTTTATCATCATGTCAAAACAATATGTCTAGTAAAAAATGAACCAAGAAACTTTAGCATTAAAACTAACTGAGCAAAAAACACATTAACGTCAGGCAACACAGTAAGCCTATCTAAGCGTACCATGCAGGCCTTGTTGCTACACAACTACTCCTTTAATACTTGCACACTTCCAAGATAAATGAAAGTAAATGTCCCAAAACCAAAGTCTAAGTAATTATAAGTAAAACAGTAAACTTTGTTGGAAGTAGAGAAAAACTTTAGATAAAACCAAAAAAAATAAATCCTGTTAGGCTTTGAGTGAGGTTATTGGCAACGCAATGAAGCAATGTTGTGTGCTATTTTCAACTTTGGGGAATTTTTTTTCATGTTTATATGCCCCTAAATAATACAATTACAGGTGTTGGTGATAACGTGTAATTACAATAATTAAGGTTGTCGTGATATACCAGGACTTTTGATAACCAATAAATTTATATTACATTCAATGTTAAAATACTATAAACAATCCACCCACAGCACAGACTGTTTATCATGGCTCTCTTTTTTCCAGCAACTCCACTTGAGCTTCAGCTTATCAACACATTTTATGGCATCAATTATCTGTTGCTGCTGTAACTTCTGTCATACATTGGGAGATGGGTGGATTGGATAGGTTGGATGGGTTGTTGTCCCACAATAGCCTACCCAAGTTAGACAAGAGTCACTGACACGAATGAAGTTAAGCACTATAGACTGTTCATTTTATTACTCTTTTCTTTCTGTTATTTGCTGCCACTCCTCCCCTTTTTGTCTCCTTTCCAAGGATTTAACATGAAAACCCGTAATACTAAACTACTGTGTTCTGTGTTAAAAAATTTTCTTTGCATAATTAAGGATAATTTTAATTGAGCAAAAAACCATTTTAATTGTTTCAACTATATAACAAAAAGATTCAGAAAAAATGTGTTACAACAGAAATAGGTGTGATTCCAAAATTAATTCTGTATATATTTTAATTAATTCAGTTATGTCACACTAAGTTAATTAAAAAGTTGAAAAAAGTAAATTAAGTAAAGTATAATTTAACCTTTTATTTAAAAAAAATATAATATGTTATAGAGAACACAGTTCTTTTTTTTGCACTTTTAAGCT
Source organism: Copadichromis virginalis (assembly GCF_057382275.1). NCBI lineage: Eukaryota > Metazoa > Chordata > Actinopteri > Cichliformes > Cichlidae > Copadichromis > Copadichromis virginalis. The sequence goes on along the minus strand of NC_140622.1, from coordinate 30,066,138 downwards.
GTCTCAAATGATTTGTGTCAGACTCGCTCCACAATGTTGACCTCAGGGCATTTGCAACCATACCATCTGCTGCCAAACTCTTTGTTCTTCCAATTGATAACAGTGGTTCTTTGGGATCTTGTATTCTCTATGTTTGTATTTTGCATGTTATCACAATAAGATGCTACAGTTTAACATCTTACGATTATAAACAATAAAAAAAAATACATCACAAAAATAAATGTGAAATAAAGGAGTATCAGTAAATGTAGATCTATAAAAATGTACTGAAACTGTGAAGTAAGATCACTTTAATCTGTCTCCCTGTAGTCAAAAAGAAGAGGATTATATATTTAGTCGCAGTAATACAAACACACACAGGCATACTGTCTCATACACACACACAGGCCCTGCACAAGGGGGTAATAGTCAGAGAGGATTATCCATCCCCCATCGCTACGCAGGATTAGATGCAACCTTCTAATCTCTCAAGCATTACGACTTCCTGATGTACAGCCAATGAGGGCTACAGTCCCATTTCTCTAGCCAATCACATGCTCCTCAAGAACCCCACAAGTCAACTCAAACCAGCTCCTCAGTTGGCAATTACAAGTGTTTTGGCTCCCGTACTTATGAAAATTTTATTCTCACTTTTTAATATTTTACTTATTTTTTCTCACATATTAGCTCAGCTGTGCACACCTTTGCTATAAATGTAATGTTTTATGAATGTTACTGTAGGCAGTGTTTACTAAAAATTCACAGTGATCACATTTAATAATTTTAACAAAGATAGTCTGTATTTTTAAATTAAGTTCATATTTGGATGGACCTGAACTGCGAGGTGTAACAACCAATAGCTGTCCAAATCTAATGGGGAAATCTAATGGGGAAAATTGCCAGACCTTAGAAGCAGTTGCAAGATAAAGTGACTGATAAATGAATCCAGAATTGAAATTGGTATTTTTGCATTATATTATACCAGACAGTGTTGTGTAAGACAGTGTACAAGAATTTGCCATGTTGTTGATGTAAATAAATTTGTTAATTTTATCAGACAGTTTGTACTTTTGTAGACCAAATATGGTGACATAGGCTACCACACAGCTATCAGGTGGGCAAAGGACTTACACCTTTGAGTATAGGGCTAAAAGCAGGACGTTTTTTGTGACGCTCTCAGATGCAGAATGGATGGAAGATCTTGCATTTGCTGTTGATGTGACTGCATTAATGAATGAACCACATCCCAAACTGCAACTGTCAAAGGTCTGTTTGCACATGAAATGTAAAGCCTGGTGAAAACATTCATGAGACAGTGGCAGTTTCTTTAAAGCCAAATGTGAGGTCACATTTTTACTGACCTGCCAACACTCAACATGTTAGTTCTCTTTGGATCTAAATTGATATATATAAACAAACATTCTCAGTGATGTAATATGCCAAATCCAGACACAGATTCCCTCTCAGTGATGATCATGTCTATTGTACATTTCATTACCTAATTGTAATTACAAGTAGCATTTTATAAAGAGACAAAATTAAAACTGAACAGATTTGAGGTCATCTTGGAACAACCCAATGTGTCAAAAACATGATTTTAGTTCAGTTTATCCACACACTTAGTTTCTCATGTGACCCCTTGGGGAAATTAATTGCCCTCCTTCGATCCAAAAGAAGAAAAACTAAACTTGAAAAAAAATGATGAGCTTATCACTAGTCTGTTTTTCACAGTTAAACTTCTGGTGTTTAAAAAAAAAAAATAGCACAGCACACAACACATTTCACACTTCAGTCATAAATCACTGTCAATCTGTGGTGAATATCGTGTCAGCAAATGATTTTTAATGTAGGAATGAGAGCAGAAAAAGCGTTTGTTGTCTACATTAACATCTAGAGGGAGAGTGCTCGCTCTGTCACTTATCTTATCTCGGCTGGCGGGAAGTTGCTGTGTGGCTGTCAAACAGGCATTAGTGGGATGCCGATTCAGGCCGTTTCCTGTCAAACTGTCACCACTGGCTGATTTTAATGCTCCATCTCTGATTGCTTCTTCTAGAGTGAACAGAATTCTGCTCTTTGATACTTTTGTGGAGCTGGTAGTATTGATTTTCATGTGAACTTTTGGTCGACAAATGAGAGGATAAAAGAACATTTCAAGGCTCTTGTATCCTGTCATGTGTTAAATTATATACTCCCAGAACTTTTCACTCTTGCCTTCTGCCTCTTGACTGATTGAGCAACCCGATTAAGCCATCCAGACCTTTTTAGTGATTAACAGTTCAGGTCATTTAATGTTTTATTTTTGTCTACTGTTTATCTCTCATATAGTTCTCGGTAAGACCTGCTAGATGGAAGATTTATCAAGCTATATTTTGCCCTCAGCTTGGTCTATTCCGCTTATCTTTCTCTCTCTCACTTGTGTTATCAAGAGCCAGTGACAAAAATAGAGATAACACAGCTAGGAAATATTATCGGACTATTGTCTGTAGCTATTTCTATCTCCAGTTAGCTTATCTATTTGGGCACAATTGAAAAATAGGACAAGGAAAACAGCAAACATCTCATTCCCATTTGTGTTTTTTATTCATGCATACATATTAGGATGTGTTCATCCCTCTGTGTGCAGGCATTCATTTGTGGATTATATAAGTCTTTGAATTTGTACATCTGTGTGTGTGTGTGTGTGTGTGTGTGTGTGTGTGTGTGTGTGTGTGTGTGTGTGTGTGTGTGTGTGTGTGTGTGTGTGTGTGTGTGTGTGTGTGTGTATCTTTGTATTAGCATTTGTATTGCTTCTGTGTGTGTAGTGACCCAGAATGTCTTGACAATATAAAGTCATGAGCTGGAGATGAAGGTCCCAAATGAAAACTTCAAAAAGCAGAGATGCTGAATCTTAAAACAATAGGTGCAGCCTAACTCTCAGACTGACGCAGGGTGTGTCAAGTTGCACACTAAGGAGACGACGTAAAGAATTTTTTAAAAAAGTGTTAATCTATTACAACCATAGGGAAATCTACTAATTGTTTTCTTGTTATAACTTCACATTGAGAAGGTGTATAGCTTGGAAGAGTTTTTGAAGGCTTTACTATTTCGGCAAACCTCTTTGAATTTTAGAGATCAAACGCCAAGTGTGGGTTAGATTTGTTTTTAAACTAAAACATATTTTTTCCTTTCTTCATTCATTCTTAACAGATTTTAAAATTATACTGAATTTCCACGCAAACCATTAGACACTGTTACTTAACGTTCAAGCATCAGCTAACGGAATGAAGCACCTGAATACGCTTTTTTTGTGACCTGCATGAACTGCAGGAGTAAGGTCACTGACTAAGGTTTTAGACAGTATCTTGGAAATTAATGTTTCAGACTATAATTAAATTAATGGAAACTGTTTGTTGCATGTATGTTAAGTTATCTTAAAAGTCAAAATTATGGTTCAGTCATTGATCGGTAGGGCTTCATAGATTGGGTCCAAGCAAGGAAGAGTTGTGATTCACTTCAGTCATTGTCCTTTAAGGTCCAAGCCCACAGAAAGCTGTATTGCCTTTGTTCTCTTTGTTATCTGAGTTAACACTCTGCACTAACATGCTCTGCTGTGACTAACTTCAACCTTTTAACTTGGTTAGTGGTAGGTACCAGCTAACGGTGGATCTTCTGCGGGATGTCGCCTTGTTGCGAACAGAATTTATTTTGGTGTGTCTATTTGCAGAGCAAACGGCCTCTGCCAGTAAAGTCAGAGCAGTAAAGAGCAGTCTTCTCACCTCAGAAGTCAGAGCGGAAAAGAAACCCGGAACAATGGCCAGCTGTGATTTTGTCAAGCTGGTAAAAGGTGTCACTTTACAGATGCAGGAGGTGGCCTTTCACCTCCTAGGGCCACAAGGTAGTATTTATAGCAGACAAATAAATGGAGCCATTGCCTTCGTCATAGCTCCTACGAGCGACAGAAAAGAATCAGCAAATGGCAAGAACAGGTGCATTGCGTGCCATCAAAATGTTTGTTAATGTGTAAAGCTGCAGTGTAGATAAAACAGAGTTTTACTGCTGCAATCCATGGATCTGTATAAATAAGTCCTAACAAAGCAGTGGAGGGGGGGAGGTAGATCTAGGCTTACCAGTTTAGAAGAAACCAGAAATGTTCAAGTGAATTGTTCATGACTATATCAAAAAGGGAAAAAAAGAAATGAAATTCTTAAAGGATACAAGGTTTATTTATGTATACAAAATGCTTGTAGCAGAGATGTGAAAATCCATTAAAGTAAATAAACCGGAGCAGAAAGAGCAAATACCTCACATAGTCTGTTCTTAATTCAACAGGACAGAGAACACTGACTCTAAGATGGTGAAGAATGAAGACACTGCATGTTCTCTAATAAAAAAAAAACAGGAGCACAGAGAACAAGAATGGAAAATAGCAAAACTCAATAGAAATAGCATTCTAGATTACACAAAGGCTCTTCAATAAACGTCCTTTATTTTCATAAACCTTGGCCGTGATTCCAAAAGCTGCAGCGAGGCATCATACACCCACAGTGTGTTTGTAATAGGCTTGACTTCTGGGTGGAAGTTATGACTTTTAGTATTCACAAGCATTTGTCTTCTGTGTTTGTTTGGACAAAATAAATACAGTATTATGTTACCATGCAGTGCACAGACACACAAACACCTGCACAAATCTAAAATTACAGGGAGTGATTTCAATATAAGATGCTCTTTTAAATGGTTTTAGACAAGTTGGTGACAAGTTGTAAAAAAAAAAACTTTTTACTTTGTGATATAAACGTAATATCAAATGTTAAAAACTCATAAATAAATATTTAAAGCATACAATCTTTAGCTACAATTAATAAGCAGTTTAAAAAGAGTGTTTCCCACTTTAGAGTATTAAGATGGGTATTTATAAATAAAAAGCCATACTGCTCCTTATGACTACAGATTACAATGTTATTCTCAAATTATTAGCACCCAGAGGGACATTTGCTAATGCGCCGCTTGGGTAAAGAGCTGTGGTAATCTCTTACAAGTAGTAAACACGAGCACATAGATCTGGATGAGTTCAAACTTTGGCTAACAATTGCCAGTTATTGCTATGTAAGTGATTAGCTAGCAACCTAAAACAGCTCAATTGACCAACTTTAAGCAGCGGGTATGAAGTGTATGAGCTTGATTGGGATGTCTAACCTGAGCGTATGACTTAGTGGAATAATGATAACAAGCGTTTCCTTGAACTGACTAAATTGAGGCAGTTATATTACCAGCCAATCCCATTTGCATCGGAGCCATTCAAGTTTACCAGAGCTTGTCGTGCTGCGATTAATTCACAATTCTCTTGCATACAATGCATTGCGTTTTGGTAAATGTAGCATAGTAAGCCCACAGCTTCGAACATTCTGCTCTGACTGTATAGCACAGAATGTAAATGCACAGTAATTTCAATGTTAATCTGTTTACACTGGTAGCTTCATCAGTATTTGGGGTTAGTTAGGAATTTGAAAAGGTCACAAAGAATAAATCTTTCAGAAATCCTGATAGCAGAACTATAGTTATCAATATTTCTATGTTGATCAGTCTGGAACTGATACCAATGTAAAACCCACCCCTATTTATATGTTCCTGTTCTATTTTCCTCACCTTTCACTTTTCCCTTCTCCTGTTCCTTTGATCATTTCCTTCCATTTCTACTTCATCATCTATTTACCATTCTCACTTTCTCCTTTCCTACCCACTAATTCAATCACGCACTAACTCACACATATGTCTGCCTTCCCTCTGGTAAGTTATCCCTCAAAGACACACACTCTATTACCCAAGATGCACTGCCCCGCTGCGCGCCTGCCTTTTCATTGGCCAATAAAACAACCTGAACTTTATAGCTCTACCAATTCCAAGTACATCAACTATAAAGGGAGAAAGAGAGAGAGAGAGAGAGAAGAAAGATGAGGAAAAACAAGGAAATTGTGAAGAAAAGGGAGGAAGAGAAAAAGAAAAGAGTGGCTAGAAAGAGGAAATACCCTGTAAAGGGTAGAAGACGGAGAGAAAGCAAGAGTCTACTGCTCAATATGGAAAGAAATGTGAGTGGGTAAGATGAGAGAAAAAGAGAGACGGAGCATAAAGCCTATAAAAATATAGAGAGCCATTCATGACTTATAAAATAACAGCCATCGATGTGCAAACCAAAACTGCAGCGTAGATGAAAGAGATGATATTTTATTGTTCCAGCCCCCAAGTCCCAGCCTGTATAAATAGCTATTGATTCACCATGTTTTATTCAGCCAGCCAGGCGAACTTTCAGGCCTGGGAGACGTCAGCCAGTTGTTGAAGGCAAAGCTGCTGCTCTGTCTAGGCTTTTTCTGCTGCGTTTTAGACTGTTATCTTCTATTGGCTAAAGGTTTTGTCCCAGGTTCCTCAATCTGAGAGGCACTTTAGTCATCTGTCTGGTTTGTAGCAGGGGAGTAATGTGTCGGGAAAGTGGAGGAGAAAACCTCTTATCATTTTACCATCTCAGGTCACTGGCAATAAAACTGACGAAAAAACAAAAAAAGAAGGAAGACTGGTAGAAGCATTGTTTGTGGCTTTAGGCTCTTATTTCAACTTTGGTGGGTTTTGAGGTAGTTCGATTTTAGCCAGAAAAGAGCAGCGGCCTCCAAATATCTAGACAAGGTAGAGTTTCAGTCTCGCATTAAATTCACAATAGAAGCAAAGAGCTACTGAACATAATGGGAACATTCATTCATGTCAGACCTTCTGATCTCTTTTCTAACTATTGCTATCCATAGGAACAGCTTTTCACTAGGGGACAGTGGCAATCCCAATGCATCAAATAATGCAGACAAATGAGCTCAAACTAATTATGAATCTTTTTTTCTGCTTATTAATAACATGAATGTACTGTAGCTTCTGCACCATCATATATCTGAGTCTGGGGCAGCCATTCTATTTTCTCACATATTTACATGGGCTGTGTCCCAATTCAGGGTCTGCACGCTTGAAGTACGCAATTCAAGTGCGGTTACGTCAACGCCACGTGCCGACGGCTGTCCCAATTCGAAGTGTGCTTCAAATGCATACTCCAAATGTGCCGTCGATTTCCCCAAATATTAAGCGTGGTCCGGTGCACGCTTCGTGGCCCCATATATCCCACAATTCATAGCGCGGCGGTGGGTGTGGAGAATTTTGCCGCAAAATACGGCAGAAGGGAGCGGCCGAAGAGTTTTTTTTTTTTTCAAAACTTTATTGAACTTATAAAGCGAACAGTCAGTCATTCCAGTTCAGTTTGTACAGTAGACATACAAGGCAAATAAGAGTAACAATATACAGTACAATGAAATAAGAAGGATAAATAAAGGATAAAAAAAGAAAAAAAGGGGGGGGGAATGTGACAGACTTCATAACAACTTTGTACTTGAAAGTTGTGACAGCTCATTCGTTAAACATTTCTGAATGAATTTCAATCAATGATAAACCTTTTTTATTGGAAGTTAATTTAAGAGAGTTTAAGTAATATTCAATTTCAGTCAAAAACAAATTAAATGATGGGGTTGAGTTTTGAAATTTACATTTATGTATGTGGAATTTCCCTAATAAGATGGAGCGGCCGAAGAGTGAACTGTCAAAAGTACTGAATATGACGTCACTTATTTATGTGCGAATGTTTAATAATTAAAGTCGGTCATATATCCACAAAAAAGCTGAAAGTCAGTGAGATATATATATATATATATATATATATATATATATATATATAGTTATTTACTAACTAATCTTAAATGACTGTTCATCACAGAAATGAAGCCCAACAATCATGTTTTACAGTCCCGTGGTCTCAGCCTCAGATACTCAACTAATCAAAGTGATGTCATGACAAAAATGAATGACCAACAAAACATTTTTCTCCTTCATTTCTGTCAAACAATGCTGTATATAACCTGTCTTGCGATTATTATCATGGTTGCTAGGCAACCTGAACAGCGCGACGAAGCGTATACAGTCCCATTTCACAAGCCTCTCACTTCCGCACGTCTCGTACTTATAGTACGCACCGTACGTAGTACGCGTAGTGCGCGTACTTCAAGCGTGCAGACCCTGAATTGGGACACAGCCATGGTCTCCCTTACTTTGCGTCTTTCCTTTCTTCTGCTCTGTCCTGTCGTATGTCCTCACTCTTTGCATTTGTATTTGCTCCAGCACATCCATCCAAAGTCACGTATTCACACATCAGTACTACAGCCTGGGGCCTAGTTGAAGTGATGCACCCAGCTATCAATGCCTTTGATTTGACTGTTAATGGGCTGACGTGGACCACCCAACGTCCATGATTTTGAATTCCTGAATTCGTCCTCCAACAAATGTGCTATTTCACTCTAACACACTCCCATGCACACTCGAAGCTACCCATTTTCCCTTTGTGTCTATCCACATCACTTGTTTCTTTTCATGTCCTTGCTTTCTTTTCCTTATTCATTCTTGTTCAGTCTTGTTTTTATCTTCCTCTTTATCACCGTTATTATTTTCCTCGTTGTCTTCTTTTTTACTCACTCCCACTAATCTGCTTTGAGTGTATATCAATGCAGTATTCTCATTTTAAATTGAGAGTAATGGTGCTAAAGATTATCAATACATTAAATTAAAACCCTTCCTGGAATCCATAAACATCACTGTTTGATTGCGCAAATGTGTTTGTGTCTAAATTAGCCTATCATCTATTCATTGCATTTCTGTTCCAAAACTTTATGCTGTTTTCAGTTTGTTTGTCCACCTTTTTCTTTCTTTTCCACCTTACCTTATAACCCCTTTGTGTCATTCTGTGCTGTTCATTCTGAAATATGACATATTGTCTTTAGTCCTGAATGCAAACTGGAGAGGTCATAGTCATGTTGTTCCTCCAGAACAGTTCTGTTGTTTTTTCCCCCTGTCTCCCTCAAAATGTTTTTATTCTTACTCAGTTATTTCTGTGTATTATGCATCTCTTAAGGATCTTTCTCCTTGTTAGTTAATGTATTTGGTAACTTTTCAGTTGATGTGAGTCATTTAGACATTTAGTGATGTGATCTTTCTAGGTGAGGTAGCTCTGCAAGTTGGCAAAAGACTTATGGCTCACTCGTTTTGTTGTTTCTGTCTCTCTGGTTCAGTCTCCTGCTCTACCTGCCTCTTTGTTTTCACTTTCACACTTTATCCAGTACGTTTTTTCACACTTTGTGGCTAAAGGACAAACAGATATGTACTCGGACAAGCACTTACACGCAACCACAAAGTGCTGAAATGTGTTTGGAGTTGATTTGCTTTTAATGTGTTTTTTCCCACCACTCAATAATCTTTTGTACTGACTGTCATTCACAATGACAGCTGTCCTCCTGTGTTTTATCGTGCGTGTTTGTGTGTGCCCATGCGTGCAGTCATTGATGGTTTCACAGTGTGGAAACTTGCCAGTAGCAACACCACGACAGACATTGACAGTTCTTTTAACAGAAGAACTATTTTAGTGTTTCTGCCAGTTTAATGGTTACGGGTCAATTTGCTCAATTTGTTCCAGTCTCAAAGTGGAGATCGTGGAGAGACACACAGACCTATTGTAAAGAGCCATCATCTCTTGAACTCCAAAAATTGATTTGTACTGCATTTAGCAGACAATTTAATAACTGATGATTGATTTACTGGATCTTTTAGATGTGTCAGTGGAGGTGTTTGGAAGACGGTGACTCCGAATTTAAAGCTTACTTTCTTTTGTTTTGTTTTTTTCTGATTTGAAGATTAAAAAATAGAAGAAAGAAAATCAGTCTATTTTGATATTCTTTACAGGTTGAAATTACTGTTTATACCATAACATATTTTACCCTCTAAGACTGCACTTAAGCTGGCATTTTTGAAATTGAATCAAATCAAATGAAATGTCTAATGGGAAAATTGAACATTCATGTTGACAAAAGAAAGATCACTGATTGCAATTCCCCTCAGGCCATGCAGCATTTATAGCATTTTTCATTTTATTGGTTGGTTGTACAGCCAACTGTACACCAGCTGTACATCAGTGAATCCAAAGGATGCTGTTGCATGCCTGCGTGTACAATTAGATGAACGCATAAATGTGTTCTTTTTAAATTTTGAAGCATTATTCAACCGAACCAAACTACTTATGGATAAAAAAACGAAAACAGATATTATTGATTGAAATCAAGCATTACAAAAATTGGTTTAAACAAATTGATATCTAAAACCTCAAGTGCAACGTTAAACCAAACCTGCTTGTTCCTTCCTTTAAAAAATAAATAAATAAAAGATATTTCAGTCATGTTAAAATTAAATGAGCTATCACTTGTTTATTTAAATTGCGTGAGTGAAACAAATGTAAACAGATGAATAAATAAAGCTGAATTATGTAAGTGCATTTAAATGTAAAATTTTCCCATCTACCTCTAGATTACCTATAAGGCACTGAGCTCCTTGGACCCCAGTGCTGATCTGACAACCCAGCGGGGACAAGTTTTCAAGCAGAGGAATGAGACCCACCATCTGTTTGTTGGGCTGTACCCAGGAACCACCTACTTCTTCACCCTTAAAGCATCTACCAACAAGGGCTTTGGTCCGCCTGTCACTACCCGCATAACCACCAAGATTGCAGGTAAACAATACTGTTAGGTGTTATTTGCTTCTTAAAACATTAATACCACATACAGACAGTAAAAGCGTGTTTATTCGACAGCCTGTGTGCTGACATGTCAGTCAGTTGCACTATAAATAAGCGTTTTAATTTGTGTCTCTCTTTGTCTGAATGACCATTTGGTTGTTCTCCCATCTGGCTTTGTATCCCCCTGTTTGTGTCACCAGCCTTGGTCCACAGAAAATGTCAGTCGCTGCACAAAAAAAGGAAAAACAATCAACTTTTGTGGCAAGAATTGTGAAGTGCCCTCATATGTTAATACAGCTCTTTATTCTTGAATGAGAGAACATTATCATTTCAACTGTTTAGAGAAGGCTATGCTGTGATGCCCAAATGACAGAATGACTGATGCTAAATAAAACCCTTCAGCTCATTCTTTGTTATCTAAATCTCTCTGTGTGCCTTTCTGATTTCACATTTTGCCTTTTTTTTTCAACAATTCTCCTGTAAGCCCTTTACAAATCTTTTACTGGATTGTCTCTCCTTTGTGGTTTGTTTAGCTAATTAGACCTCATTGAGGCAGTTGTGACCTTTGAAAAAACAAAAGAAAACAGAAAGCTCTGAGGAGACACTCCCTGTAAGTTTGTGCTAAACCGATAAACTCTTATGGTTACAAGCCAACTTTATAGAGAAGGAACTCTGAATAAGTATCGCATTACTGAGAATAATTTTAATTTAGGAATGAATACAAAAGCTGCAGAGTAAAATATGAACATTTAGAAATATAAACCACTCGGTATTTCACTGAAAGCTTGTCACTTCCACATTTGTCAGTCTCATTACATAGTTGACTAGCATACATAGATCTTGTGCTTTCACTTTGTTTCAAAAGAGGCTCTGTATTCAAACCACTTCACTTATCTGTATTCAGTCCTGGAGTCTGTTAAGTGCCACAACAAGTGTCCACTCTTTTACTAAAAAAAGCAGTGTGGTTTATAAAAAATGTGGCCTGAAATTGTTTTCTGTTAACGACACTATTCAACTTAGTTCAATTCCATTCGGTTTTATTGATATAGCGCCAAATCACAACAGCAGTTGCTTTAAGCTCTTTATATTGTATAGTAAAAACCCTACAATAATACAACCCAACAATAATACAGTAAACTACAATATACGCTACCATGTGTTGACAGTATACACGTCACTTCTATTCCCTATAATATAAAAAACAAAACAAAATGTGGGTTTGTGGCTTAAAGTCAAATGCGAATATACCACTGAATCCTTGTCACAGTGCTGCTGTACACGATGAAGTCCTGACTGATCTAGAAGATGAATGCGTAATGTGTTAACAGTATGTTTTAAGTGTTGTCCTATCTGTCAACACCTACAGTGATTTTTAGTGTGACCTTTCCACCGAGCCTCTGTTCTTCCATCATCCTTTCAAAACTTAACAACACATTGCCAAGAGGAACAAAAAGGAAATGTGGTGCCTCCACACATAACAGATGTGTCTTCTTTCAAATGTCACGCCATCACCAATCTTTATTATCTCGTTCAGGAGCTACATGATGTAGAGATTTAAATTAAATGCTGCAGACACATAGAGATAGATGGACAGAGTGGCGGGGGTAGGATTCATGCTAATAACCTGAATGCCATACCAATCAGGGAAAAAAGTGTTGATGTTCTACTCAGACATTTATATGCTGCACCTCCAGTATGAGGGCATGACAGATGTGAAATTAAAATTTGAGTGTAATAGAATAGCTGTGAAGCCCTCGGCGGTGAAGCTTACATCTACTTCTTCTTTACCTTTATACATCCTGATAATGTCATTCTGGTTGAGATATACTGTGATGTTAAAAAAACAGAACATTTCATAGCAATTTAGCATTTACATGTTTTAAATCAGGGATTCGACATACACATGGGAGGGTGCGTTTTTTCTTCCATTGTTGACTCAGAGGAAACATAGCTGGCTTTGCCATATGCCCGTCCGTCTTTGTCAGTGACGAAGAAGTAGACCTCAAAGGTTGGGTTTTTTTAGACTTCTTTTTTTATTCAAGTTACATTTAATAGTTACATTAACCCTTTAAAGGCGAGACCATAAAAAAAATGTATTTGTATACTACCACAAAGGTACTAGAATGCCTTTCTGGTAATATCTTGCAAAGCACTGTTGGTGTGCATGTAAGTCAAGAAACATATTGTATTTCTGTGATTTTATACCTTTACAAACCCTTTGTACAGAGTTACTTTTGGGATTGGTTTTGGGATGTATCGCTATTTCTAAAACATGTGTCATTAGAAGGAGGATGATTGTTGGTCAGCTAGCATGTTCACTTGTTTCAAATTGCAGTCAAACCCTTTTGAGATATTGGTTTCTTGTTCAATAGGGCACAGTCTCTCGTACAGACAATCCATCAGTCTGAGATGCATAGGTCAAAGATATATCCAAACAGGGATATATCTTCTTTGCTAGGGTCTTGTACATGTGTATGAGCATGCTACAAAGATCAGTGTCTCCAATATGTTCACTGCAGGCATGAATGAGTCAAGGGCAAAGGTCATCTGTCTTTGTGTGGGCATCATTATTCCAATGTTCGATAGTCGAAAGAGGATTGATCCCACAGGCATCAGATTGCATGGCCTTGCCCCATAAAGTTAGATGCTCCGTCTATTATTTATTAAACAGGAAGAAAAACCCAAAAATGACAAATCATGCACTGTCACAATGCTTGTAACATCTCGGTATACAAATATATGTCAGTATAGTAGAATTACACATCCTTGTACTTTTTTCTTGACATTTATCATATTTACAGTTTTTAAAAGATCTCATATTTTATTCATCATGTGTAAGAACTGTACCTCCTATGTGCTGGCTCTGGGCGTGAATCGTTGATGGGCAAAGCACATGTATCTTTATGTGGACCTCTTTGCTCCATTGTTTGACAGTCCAAAGAGACATGATCCCACAGGCATCAGATTGCATGATTGCTTTGGCCTTGTCACATAAAGTTTTACAGTCCAAAACAAAAACCATGTATTGTTACAATTCATGTAAAATGTCAGTATACTAATGTATAGTATGCTAAAGTTACCAGAATTCACGTACAATGCTAATAAATCTGCATATTTTGTTCTAGACATTTACTATATTTATACTTGTGAAATTGTTTTAGCCTTAATTTCATCTGATAGATAAATAAAAGTGTTATATAAACACCAATGATCAGAAAAGTTTTCATTTGTTTTGTAACGAGACATTTTGAGTTGCATTAGCTTCAGGTCACAACTTTTACCACGAAGGGACAAATCAGCCATGTTTTTAGAAAATTATTTAAACCTTATAAAACTGTCTTATTTTGAACTTGTCATGTTACTTAATTATTTTCATTAAAGGCTTCCTGGAGGGCAGCTAATTAAAAAGGTCTTTCATTTCAAGACAGATTAACATCCGGTGGGTTTTTTTCTGAGAATAACAAAACTATGACATGGCTCAAACAGGTTAACTTAATTTCAGTGTCTTTTTAAGAAAGGTATAAGGACTCAAAATGTGCTCTACCAAATGACTGACCACAACCCAGAGCTTTTTAAATTATGCTGGCCAATAAAATTGTCCGTGTACGGTAACCTGTTTTAAAATTTAAATTTGTTAAACCTTTTCAGCCCCCATGATGCCAGAGTATGAGTCAGAGTCTCCACTTAATGAGACCGAGACAACCATCACTATCCTGCTGAAACCTGCCCAGTCCCGCGGAGCACCTATCAGGTAATTTCTTAACATTCCTTAACAAAATTTTAGTTTCTTTTTCATAGAGTTTCTTTTACTATCCTCTGCTGTCCTACTCACATTTTTCCTCCCAGCATCCCATCTACCTCCTTTTCATTACCCCCCCTACTTTTTTCCATCCATGTTCTTTTGGTCTTCCTTCAGGGCCCTTTTAGAGCCATTGCAGTTACTCACACATATAAGTCTAATTTGTATGCAAAGGAATTCAGAGAATGATTTTTTTTTTTTAAATTTGTCAGTGAAACATTTTGCCATTACTCATTTTGCTTTTTGTAACTTTTTGGCTATTCACTAGTGGAATTGCAACTTCTACTGGACATTGCAGGCCCAAGTGTCTGATACTTTAGCTGGTTACTTGAAACTTTGCTTTAATTTAAGGTTTCAGCCATCAAATTCTTAACATAAGGAAATGGAAATTTGGATTTTATTGAGCATATTGTACAGAAAACACCGTATTCATAGTCGTATACATAGATATTGATGGTGTTATTAATTTATACCATACATGTGAAAACAAGGACTAAACAGTATAAAAGAAAAAAGCCTCAGCATAAACTAACACTTGGAGTGGGTTTTTAGCTTGGCTCACAAAGTGTGTCTGTACTTTGCTGACACTACCAGTTTTGGTTAACTAAAAGACACATTTAACACAAAATGTAATTAATGCTAATTCTTAGTTTTATCAACATTCAACAAAAAGTCAAACAGGACAAACAGCACCCACATGTCTCTTAAGGCCCCGGATAAACAGGCCTTGTGACCAGTCAGTGGCAACCATGAGACACAAGGGAAAAAGTGTGTAATCTGGTGGCTGCAAGTTGCTAACTGTCAGTGAAATTGACTATATGAGCCTCATTCAGACAGGCCAGTGGCACCTGCTGATCACTAAGGAAGAGTGAATGCTGCAGTGGTTGCTGGAGGTTGCTGACAGTCACTGGTCATTGGTTGCAAAGAGGTATCCAATCAAAAATCTTTTGATTGCTTTGGTCTCCAGCAGGTTGCCATAGTCAGCAGCAGATTGTGTGGCTTGTCTAGCAACCGGAGAAATCACAACGTTTGTGGTGCAAGAACATCTTTGCAAATGACTTCTCCAATAAATAGATTGTATTTGCATGTTCTGTAAAATCCCTTAGAATGCTTTTATCAGGCACACACAGGTTTTATTTTCCCAGTCACCAGTCCACTGTATTCACTTCAAAACAAAGCAGCGAGTGAAGGCACCCAGCTAATTTATTTCTTTTCCTTTTCTCATTTTTTCAGCCAGCATGTTTTTAATTAAAAGTTCACTTTGAACATGTGATCTCATCCATTTAATTGGTGCAGGGGAGAACATTATTCTCGCTCGCCTTTAGGGAAATAGAGCTTCGACAATGCTGTGTGGAGAATATATATCACTTCAATTTAGACTTTGGGAAATGGATTTGTGAAATGTGAGTGTAGGTCAGTGGTTTAGCATTAATTTTTGTAAATCCCTTATCATATCTCATCATTAATCACCCGCAGATGGCAAATATATCTCATGTTGAATTAGGCCGCACCCTCATCGCTACCATCTTCATGTGTTTATCAACTAGAGAAAAGCCCATTAATGTGTTTGCTTATTATGTGTGTTTGGTGCAAGTATTACATATTTTAAGTGCCAACAGATGTACGTGTGGAAGCAGGAAAAAAAGGCATCTGTTTGTTAATGTGCACACAAATGTTTTTGCTGCAATTGTTTTCTTATTCATCCTGCAGATCAGAGCATCTGAAATTTAGGAGGTTAGATAAGATTTTTTTTTTCTCGAAAAGGCTCTGTAAAGCGAAGCAGCTGTTGAGACACACACTCATAAGACACACACATCAGGCTGCATGCTCAGGTGCCTACAAGTTCACTTTCACATAAATGCACACAAACGGAAACCATTGTAAATGTTTACAGTGACTGTCAGTGCAGATATGCACCAGTTGATTAAAATCCAGTGCTTAATATTGTGTAGGTCTCCTTCATGCTGCTAAAACAGCTGCTGGGCCTGTCATGGAATCTCTGAGGTTGTCCTGTGGTATATGACAGTAGCACATTACAGATTATTTGAGCCCAGCGGGTTAAGATTTAGACTTCTATGGATCTGGCTTGTTCTCGGGCATCCTGAGTCTCGAGGTTGGCTAAGCATCATGGATTCTGTTACATTCCTTCAACATGTCTTGATGAGATTTTGCAAAGTGAACAGTGCATTGTCCTGCTGTGCAAAACCACTGACATTGGTGGGTGGTGTTGCCATGATAGAGTGGCTTGGCTGGAAGGAATATTACTTCAGTGTGACACAAAATGACATCCACATAATATAGTTGCTCCAAAACAGGAACATGAAGAAAATAACTCTCAAAAATCTCTCAGTTTTACTTGCCAATATATTCATACATACATGCTCCATTCATCAGAGTGCATGACAAAAAACATGTCTGCAAGCCTCAGCAAAACACTTTCTAGAAGTATACAGTACCAGTGGAAGGTCTGAACAAACTTTTCATTGGTACTGATGAGATATATTTATTTCAAGCCTTAACTGTAAACTTCAACTTTAAAGCTTAAAACCAAGTTTTAACAGTGACAGTAACAGCTGTCTATTTGAGGAAAAAAAACAAACAAAAAACCCCCAAAGAACACACATACACACACAGTGATTTCTTCACTTTTCGAATTCACTCGCTTTATGTTGCCTAATAATCACACAGCCATCCACCAGTCTCAGAAAATCCCCTTACTCTAAATGTTCAAGCTGTAAAGGTGTAACATCTCACAAACAGAGTAAAGGTACAATAACACACGTACACACACCTATGGATATGTATTCAAAGACATGGATAGTTACAACAGAAGCACACACACATATAAGGGCTCCCAAGCGCTCGACACAGACCCACACATACACAATTCCCTATCCGCTCCTTGTGCTAGGCCCCTGCTTCATCCCTTGTGCAGTCTCTGAAAGCCATTAGTTTGAAATGGATATTTTACCAGAAAGGCAGAAACAGCAAAGAGAGTGACAGTAAGGGAGAGAGAGAGGGACTCATCTTTGGTCATCAGCAATTATCTTTTATGAAAGCTGCCAAACGGGAACAGGGGATAATTGGCCGCGGCCCCCTTCACAGAAACATACATTTCCCTAATTGCTTATAATTGTGAAGTGAGTTCTTGGCGTGGAGGACGGAGGTAATTGCGGAGGGCCGCTGCGTTTGTCCTGACCGCTAAAGGAGCCCTCAGCCATTCATGAAGCCTCTCAGAGTGTAATGGAAACACACATACACATGAAAGCAGCTCCACTGCACAAAGATAGATGTTCATTCAAGTATATAAACACCCCACTACACATGTGTTAAAATACACACAAGCACAAGCACACCTGCCAAAGCACATACAGGTAAATGCGCACCTGTTAGAGAGCATGCACACACACACGTGCTATTGATGTACACATAAAGAATATAAGGCAAGAGGAGACACGTTTGGACTTTGAAAAAGATCCATTCATTTCTACCCTCACCGTTCTCTTATACACACACACACACACACACACACACACACACACACGTATTTTCTTCCTTTAAGCTGTACTGGGGTGCTGAATCAGCCCAGGAAATGATTTGCCAGGAACTTTGTTTGAAGTTTAGCTTCTAAAGTATATCTGTCGTTCAGAAATAAGTGACCCTTATAACAAATTATACGCCTTTTTAATGGTTAGTTTGGGATTTTGTGAATTTTTTTCCCCCTCATAGCAGACCTCGGGCCTCTTCTGCTAATGCTTTCATTGTAATAATGAATTTAAAGCACTCTGTGAGCTACAGGGGATAGTAAAGTTGAAGTAGAGTTGTCAGTTTTATGTGTTATGTCCCTATTTCAAAACAAAGTCTGTCTCTACTGTACTAACTGGACAAATAACAGTTGAAATATTGTCAGTTTATTGTGATTAATTTTTTATTCTTTTCAAAAACTCTGGCTGTTGTCGTTGCCACGTAAACCATCTCCTCATAAGTATTGCTTTAGCTAGTGATAAGTAGATTTGTTCCTGTTTCAGTAAACAACATAAGACACTACTTTTAAAGACATCATTTATTTTTCCAGCTCCTACCAGCTTGTTGTGAAGGAGGTGCGCAAGTCCAAGACCCGCCGTGCCGCTTCTGAAGCCCCCGAGTGTTTTTCTGTCCCAGTGAGCTTCCGCAATGCCTCCATCTTGGACTCACCCTATTACATTGCTGCTGAATTACCACCGTCCAGCCTCACGGTGGTACAGCCCTTCACTGTGGGGGACAACAAGAGCTATGGTGGTTTCTGGAACCCTCCGCTGTCACCTGCCAAGAGCTACAGCATCTACTACCAGGCAATGAGCAGAGCCAATGGGGTGAGTCTCAACTCTCCAGAAGTACCCATTGTAACAGGAAGTGGCATGTTCATATTTTCCATTTGGCCATATTAGATTTTATTTAAAAGTAATTAGACAAATTAGATTAGTTTACATTGTGGGTTTATTGTCATGTCATTAATAACGGGAATAATAGTGACTTTTGAGGCGCACAACACATGGTGTAACAAATTTGATATGAAGCTTTACCAGGATTATCTTATTTTTATTTGTCATAAAAAATAATTTTAAAAAAACAGCAACTTTAAAACCATTCTTTGGCAAGCAAAAGCAAAAGTAAAAACAAAAATATTATTTCTCCATCTCAGCAGATTATTTAAAAAAAGGGCCAACAATTCTGTTCCTAAGTCATTAATGTGACAGCAAGTGATTGAAGTTAGAATACATTATGTTATGGGCGTCTTGCGTGACTTCTCAAGCCTGTAGTTTAATATACTGAAGGTTATGTGTTTGCTTATCAGAATAAATAAATAATTAATATAAAAGAACACAATTACAACTCCCTCTGGGAATCCCCACTCCTAGCATTCAGCTGTTGATGTCTGTTTGCTGCCCTTTTTGTCTGGTAATTATACTGTCTGCGAATACAACAACACCTCGCCCACCTCCCGCCACCCGTGTCCTTCTCATAACTCATTCACAACTTCAACTTGGCTTTTGAATTTCCATAATACTCTGAACTCCTGTGGGGGTTATTTTAATTTTCCAACGCCGTAACCACGGTAACTCAGTTTGGAGAGCGAAGCCGGGTGAGCTGGCTGACTGTTGTGATGTAATATCCTCCTCCAGAAAGCAGATTTCCCACAATGCAGTCATATGGAGAAAGGCTGTGTGCAAGCGGGTGTGTGTAGGGGGGGAATTCTTGCATGACTGAACAAGTGTGACTGTGAGCAGATGAGTATTCATTTAAAAGTGTAAATACTCGCTCGTGTGCCCCACTTTTGTGTATCGTGTGTGCTTTGCACACCTGTATGTACAGACCCCAAATCCAGTCAAATCAGAGTTCCTTATTTGATTGGATTTCAGTCAATCCAATCAGTTTCAGGTTTGTTTAGATGATGAATTGGGGCATTGTGTGGGTGCTTAGTGGTTAAAACGGAAATAAAAATGCAAGCGCACCTGTGTAGTCGCCTTAAACAAGATGATTTGATAAGGAAATCAGGCATAGAAATAGACACGTGTTCATAAAGCATGATTTTTTTGTTTTTTACCTGATTATACTTCTCTTTTAAATTTCAAGTGATTGCAACAGCCAGGGTGGTCTATCGATTTTACTTTCCCAGACAGAAAAATGTCAGATAAATGTTAAATAAGTAAGATTTAAAATGATGGACTTTACTGCAGTCTGATCAAACCATTTGAATTACATGTCAAAAGGAAAAGTCAGTCGTTATTACTACATTACTACATACACTATATAATACATGAGTCGACTTTTGTTGTGATTTGGCATCATACAATTAAAAATTAATTGAATTAAAACATTTTAATTTCAGGCACAAATCTTTGATATTTTGTGACTGCATTGCTGTGCAACAGTCTCTTTTTAACTAACCAGGGTTACATACAGTATATTTCAGGGATCTGAGGTGAGTAAAATCAAGGAGTCAAAACCTCCAAAGATAATTATTAATGTGGATAATAGTGAAATCCTAAAGTGGCAAGAGTAATCATATTGTTCCACAACATACATTACATATAGGACACAGGACTCCTGAACACGGTGAATGAAAATAGGTTGAACACAACTGGACTTTTTGAAGGGCACATCACCTTTCTCACACACCCACGCACACAGGGTCATGTGCAGACAGACATCACACACACACACAAAAATCCAGGTCTTGAGTCAGTTGTTATTTTTTTTGGAGCCATGCTTGCTACTCAGATCTAGCCAGCAGATTCACTGTGGACATTTTCATCCGCTCTGAAATGACTGCAGAGCCACATTGGTGCAGAAAGAAGACAGTCAGTATTTATTTAATGTATTCTGTAAATTGCATTTAGTAATAATATGTGAAAGTGATAGTTTGTCAATCAAGGATTTAAGTTATCTGTAGTCCTCACAAAGTCCTGTGATTTGTTTAATTTCTTTGCTGTCAGTCATTTCGTAGTGTAGGTGTCACTTTTTTTCTGCAGCAGTAGATGTCTCATATTGGAAAGAAACTCCTCATTTACATTTTAGAGGACTTGGCTCATTTGTCGTAGTTTGATCCCATGGATGAAAGTCTGTTTCTCATTCTCTGCCTGCCTTGGATAATCCTACTACTTTTTTCTCCCCCTCTGAGCTCCACCTGTCTATCAAGGAGAATGTCTATCCGCAATCGTTTTCCTTCTTTTTTTTCTACCATATCTCTTGAGGACATTTAGAAGAAATTGTTCTCTCAATCCACCCACTCTCCATCTCTTCATTGCTCACTGCTGTTTTTTTTCTCTTTCATCTAATAAAAACAATCAAATTCTTTTTTTAATCTTCTTCCTCCCTTTCCTAAATTCTCTCCATCTCCATCTGACTTCCTCTATGCTTATGACAAATGTTTTCTCTGATTTAACCCTTCATGCTCATCTGTTGCTCACCCCCTTATCCCCACTGCTTTTCCTCCTTCTCTTCAGCAACCACCTGTTTCCCTGCTTTCTTTTGGGCTTGATTCTCCCAGAGGTAACATCAGTCTGATGCCAGTCTCTCATCTCCTGTCACTGTGCCAGTTAGCTCTGCACACTAAAGCTACTAGGCAATCTCGACGTCTCCATGTTGTGCGTTGCCACACGAGCACACGCGTCGCCCACCCACCCATACACACACACAAGAATAAATGCCTAGGGCAATAAGTAAGAGAAGTAAGAGCAAGAGTGGTTTGGGAGTAGGGAAAGAGAGAGAATTGTGGGAGGGGTAATAGCAATCTAAAAAGAGTAAAAGAGACATTAAACAAGATATAATACTAGAGGCAAAGATGGAAGTCAATAAAGATAAAAACTGATATGAGCGGAACTGTCATGAGTTTGGTTACTGGAAAAAAATACTTTTGACCCAGTGTGTTCATTAGCATTTAACCAAAACCACAATCTATACTTAACCAAGTTTTCTTTTTAAAGATGTACACAAGCAGAAACGAGAATGTGAGCACGGTTATCCATTTTGATCACCTCCCTGTGACCCAAATGAAATCCTTAAGTGGGGTATTTTATTAATTGAGTATGCACGTTGCCTCTGAGCAAATAACAACCAACAATATATTAAAGTTTCTAGTTGCAAATGAAAAGTAACTAAAGAGATTAAGGAGAGGTTTAGAAAGGTTGAAAGATCACACCTAGTGTTGTTAATTTTTTAATATAGAAGCAGGACAAAAGTCTGAAAAAAGATTAAATGTGTCTGAAAGATAATATACACAGAGCTACCTGAAGTAATAGGTTTAAAGAAGGGCGACTGAGAAAGGTCTAACCAAGATTTACTTGTCAACATACATAAAATGATCCGTGGATAAAATGGATAAAAAACAGGATGGGAAATTTGGAAGAAATTCATGGGAGGACAAAAGGAGGTGAAGGATTTTGGAGATTCTGGAGTCAGGGAAGGTGGAAGTATTTGAAGAAAATGGTAAAGGAGGAGGAAGTAGAATGCAAGGAGAAATGGGGTGGGAAATGGCACAAAACAAAAGGACAGTGTGACAAACATGGAAAAACATGCCCTTCTGCAGTGTGAGAAATGCAGCCAGACACCTTTCTTGACAAGTAAAAAGCCTCAGGGGTTGGCCAAGATGCTCTGACAATCAACGTCACACACGCACACGCACCAAGCAAGCCTCAGAGTGCAGTTTTTGGAGAGTGTAGGAGAGAGACAGAGGAAGTTTTACCAACTGACAGTCAGTGTCAATCAAGATGCACTCAGATGACTCAGAAATCCCTAAATGCATTTTTTCTGTGTGCTGGTGTATGACTAAGGCTCACACACTTTCGTACGTTTGGCTTGTGGGTAAGTGTGTAGGAATTTTTGCACGTACATATGTCTAAGTTTGCATTTGTGATAGACTTATTAAGATTCTATTCATTAAACAGCCATTTTTCAAATTAAACAATGGAAGCATATACTGTGCATGAGCAATTCATGCCCATGCGTTTGCCTGCTCATCTGAGTATCAAGAGTTTTTGGTAAAAGAATGAGCTTCAGGAAAAAGAAAAAGAAACAAAGTGTCAAAGACAGGGTAACATTATTATTATTTTTTTTAAAGTTGTTACCCTGGCTACATGGGGTTGCCTGGGAACTCCAACAGCTAATCACAGTATCCAGAAGTCACAGAAAAAACATACATGATTGAAAATCCTACCAGTCGGTTAGAACACTGAGCCAACCAACTGTGATTGAATTGGGGAAAAAAGGAGAGGAAAAGACTGGCAAAGATGGAACGATAGATGGATGGAGAGAGAGCTCACCCACACAGCAGCTGCATCTCTCTTGCACTTTTAGTATTCCTGTCAGGCTCTACAACGTTAACTACTACACACAGAAATGAATGCTGTGTTCCATTGTAAACACCTCAACCCCCTTCTGGTCTCCAAATGCTCTGTATAGAGTCAGGGCAATAAATCCTTATATTTATTAGCTTCGCTTCTTATAACCCCCTGAGGCTTAGTCCATTAGCATGAGCCAAGTGGAGGCCGTGTTTCTGTTCACAGTGACTGTGAATCCAAAACAACCACGCCTCTAAATGGACCATAAATGGGTACAATAGGGTCAGTTTATAAAGAAACACAATTCATTGGTCCTCATGAAACTGATCGTATTCCAACTGTGTCCATTCATATGATACATTTCACTCTTAGAGGAGTAGGCATATGAAAGAAAGTATTTTGAAACATTTGTTACTTTTTAGGCCTAATCAGACAGTTAAAAAAACGATGTTTGAAACCCCCAGGATGTCACCCATTGACTTTTGAAGCCTTAGAAGTAGCGTTTTTGGATGGTTATTTCTTATTCTTCGTCTTATGCTTTTACTGCCCCTTGTCTGCGGACCCAAGGTGCAAACTCTTGGGAACCAGTCTGGACTGTGCGTACCTCAGGTTATAGCAGAAGTGATTCCTATATCCTGTTAGTTCCCTTACATATAAATCCTTCTAAAGTGCAAGGAAATAGGTATGTGTAGGTTCTCACATATGTCCTTGTAAGTTGCAAACCTTCAAAAACATAATAACTCATATGCCAAGCAAATAAAGGGGTCACACAATACTAGAATCTTGGTAGTCAGTAGCAGTACTACTAATATATTTTTGTGGTGTAATTACAGTATCATAGAAATGAGCAGCATTGAGCTCTTTTTTTGAGGAGCCATGTTAATGTGTTACAAGTACAAAGTTATGTTACCTTTGTGAATATTTTATGTTGAGCATTGCTGCGACGCAGCTGTAAATTCAGTATTCATTATATTCTGTATAAATGAAATTATGTTTTGACAAGTTTAGTGTCCCATATCATGAATCAAAATATCTTCAAAAACAAGTCTCGTTTTGTTTTCCCCCACTGAGGAATTTGTTCAGTCTCTAGTAGATACAGCATCCATTTTTTTTAGAAATAGCAAGTGGCATGATTTTTGTCATTAGCACACATGTATTGGCCTGGTGAAATCCCTTTTTTAGTCTTACGAATCAGTTTTTCTTGCCCTCTATTTTACATATTAACTGAAGAGTACATTAATTGCTCTTGAAAGCCATGTGTGTACATGTGACTCTTATCATACATTCACTCTCAGTTTTCTACAGGTTCCTTCAGTCAAATTATGCACAGAGACAAATGAGGGAAACGGATAAATAAGACAACAAAGCAGTTGAACAGCCAGGGATTGAGAGAGTCATTATTCAGACAGACAGATGGACAGATGGAAAGCAGACAGAGATTTAGTAGAAGCAGGTGTGTTTGAAGATGCTCATAGGATCTATCATTTGCTTGCATGTATCCTTTCATAAATCTTTGTAAACATGACAATAAAATGAACAATATAAGTTAATGGTGTTAAATCCTCAAATACCAAACTGTAGTTTGAATAGAGCTGGACTTACTTTTGGCCCCTGACCACATAATTAAATCTAAAAAGCCAATCTAGTGGAATATATAAATGATGTTTTTGAGTAGGGGTCAGATGAGGTGCAGGCTGCTACCATTTGTTCTCTTATGTTTAACTTTGTTATGTTATGTTTTGGAGTGTTTATGAATTAAAACTTCACTCAAAAAAATGAAACGTTGACTTTAATTAAAATTATTTTGTCAACAGGTTCCACGAAATTGAATTATGTTAGTTTAAAGCAAAAATCTTTAGTTCATCTAATTTAAAAAAACTACTTAAGATTAACAAGACATATTTAAGACTAACTAAATCAAGTTATGTTGTATGAACATAGATGATATATTTTCAGGTTAGATAGTTTAGATTAGTTACTTCAACACATTTCTTATTTGTGGCAGTAAAATGTTAAATTTAAGTTAGATTAATTCAAATATTATATTTTCAGCCACCTTGTGCTTTATTAATTAGTTTTACATAAATCTATTTTGTCAACAGGTTCCACACAAATGAATTAAGTACATCCAACTTATTTTTTAAAATTTATTTTATTGCCAACACATTCAGTGAGCATTTGTGTAAACCCAGTCCAAAATAAAACACAACAGCTCATTAGGGTTAGTAATTAACAGTATGTAGACAGATGCAACATCAAGACTTTAAATTAAATGTCTGTATCTACCAGAAATAGAAGAGAAAAAAAACGCATTGAAGATCACATAACACATTGATAAGATGACACTTGAGTTATGCACATGTGATGCTAGTAAGGTCTGTGAGTGTTTTTTTCTTTTAGTGTCTAAAATGGATAGCAAAGTTGCTATTTGCAATGATTGCTTAGGGTCAGTCCAGTAACACAATGCCAATGAAGTGCTTTCCTTTAACAATGCAAAGTGAAGTGTCCACCTCAACAGCCACAATTTAAAAAAAAAAATGTAACAACAACAACAACAACAATAATAATAATAATCATAATAATAATAATAATAATAATAATAATAAATAGTCCACTGATATTAGCAATCAAAGAAAATTACATCACCATCCCAAATAAAACTTTAACAAAACATGCCAACATTATGGTCTAACAATAAAACAGCTTGTCAGCGTTCAGTTTTTTTGCAACAGCACAGCAGTAACCATTTAACACTCGCCACTGTCAACATTTATTTTACCAGTGTTTGGGCAAAAAACTTCAGATGTAAACATTTTAACATGGAAACAATTGTTCGTCTTTAAAAGTCCACAA
This sequence comes from Copadichromis virginalis, assembly GCF_057382275.1. Classification (NCBI taxonomy): domain Eukaryota; kingdom Metazoa; phylum Chordata; class Actinopteri; order Cichliformes; family Cichlidae; genus Copadichromis; species Copadichromis virginalis. The sequence goes on along the minus strand of NC_140622.1, from coordinate 30,040,076 downwards.
AATATACATTCATCCTGCATTCCCAACTTGGATGATCTGATATCCTCGTGTTGGTGTTGTTCCCAGACCATCATGAAAATGTTGTTCCAGGTTCAACATTGCAAGTGACCAATCACATTGTTGTGACGTTATTCTATTCCAAGCCATTCGTGCATTTATGAAATTCCAATGTTGCAAGGACAATATCAATTCTGCTTACTGTTTATTAAAGGGTTACGGTTAGGGTTAGGGTCAGTTGATCGGCGGACAGAGGCGGTTTCACGCAGCTTAAGTACAGTTTTTTGTTTTACGCCGGTTTTTCCCGAAGTCGCAAAAGTATGACGTCACAACATTCTGATTGGTCACTTGCAATGTTGATCCTGGAACAACATTTAGTATGATGATCTGGGAACAACACCAACACGAGGATATCAGATCAACCTCCTAACTTACCCTTATTTTTAGTATGTATTGCAATTACCTTTACAATGCACACAATGTAACACAAACTGAATATGAATATATTTCCACCTCATAACAATATGCCTTGAACGCTAATATACACACCACCCTTCAACATTTCTGGTGCAGTATCATCTCTCAATTAAATCCTTTAAATCTCAATGCTTTTGATTGTCTCTTAGCTTTCAGTCTTGAGGTTAACTGAGATTCAGTGCATATATCCCACCCATTAAGAGTGCACATGCAGAGGCCAGGTCTTCCAGGTCATGCAGGACACACTAGATGGTTATACCCACATCGGCTGGAGGAGTGCTGGCATCAGCTCTTTCGATGGTAAAGATAGCAAGGGTAATTTGTTCCAGCTCCCTCTGAACAGCTGTAGCTTAGACACAAAAACATAGAAAAATGGCATCCAGTTTTAAAAAAAGAAAGAAAAAGGGCCAAAGCTACCCTTTAATGACGTAAACACAATATTAGGAACATGCACCCCAGTGCGCCACTATTTTAGACTACAGATTCAACGATAAATATAAATAGTTTGGGTATACAAGAAGATTTCCCAAAACATTTAAACAGGTTCCATGCAAATTACAACAACAACAACATTACAACATGCAACAACATTAGTTATTCAAAATTTGGTTTAATACAGATAAAAAACTAAACTAAAATTACCAACCAATTATTCTTTGAAGAGGATGCTTGGGTCTTCATTCAGGTAAAAAGGTAGTGCCCTGAGGACACACTCCCTCCCCTTTTCAATGGTTTCCTTCTGTAGAGAGTGGCAGAGATACAGGAAGAGAAAACAGATATACTTTAGGATGACAGAAACTCACATTATACGCAAAATGAATGACATATCCACTGCACAGATAGACATGTACACAAGACCAACTAATCATCACATGGACATGAATAGTTAACCTGTTGGGCAGGGTTTCCACCACATTATATATGTCCATAATGGAGGTAAAGACAAACTAATACATCATCTTTTTTGCATTCAAAACATAACATAAAAACATTCACTTCTGGTTTAACCTAAATCAAGGGATCAGATTTTACATATGTTTAGGTAATTTAAATTTTCCAACGTTTTGAGTACCAAACTTTGTCTTGCTTAATATAAATGTAAGTGCACTGTGCAGCTACCATACACTAGCTGTTTAAATTTGAAAATGATCTTATTAGCCATAATATTTTGCTACCAACAGAATAACGCACCTGTGTGGCTGGGGCCAAAGTTTGTCTAATTTTCTTCCCTGCAACGCCTCCTTTTTTCTTGAAGACTTTTATGAGCTGGTCAGTGTATTGGTCAAGTTGTGTAAAAAGCCTTGGAACATGTGCAGCAGTAGTAATCCTCACATATTCTGCTTCCACCTGAAAATATGTCAACAAACACAACATACTGTACTGTAAATATACATACTATATGTACACATATACAAACTAAAACTAATGTAGTAAGACCTCATTAAAGCTATAATTTTAACACAAACATTTACACAAAATGCTAATGGAGCCATTACAGCTTTTATTGTTATTTATCAAGTTCCAAAAAATATTGATCACAGCTGATCTGAAAAGAATTTCATGCCTCAGGCCCTTGAACTGCAACCATGGTTCAGATGTGGAGAAGAAATAACAGGGGCATGGGATGGGTCACAAAAGAAAACTTAACTTATAAAACAGTTTTGTTTTTAAAAGTATAACAGTTCACATACCACATACAAGCTCAGCAATACCACATACACCACATCAGTATAGGAGGGAGCAGGTAAAGGCAGGATCTGAGATTTATAAAGAAAAAAAAAATTAATTCCTTAATTTCAAGAAGCAAATTATTGTTTGAATTACAACTAAATAAAATACTACTCAGAAGAAAAGCAAGAGATTGACACTGCCATGTGCTAACTTTCTATAGAAGCAATTATCACCAGGTCTGTCGTCCTCCATTGTCTGTCCACTCATATGTCTTGAATAATTTTATTAAAAAAAGTGTGTACTTTCACAAACTGTAATTTATAACTACATTGATATGTATAACTCCGCTAGGAAACATGCTGTATTTACAGACCATTTTTACATAATACAGATTACTGATAGAGCAGAACAATGGTGTCACAGTGGCTTTCGCCCTTGACTTTTTGGATTTTAAATGTCACTTTATGCTATCCTTGCTATCCTATTCGATATTTCCGACTCTCGGATTACAGAAAAGGAATCCCAAGAAAGCAAATGGAAAAATAACCCCTTGAAAGAATAACCCCATGAACCCCTGTAGCTAATCCCTTAATAAAACAAAAAACAATAAAAATGTTTCTTACACAGTCCACAAAATAAGCATGTCCAGGACCCAGTAAAACTAATGTAAAACAAGCGCACGCAAACGATATAACATGTCTTGTAAGACAAACGCAAAATATAACCATGCTGGACATATAGATACTACACAACATAGTCAAAGAAAAAAGTGGTCTTACCTCTCAAAGAAACAGCAACTTGGCGCCAAAACAGCCTTTTTCAGTTAAATTTGAAGTCTTGTGCATGAGCAGGCACAAGCCGTGAAACCTTCTTGTTCTGCGCGGTTTCATTACAACTGTTTTTGCATTACTGCCACCTTGTGGATATACAAGGTATATCGATCCTAATTGACTTAACTTAAATGTTATGCGATCAAGTAACACATTAGTATTATGTACGTTGAATAATAGACACAATATTACTTAGACTTGATTAGAAAAACATATGTTAACTTAACAAAAACATATATTTTAAGTAAAATGAAAATAAATAATTAATATACACTGAACAATCCACCTCATTCATTTTTTTGAGTGTTGTCACATTCAGTGCGGTGGGCTTTTTGTTTGCTTTTGAACTCCACTGCTAAGAGCAACCTTGAAGAAAGAGTTTTTCTTCTGTATTTAAGCACAGAAATTAGCTTAACTTTAGGCTTTGCAAAGCATCTCTTCTTCTTAAATTATTTTGTTTCTTCCTACAGGAAGACCGTTTACAGTAATCTAAGTAAGACCCAAAATGGCACAATTAAAATGAAAATGAGTGTACAGAAGCATGTACATTAGGACTGATTTTAATGCTGAGGTAACACATTTCCGTGTTGGTAGCTGCTGTAGTCTTTATATTTGATGAAGACAAATGGGCCAAAACATGAAAGAGGCCAAGTGGGTGAGATAGGTGCACGCACTGATGACAGCACATCATAAAAGAAAGAAAAGAGGAAAAGGCACGGGCAGCAAAGGAATGAAACGTGCTGGTTTAAAAGACAGAGGCTGAGAGACATCTTCTACCCTATTTTCTGTAAATATCAAGATATGTATACTGTAGTTTTATATTGTACTATGTATGTATTTTTTATAGGGTCACATTTAAATTCATTGGAGAATCATATAAGAGTATTCCTTCAGTACATTCTGTTGTCATCTGGCTCAAGAGCTATGACAAATAATGGGAGAGACATAATTTGGACAAAAGTTTACAAAAGGCAATTAATTAATTAATGTGGTGTTTTGTAGTGTAAAACCTAACAAACCAAAATGGCCAATCCCAAGCCAAACAAACATATATCAAGTTTCACATTACTATAGTTAGTTGGATTTTTCCCCATAATAAAAAGTGTCCCATTAAAACGACTGTGTACAACTGAAAGTCTGCTGATTATCACACGTTTCTCGTTAGTGCCCTAGCTCCTTATCTATCCTACCTTTCTTTGTATCATGCATGACTGACTCCCTTTACTTCCACCATCCCAGTTTTTTTGCCAGTTTATTTCCCCGCTCTGTTTTTCCCTGACTTGGATGGTTTGATTTGAATATCTACCTTGTTTGTCTTCCTTTTTATTGCTATTAATTCTTGTGTGTGCTGGTACCCAATGTTGTACTTTTGCCCTGTTCATTTAAGCAAGAATTAACTGATAGAATCTCACAGATCATATCCAAGTCCTTACTGGCTGTCACTGTATCAAACACTGAATATAAGCATCTTACTATCTCTCAAACCCTCTGCCCACTCCAGTGCAAGCACTACTGCACACAGTTCCGCTGCATATAGACTTAAATAATGGATGTTCTTCTACTTATGCCCATCTTATGGGAATGATGACTGCCCCTGATGACTCTGTGAGTCTGTTGACCCATTTATGAGATCAAAATATTAATCTGCAGCTTTATTCCAGTTCTTAATATTCAACAACAATAGGCTTCTGTAACCCGAGGACTGATGTAAGAAAGTCAAACCTGAGACAGACAACTCTTAAATGCTCAAGCAAGACTAGCCAGGTGCTCCCAGTTACACTAATTAACTCCACCTACTAGGAACCTAGAAGACAACACAGAGGGGCAAAGGGGAAAATACAGTAGGCCCTGGCCAAAGCTTAGGGCCATCACAATGCTGAGAAAAATGAGTGTTTAATACCAATGAAGGTACTTTTGTACTTTTTTCACTTATTTATATATGATGTATGGAAAACCATTCGAATCAACACCAAGAATTGTACAGCATATTGATCCTGGTATGATTGATGTGTCAATCATGTGTGTTTGGACAAAATGAGAAGCCAGTGGCATGGTTTTGTGATCTTACTGATGATTAAGACCAATGATTACGTGGTGTATGCAATATATGCACTGTCAGGCAAGTGGTTACTGTATGCAGTCAACCCATATATTAAAGAGGGTACCTTGTTTTAGTCTGTTAACTATGATTTAAATACATTTTTTAAAACTGTTGTGGACAAATTTCCAAAGCATGATTCCTGATTGATTTTCTGGTTCCTGTTTCAGATTTAACACTTTTCTTTGTCAGTTGTTTCAACGTTTTCTAAAAGTTTTCTAAAACATGGTGCTGAGTTTGCAATTCAAGATATACTGCAGCCTCTGGACATCAGCTGATCTCAATGCCTGCCAATGTCATCGGATGGCTGATACATGCGGCATTTATGTTGTTTTAGCTTGACCACAGTTGCTGTGTATCTGGAGGCCAGTTTACAGCCCAACTATAGCTCAGCTTTTCTTTTTCAAGCTTTGTCTGACTTAATGTCTCTGTCTCTGCAATCATTGTTGTCTGCTCTGTTTTTGGGGGTGGGTGTAGCTCAGGAGGTAGAGTAGGTTGTCTACTAATTGGAAGGTGGGTGGTTTGATCCTTGTATAAAGCACTTTGAGTGCTCAGTTGTATAGTATAAAAGTGCTAAATAAGAACCAGTCCATTGATCATTCTGTACAGAATAGAGCTAGTGCCAATGATTTTTCAATACTGCAACAAACGAAACTTGACTTATGCCTTGGAGAATACTCAGAAAAAAGTCAGATTTCAAAGGGTTTTCCACCATTTTCCTATGTGTTCAACAAAGCCTTACCCTCATGATTCAAAACACTAGTATCTGAAAAATTAACTGTATATTTTACCACAAGGTAATTAGTTAACCTGTCTGTCTCTCTCCACAGGAAACCAAAATCAACTGTGTCCGCTTGGCTAACAAAGGTATGAGCAGCCTTCCATTGATAGTCAACATGCACATTAATTATGATAAGATATTTGTAATTTTAATTTGAAATTTGTTAGTAGTTCATTTTAAAGAAAAAATGGTGCGAATACACGACCCCCTAGAATTGTGTTGTGCTACAAGTGTATCAGCCAAGATGAGAAGATTGCACACTATTCTGGAAAAGGTGAACTCACAACCATCAGCCCGGGCAAACCTATACCACATCCACGTTATCTTGCATGATTTTGTCGCATAGCATTCTCTCTCCATCTCTTCTATCCTTATAGCCCTTTTCACACTCACCTTTTCTGTGACTTTCCTCCATCATGCTATTCTTTTTGCATCTCACACCACATCCATGTTGGTCATCAATGTTCAATGTTCAAATTGTATTCGCAGTATAAAGGGTATAAAGTGGAACATTGGGGCCATTATAATACCAATTGACCACCTTCATTAAACCCAGTGAATGAAGGCTAAAGTGTTAGCTCCAAAACCCATTTCATCTTCTTCTGTTTTGCTTTCCCCATGTCTCCCATTTTTATTTGCTGCTCATCTCTGGCAAATACACCCATTTATGTGCCAGGCAATATGCTTTAAAAGCTTTTCAGCTTGCTATTGATTTTTTCTCTCACCTCGTCTCCTTTATCTGTTTTAGTTTTTCATCTGCATCAGGCATTGATTTGATTTTTCCACATCTCCTTTGTCTGTTTCTGTATCTCTAACTCTCTTATTATTTTTTTGTCTACATAAAACATTTATTGCTCTTTTATGAACATTCTTATCTTTTTTACCATTCTTTTTTTTTTAATCCATTTTCATTTTTTTCTTTTCTTTTTTGAGTGAGATGTACTCTGGTAGGATGTCTACAGTGTCTAAACACTGCGCTCTGTCTGTCTGCATGTATGTGTGCTTGGAAAAAGACATGCTTTTAACTTTGTGGCCGTCTTTCATATATTTAAAAATAATACAAATCTATTTTGAGTATGTGAAATTATATGTAATCCAAAAAAAAAAAGATTTTTATACATGAAGTATCATTAATATGCTGTTATTTGGTGTTCTGAGGCAATGCAGATGGCTGATTTTGCAAATAATTATGATTATGTTTGCTGCATTACCTAATATCCAATATATGTGCACTTATCATGCACTATTGCATATTTACAATAAGTACGTGACATCACTTGCTTTCTTTCTGTTGTTTCTGAACTGCAAAAAATAAAATTGTGAGGCCTTAATCTACCACATTGTGAGCTATTAAGCATTTAAAGGTAACAAAGCAATAATAGCTCAAGTGACTTTTGAGAACAAAAGGAGGGACAACTAGAGCCGCATACCTGCCTCAGTTTTACTCTTCCAAAACAAATATTCTACCATTAAACTTTTAGTAGTTTTACAGTATTTGTATTAGAATGCTGTATAAAGCAAAGTATTAACTAGAGTCAGATGCCAAAATTGGTCTCTCCACCAACTTTCCCATGCCACAAAGTTCATAATTTATTTTCTTTTAACCATCACTTTGTTTCTTCCGTCTTACATTTCCCACTCCCCTGTTTTTATTAACCCTTCAAACCAGGCTAACAGACATAACAAGCTCCAGTGATAACCGCCAACACCATATCTGCATTCACTGACAACTACTTTGTAATAAACATCCTCACCAGCATCACCTCTTTCTGGCCTTTTCCTGGTAATGGGCCAGTCAAGATGCTCATTGAGGGTTATTTCCTAGAAATAAGACCAGTCATATCCCAGCTGAGTGGTATTGATCTCATGGTTCTAGTGCTATCTCTCACCACTGCAGTTTCTCTCCTCCAAGACAGATTGTGCAATTGAAAACCAGGGAGATCTAAAACTTGATGAATTGAAGAAAGACAACTATACATCTTTTTTTCTTAGACTTTTTCTTCTTTCTTTTCCTTTTTTGTTGTTGTTTGTTTTCTCTCTTCCCTTTCTTTCTCATGCTTTCCGGCGGGGACGTGCGACCCTTGGCCTTAGTGGTAATAGGTAGGGGACAAATAACAACGCCGTACATTCTAGTCATCCCAAGCGAAGGTGATTATTGCTTTATAGGCAGAATATTTTCTTCCCAATGTTATGTCACAGTACAACCATAAACACGACGCAAACACTGTTTCATTTTGGTTGTCCCCTGCCCTACACCCTCCCTTTTTTCTTCCCTTTGTTAATTTTTTGGCGTTACCTTTCCTTCTCATCACCATCTTAATACATTTGTTTGCATGTCTGCTCTGCTTCAAGCGTTGCTGGCTGTGCTTGAACGTCCTCTCTGTCTTGCATGCACACATACACACACATTTTTCACACACACACTTAAGTGAAACCATGCTGCTTTTGTGCATGGTCAGTAGCGCAGCTGTTGCACCATTACGCTGATTGTAGGCTTTGTTTTTTTTTAATCTTTTATTCTTTAATAAAGTATAGTTTAATATTAAAAAGAAAACTGACTAGACTATGAATAAATACATTTTTTCCCCTGTTCCCCCAACTTTATTAACAATGCATATACTATTCTGAAAGTATAGTTTCCATTTTTGCAAGTATGATTATCTGATTGAAAAAAGGGATGGTAACAATTTTCATTTGATAATCTTTGACCGTTGTCTCATCCACAATATCCACCTCTTTGCTTATTCTAAAGCCTTCGTATATAGGTCCATGACATTTGTTGTATAATATCAAATCAGTGAAGATGCTTAATTCAGTTGTACTACATGCTCAAACACCTAGCAGAGTACTAAAAATGTTGAATAATAACAACTAAGTGGTCAAAACATCAATTAATATGCAAAAGCCACCAAACAGAGCATGGTGTGGTTTCAGCAGAACCATTATGTTAATTTATGTCTCATATGATTTGTATCCTTGTATTTGGAAAGAAAAGAAATTCATTTCTGAATTTGTCAACCATGTCAAGTTTTGGAGCTTTGCCACCAAGGCTGAATAAATTTGTGTAATTCTTTAGTGAGAGATCCAGCCTTTGAATGTGACACAATTACTGTATATTAACTTCTGAAAAAGAAGATATCTCCTATTAGTTAGTTATTATTAGACACTGGAAGAATTATAGTTCAGTAATGTGTTTTGTCAGCTGTTTACTGCTATTAGTGTGTTTAGTGCAGTGAACAACCTTAAATCGACAGAGCTGGTTACTGTGGAATATTTAAGTAAATTTTCAATGACAAACACAAAATAATAATAATAATAATAATAATACCAGCACAGTTCTTTGAAATCCAATCATCCATCTGTAATAAATACACAGCAGCTAAACATTGTTTATTAAATTGTGTCAAAACCATAGCAATTCTAATCCTCTTAGTATTTGTTTTTCCAATTCAGAGATGTGACAGTAGAATATGAATGTCATTGAGTGATACAACAGTCAAAATGTTGACTTTAACAATGTGGACACAACAGGGAAGCAGTCAGCAAAAAGCATTATTATAAACTGCTGTCACAGTTATTTGTCAAGACTATGAGTTTATTGCACAAGAATACCATAACACTTATTGTCCTGGGGGAAATTCAGTTTGCAAGCTCTCGCAGAAAGAATTATGCATATCATGCACAAGTCTGAAACTATAAACAAATAAAACTCTCAATTGAATAAAAACTGATTATATTTATATGAATGCAGAAGATCTCTGGGTACATTAAAAACCACATCGTTTTAAAACGGAACTTACTTTTGCAATGTAGCAATTCATGTATTATATTTAATATCATATTCAGAGGACCATTTAGGCAGACATCCTAAATTGAAAAAGTGGTGCATAAAATGCAGCTTTTTCTCTTTCTTTGTACTCCACTTAGTAGAAGTCACACTTTATTAATCTATCCTGCTTGAGAAATGCTAAACGACTCGACTTATTTATCTAAAGCTGAGTCTATATGGAACGTAAAATTTGTCCACTTATTATAATCCTTATACTCACAAACCTTTTTTTAAGTAGTAATAATATAACATACTTGAAATTACTTACTTGCGTCTTCCAGAAAGAATACTCTGCAGTCTCTCTTCATGTGTACAAATAAACTCTCACTTAAAGCTGTATTTGTTCAGTTGCTTTGGCAAATACATAAGAGACCACTGTGATAAACTGTCAATATGGCTGAGAACAAATCAGTTAAATAAATAAAATAAATAATTCCCTGACTTCATATGCAGCCCACCACGTGAAGCAGATAAATACCATTGCTACTCTGTGCATGCATGTCTCTCAGACATGGTTGTGGATTGCATCATTCACGTCACATATTAGTAATGCAGAACTAAAAGACAGCCTGCAATTTGAAAAAAGCTTTTGTACCTCTTAGCCAAAACACTGTTGTTTTTGTTTTTTCTCTTTTTTTTTTGTAAAATAGAAATTAATTTCCAAATCATACGTTTTTGCTTACCGAGGGCAAAATAAACCAGAAGGTATACATTGCTAGGTGGGACTTTTACACTGGCAGGGTTTGAATGCCCAGCATGTTCTCAGCTACCATGGCTCATAGGAGCATCAAACCCACCCCTTGTCATTCACACATTGGTATTATATGTCAGTTTTAATTCCCATTCCCATTAGTCCTGAGGTCGATTATAATTGGTGGTGTTCAGAGTCGTGTTGTAACTCACACAGACACTGTGCAATACTGACGCAACATGTGGCTTGCTATCTGAGTATGTGTGTGCATGTGTTTGTGTGATATGGGTGTGCATGAGAACACTGTAAAAGTAACATTTTGAGGGAGTCGTGTCTGAATTATACTTGTCGTTGAACCCAACTACCTCAGACAAACAAACATACTTTTATTTGTAACTGCTGCTGTTTTTCCATCATTGCCAAGTGCTTACTTGTTGCTGCTTCGTCAGTCAGTTTTCTGTCTGAATTTGCAACACATTGAGTCAGAATGTTTAAAAAAAACTCTCATAAGGAGCATTTGTAGGTAAGTATCTAGGGATGATGTGACATTTATGGCACAATACCATAAGGAATGGATGAAGTTCTTTTCAGGCTGCACAGTGAGCGTGCAGGCTTCAACTGCATTTAGACCTGGCAGAAACAAAAAATGGGGTGGGTGGATAGTGGACTTTTTTTGTCAAGAAAAAAAAAGGCCTGGAGGAACATGAAACACTGAGAAAGAGACATGACAAAAGTCAGAGACTGACTCTAAAGATTTTTTCCCTCTTCTTACTGTAGCATTGTGCATGCGGACAGGTGTACTTGCTTACCTCTTCACCAGAGAGACATTGTTGTGAATTGTTGTATTATGCTAAATCCGCCCTTCTGTCTCTGGCTTGAATTTTCCACCTGCTCCAGTGAGTTTTCACCTGCCCCTGCATAAATCTTAGAAGGCTCTTTGGAAAGATGTCATCAGCATCAGGGGAGGGAGACAGTAAAAGTAGAGAGAGGAACAGAGTGGAAAGGAAGGGAGAACAAAATACGCAATGCCGAGAACTGCAAGATCTTCCATAGAGCTGCAGACCAAGGGCAGCTGATGGTCATTTTATAGTTTTTCCATTTCTGATGAGTTACACCAAGACCAAGCTTCTTGCTGATGGTCTTGTTGGCCATTCTAGCCTTGTGCCAGGTCTCTTTTGGAAATTAGATTTTTACTCTCAGTGAGATTTTTTTCCAAGATTAAATAAAAGATTAATAATCGTGTATGTCTACAATCTTGCCCCTGATGTCCTTAAACAGGTCTTTGTTCTTGCCCATGGTGATCAGGTGAGGTTTGAATGGAAGAAAAATATTGGTGTGATTTATACAAATAAGGAGTTGAGATCAGGAGTAAGAGTGACAGATTGACTGGTTTGCTATCTGTGTGACACATAGGCACATAGGAGCCAGAATTCTGACTGGGTCATAGGGGATGAAATAGTTATTTCACTCTGTGACACGTAGATCAATTTAAAAAAAAAAGAAAAAAGTTTTTTTTTTCTCAATTTTTGCTTTATTGCTTTGCAAGTCACTGAGAATGAGCTAGTGTTACGTGATTTATCACTTTTTTAAAATTCTAATTTAATTTGTTTTAACAAGCTTGAAGGATCAGGTTCTTGAAAGAATTTTTTTTTTCTTTGTACCTGTAAGATTTCAGCAACTGCATCTGACATGAAAATCACTTCAGCCTTTACCTTGGCACACATTAATCTAATGTCTTCTATTACTAGAAGATGTATTATCTTCTATTCTGCCAAATCAAACATGTGGTGATACTTCAGCTGGCCACCACAGCAAGTAGCACCACATGTTTGATTTGGCAGTTTTACGCTTGTCTACAGCTGGAATCAAACTTGCAACCTTTCACTTGTCAATCAAATGTGTAAACCGTTACAATATAGAACCACAATAAATCGTACATAGAGCACATGACCTGTCTCATAAAGATGTCATAAATCATAAGTCCAGAAATACACACATGCATACAATCACTCAGAACGTGATTTAAGTATTTAGTAAACAGTATCCTGCTTTACTTAACATCAGTGGAAACTGGCGTATGTGTGTGTGTGTCTGTAAGATAGAGCTAATGGCCAATCACTACCATTGTTAATGTTCACAGAGACAGCTATCTTAACCGAGGTACCATTGGGCCACAGATACATTCAGTATATGTCACGGTCTGCAGAGACAGGCCGTGCGGTGGTGTGTGTGATGGACCCAGGTGCATACACAAGTGAGTAGACGGGAGTGGACTTAACAGAAAGCGAGCCTTTATTATGGCTGAAGACAAAGTGCACAAACAAAGCAGGGATGGCGTGACTAGACTATAACTAAACTGGGAAAACTAATACTGCGACAAACTAAGAAAACTCAGACTATGATGATCACTGCAAGGACTGACCGTGAAAACATGGAGGTGAGAACACAGACGACGCGACACAGACTGTACGAAACACAGAGACTAAATACACATGAGGGATGATCAGGGGAAGTGGATGCACACGGGGAACACAGGTGACACTGATAATCATAACAAGACACGGCAGGAGTGAACGTAACACTGATGGGAGATGGGCAAAGTAAAGCAGGAAGTACACAGAGGTTCAAACAGGAGGAGAGAGAGCACGGGGAGAACGCAGACATAACGGGCTGGGGAAAACATAGAATAAAGCACAAAGAGAGACGAGGGCTCATAAATACACAGAGGGGCACACAGGGGGTAAGAGTCACGAAGGGGAAACACATAAGGAACAACGTAACAGATCAACCCAGGAAGCATGGCCTAAATAAAGAACAAAATACAAAAATACACGAAAACTAAGAATACTGGGCCCCAGTGGCGTGTCTAGAAAATTTTTGTTGGGGGGGCCAGGTAGGGGCACAGATTTGGAGAAGGGTGGCAGATTTAATTGGCAGATAATGTTTAAAAAAAAAATTCTACCAACCCTTAACCATAATTCAATAATCCTATAAACCTAATAACCAAATGCACTTTTAACTCTTATTAGAATGAGATTTTAACCACTACGGTGCAAAGTTTTTAGATACTGCGTTGATAAAGTACAAGAGATACAATCAGTGCTTTGTCAGTGTTTACTCAGCATTCAAGGACAGCAATATTTGCATAGTATTTTTACTGACATATAGTGCACATATGTTTTGGGCAAAAACATTTTTGAAAATTAAAATACGAACATTTGTAACAAACAATTGACAAATTAGCCAATGCCAATGCAAAACTTTATCTGCCTGTTAAAAAAAAGAAGATAATCTTCTCACAAACTGGTGTTTGATTTTGAAACAGGAAAAAAGTGGGGAAACAAATGAAAAGACTAACATTTGAATAAAACCTGAAAGCAAGTAAATACTTTCTATGCTGCCTTATGGTAAACTTTGGTAATATTGATAAAGAACAACACTGGCTGATGATAAAATACAGTCAGCTGGCATGGTGACACTGCCAGTATTAACCTGCAGGGCTGGACTGGGACAAAAAAATTGGGCATTTTTACTACAGACCGGCCCACCAGGTATTAAAGCCATAAAGCCTTTGAATGAAAACAAATGCTGTTGTGACAGTGATGTACAGTCTTTTTGGTATATGTATGATTTCTATACATTTTACGTCAGATAAAAACTTTGGTTGTAAGATTTAGATAATTATTTAATAAAAACTAGGTATTTTAAATGAGAATAAGAAAGAAAAGTATTTCTTTGTGCCCACCTTTCCCTGTTAATGCCCTACCTGGCCCCCTGGCAAAACTTTGCTAGACCCGCCCCTGCACAGTTACCAGCTGTCAGCTACATAAAAAAGGATCCTGGTGTTATTTGTGTCTCAGAAACAGTTCATAACTTCAACTCATTCATGTCACCTAAAAGGTAAACCTGTTTCTCCATCACCTGTTCAGCTCTGATGGTTCAGTAAGGACATCTCCTGGTTTCATCTTCATGTTTCCCTCTCACCACATATCTAAACAGACATCATGACCAGCAGCTTTACAGCTGTGGCTCCAGCAAACATCAGCTGATACTAGAAATTAATATTAAATACATTCTAACAACAGCTGATCAAGCTTAAACGTGCTGCTGTTGTTTAGCGCAATATCCGCTGGTTTCCTCTTTCTGGCGCAAAGTGGGCGATAAACAAACAAGAGAGAAAAGCCGATCAGCTGATCATTGATCAGTTTCATGATTGAAGTAGCAACAGGAGAGGGAGGGGGGAGAATGAGAGAAGAAGAGGCAGCTGTGCAGCATAAAGACAGAATAAATCCAGCTTTGTGTCTTTTTTCCATTCTAGCTAAAGTCCGGGACAAACTGCGTCTCTTCTCAGCTCAATACGAAACGCGTAATATTTTCTCTGAATGAGGGACCATTCTATTTTTAAGGAGCCGTTGGCAACTCTACTAACCTTATGAATAAAATAAAGTTCACTATCAGTAACATCATAGCACCCACCCAGCTGTATAAAAACTCCGTCAAACTGGCTAGAACGCAGTATGAGTTATTGCAACTGACAGTAAAAAGTCAGCAACATGAAAATAAACTCCACCTAAACTTGGTTTATATCTGACCCAGATAGACTGCAGGTCATAACTTCTTACCTGAAGTTCAGTTCACCTGACACTCGGACTGGCGGCTGCTTCGGGTCTCTCCTCCTGCCTCCCCTTCCCTCATCCACCTGTTGCCTCTGTGGAAGCCCCGTCATAGCCACCACCAAACAACGGAGTTATTTCTACACATCGACCTGCATCTGGCCAATCCACCACCTCTCATTGTTCATGCCATTACAAAAAAAATAAGTCACTGGGGATATGCCCGGTATGCCCGATGGCCAGTCCAGCTATGTTAACCTGCAACCAAATCTGCAGCTCCATACAGCAATGTTACGACTTAGATTATATCTTATAACTCATAACTCTTATGTTAGCTGCCCTCAGTAGCATACTGTCTGAAATATTCCACAGCTGCAATAATTCTTTAAGTGTTATTTTTTTCCTTGGTATTCTAATTTCACCGAAGTTTACTAAATTCAACACACTTGATATTACTTACCGGGACATTTATTCTGTCCTCATTTTCTTTCACCGAAAAATTGTATCCTGCAGTGCCGTCTTTCGCGCTTGGCTCTCCTACCTTTGCTAACGTGATGCGCATAGCGCAGAAGCGATGCTGCATTCACTTACACTCGGATATCTGAGCGTCACCGTGAAAACATAATCGGACATTTGATATTTGATTGAATTTTATTGTTTTGCCTTTGGGGTGGCACCTGGGGTGGCCAGTCTGGTTTGGGGGGTGGCCTGTGCCCCCCCAGGCCACCCCGCTGGACACGCCATTGCTGGGCCCACATGGCCCAGGACCATGACACCACCCCCCCCTAAAGGGCTGGCTCCCGACAGCCCAAACCCGAGAAACAAAACACAAGCGAAACAGAAAACACCCCACCCAGGGCGGGAGGCGGGGGACCAGGACGGAGGGAACAAAACGAACCAAAAACAAGGAGCACGAGAACAAAACTGAGTCCACAAATACACAAAAGAGTCCAGAACAGGAAGGCGAATGTCCAAAGAGGCCCGAAGGCCAACCCGAGAGGCGACAACACAAAAGTCCAGTCCAACCGTTCCGGAGGCCGGCCACGGGAAAGGTGGCCACGGTGACAGAACAGATCCGGAGGCCGACCGCGCGGAAGGCAGCGGCGGCGGCGAAGGAGTTCAGGGGGCCGACCGCGCGCAAGGCAGCGGCGGCGGCGAAGGAGTTCAGGGGGCCGACCGCGCGTAAGGCAGCGGCGGCAGCGAAGCAGTTCAGGGGGCCGGCAGTGCGCAAGGCAGCGGCGGCGGCGAAGCAGTTCAGGGGGCCGGCAGTGCGCAGGGCAGCGGCGGCTCTCCAGTGTCAGGCGTACTGGCCGAGGACCAGTCGAGGCGGGACCAGACGAAGCACAGGCTGAGGCTGCAGCAGACGAAGACTCTGAGGCTGCAGCAGACGAAGACTCTGAGGCTGCAGCAGACGAAGACGAAGACTCTGAGGCTGCAGCAGACGAAGACGAAGACTCTGAGGCTGAAGCCGGAGCCGGACCAGGCGAGGATGACGGCTCTGAGGCTGCAGCTGACGAAGCACAGGCTGGAGCTGCAGCTGACGAAGCACAGGCTGGAGCTGCAGCTGACGAAGCACAGGCTGGAGCTGCAGCTGATGAAGCACAGGCCGGAGCTGCGGCAGACGAAGCACAGGCCGGAGCTGCGGCAGACGAAGCACAGGCCGGAGCTGCAGCAGACGAAGCACAGGCCGGAGCTGCGGCAGACGAAGCACAGGCCGGAGCTGCGGCAGACGAAGCACAGGCCGGAGCTGCAGCAGACGAAGCACAGGCCGGAGCTGCAGCAGACGAAGCACAGGCTGGACAAGGCGTAGCAGAAGGTGGCTGGATGGGCTCCTCGGGCCCTCCAGCTGATGTGGCATGGTGCTGGACGGGCTCCTCGGGCCCTCCAGCAGACGAGGCGTGAGGCCGGACGGGCTCCTCGGGCCCTCCAGCTGAGACAGGAGGCTGAACGGGCCCCTCGGACCCTCCAGCGGAGACAGAAGGCTGAACGGGCCCCTCGGACCCTCCAGCTGACGTGGCATGAGGCTGGTGCGGTTCTCCAGAACCCCCAGCTGACGAGGAAGGTTGCTGAACGGGCCCCTCGGACCCTCCAGCGGAGACAGGAGGCTGAACGGGCCCCTCGGACCCTCCAGCGGAGACAGAAGGCTGAACGGGCCCCTCGGACCCTCCAGCGGAGACAGGAGGCTGAACGGGCCCCTCGGACTCTCCAGCTGACGAGGTAGGTGGCGGCGTGGGAGCCGCGGAGTCCTGGATGAGCTCATCCGAGCTCCCAGCAGGAGCTGATGCAGAGCCAGAGAGATTTGAGACCCCTGGCTGAATGTTAAGCTGACCAGCGGACCGTACTGCTATCGGGGACTGGGCTACAGGAGCTACTGGGGCCTGCGCTACAGGCGGCACTGGAGCTACTGGGGCCTGCGCTACAGGCGGCACTGGAGCTACTGGGGCCTGCGCTACAGGCAGCACTGGAGCTACTGGGGCCTGCGCTACAGGCGGCACTGGAGACTGAACTGAGGGTGGCTGCGAGGGAGCTAACTGAACTGAGGGTGGCTGCGAGGGAGCTAACTGAACTGAGGGTGGCTGCGAGGGAGCTAACTGTACTGAGGGTGGCTGCGAGGGAGCTAACTGAACTGAGGGTGGCTGCGAGGGAGCTAACTGAACTGAGGGTGGCTGCGAGGGAGCTAACTGAGTTGTGAGAGGCTGCAGACCCTGGCGGCTCCGAGGGCCCCCGAGAGCCAGGCGTGTTCCCCGAAAGATGTGCTGACAATCGGGGGTAGGCCACGG
The DNA here is from genome assembly GCF_057382275.1 of Copadichromis virginalis. Taxonomy (NCBI): domain Eukaryota; kingdom Metazoa; phylum Chordata; class Actinopteri; order Cichliformes; family Cichlidae; genus Copadichromis; species Copadichromis virginalis. Next base: position 30,022,309 of record NC_140622.1, on the reverse strand, counting down.
CTTTCCCCGGAGCTCCTCCTCTACGTGGGTGCAAGCTGCTTGCTGCTGCTCACAGAGACCGGGCTCCATGATTTCCTTAGTAGGTCTTTCTAAACAACTAAACACTGTACTGTCAGTCTCCGAACACGATTCAGTCATAGTGTCCGGCCCCGGCAAATCAATGCTCATCTCACTCTGCTTCATAGAGGGGACGTGAGGCACGAAAACGCAGTCACTCACCGGAGTTAATGCGGTGCCACGGCGGCGCCGGCGCCGCCCCCTTCTGGTAGCTGGCGTGATGGGCGCTGATGGCACCAATGCAGGGGGTGATGTAGCGGCGATCTCCCGGTCGTCCGCCCACATCCTTGCCAGAAATGAGGCAGGCGAAGTAAAGTCTAAGCGGATTGGAGACGGCGAGCGGCTGGTAGGCTGTGCAGCAGGTGAGAGGTCCTGCTCCGAGATGAGCCAGGGCTTCCACCGGAGCTCGTCCTCCCGATAAGCCCGTAACACCTGCTGCCGCTCTTCCTCGCCAAAGTCCATGGCCTCCGTCGTCTCCGTGCGCCACGCCGTGCGGCCAGACCGCGGTGAAGACGCGGAAGCCGACGGGGCGCGAGCGGAAGGTGTGTCGGTGGCGAGCCTCACCGTTCCAACTGCAACTGCTTCTGGCTCGCGAAGCAGCGGGGAAACGGGACAACAGCAGGGCTCTGGCGGCATAGCCTGCACACTAGGCAGCTGTGGCTGCGGACGGAGTTGGAGAGCGGTGACGAGAAGGTCGGTGATCAGCGGGTGTAGTGCCTCCCATAGCCAGGGAAACACAGACACGCATACTCCCACTTGGCGGGCCAACTCCTCCCGTTCCTCCTCTCCGGAGCACCGCAGCCATCTACCACATAGCGACTCCACCGTCTGGAGGATCTCCCTCTCTTGTGTCGCTGGGTCCGACATGGTCGCGTCGTACTGTCACGGTCTGCAGAGACAGGCCGTGCGGTGGTGTGTGTGATGGACCCAGGTGCATACACAAGTGAGTAGACGGGAGTGGACTTAACAGAAAGCGAGCCTTTATTATGGCTGAAGACAAAGTGCACAAACAAAGCAGGGATGGCGTGACTAGACTATAACTAAACTGGGAAAACTAATACTGCGACAAACTAAGAAAACTCAGACTATGATGATCACTGCAAGGACTGACCGTGAAAACATGGAGGTGAGAACACAGACGACGCGACACAGACTGTACGAAACACAGAGACTAAATACACATGAGGGATGATCAGGGGAAGTGGATGCACACGGGGAACACAGGTGACACTGATAATCATAACAAGACACGGCAGGAGTGAACGTAACACTGATGGGAGATGGGCAAAGTAAAGCAGGAAGTACACAGAGGTTCAAACAGGAGGAGAGAGAGCACGGGGAGAACGCAGACATAACGGGCTGGGGAAAACATAGAATAAAGCACAAAGAGAGACGAGGGCTCATAAATACACAGAGGGGCACACAGGGGGTAAGAGTCACGAAGGGGAAACACATAAGGAACAACGTAACAGATCAACCCAGGAAGCATGGCCTAAATAAAGAACAAAATACAAAAATACACGAAAACTAAGAATACTGGGCCCACATGGCCCAGGACCATGACAGTATATACATACACAAAACTGGACAGAGACACATTTCCAAAGTAATGCAGGTAGATCCATTCACGCAGAGGTAACTTGTTACATATGCAGATATAGTTACATATACACAAACATGGACCTAAATGTTCAGAAACGCAGCAAAAGGCAGATTTAAAAGTATACATGCAAACACTGACATGGAGCGCTGTGGTAGCATAGTTCAGATTAGTAATCCTGTTAAACGTACTCAGCCATGGTAACACTAATCCACAGAGGATAAGCCCTGCAGCTGCTGACAAAACAGTACCGGAAAACTAAACCTTCAGGTCATTTAAGATATTTTTGCATTTATACATGCACCAGTAAAGCCTACATACTGTAACACCCTGCATCACCTATATATATTTTTTTAATCAAACAAAAATATTGCAGCAAATTCCCATTATACTCTGTTCAACTTTCCATTTAAGCGTGTTAGACAACCGATATCCTATAACGTGAATAAGTAAGTCAAACTCAGTGCACATGCACAGTGATCCATGCCACTCAAACACACAAAGAAAAGTACATTTGTGAAGACACACAAAATACACCCACCTTCAAACAGTGATCTGCACCTGACACACATACACACATCCACGCTGAAAAGAACCATTTAATATGCCATTCAGGGGTGCAGGAGTGCGTTGGAAGCTAGGAGAATCAATCTTCTCTCCATTTGGATGAGATTATGTTTTTAATATCTCAGGTTTTACTCGTAATTCCTCCCTGATAATTTTATCATGTTCTCCAAGTAGGGGAAATAAAAAAAGGGGAGAAATGGTATAAATGGGGGGAAAAAAACACCCTCAAAAAACATTATACCCAGTTGCACGTGTGCACACTTACACATCCTATGTGCATTCAGGAACACAAGATATTCAAGGGATTAATGCCTTTTGGAAGTAATCAGTATCATCACCAACCCAGTGTTGTCACAATTACAGTGGCAAACATTGAAGCGGTTCCCTTTAATATTTTCTGTCTTTACTCCATTCTGCATTAATACAGAAGTCAACTTTTATAAATTAAAATATTCCATGACATCCTTTTATTTTTTTATATTTTATCCCGAGCCAATTATTTATTTTCGCTCAAGTTCATATTTAAAGTTTTTGTGAAGTAATTCTCACCCTGTAGATATTTTTAGGAATTTCTGACAGTATTTGACAGTATAGGTGCATATATTTAGTTCTGCACTATAGTTTATATATTTTAGCATAGCTTCTGTTGAGGAAAACATTGAATCATATTTTTCCAGTACTTCAACATTTTGGTACACAGTTGCACCAAAATGTTCAGTTCATTCTTCTTTTCTAATTGAATGTTCTTCCAATTAAAAGGTTTGTTGTTTCCAATAGCTTTTAAGATATATCACTTTTGCAGCAATTTACCCTATATACACGATCTAAAGTATTTATGCTTTGTGTTAGTGTTACCACAGTAACCCCTTTCCAAACCTTACAGTATAGTCCTGACAACCTATTATTGTGAAAACTAGGTGGTGTGAATTCAGGCACCTAGACAGCCATCCAGCTACTGGTAGAACAGTTGGATCTTTCTTTCTGATATTCCATGTCTTTCTGTTGAGTTAACATTACATAATAATAACAAAAAATTACTGTGGCCATCGCCATGTAGGCTCAATTCAGTCCATTCTCTATGAGACCACAGATGAGTGATTTAATGTTGTAAATATTCAGGTTGCAGACATAAGTATATGTGAGAATTTCCAGATTTCTTTCTTTCTTTTGTTTCTTTTTTGAGGTAGTGCACATTTTAGGATACTCATTAATAGAAAGTTACAGTTTGTGAAAAGATGAGGACATTCACACACTATGACACGATGCAAAGCTCTTCACTGTTCCAACTCTCTTTTTTAGCAACCTGGTATCTGCCAAGAAAATAATACCTACACCACCTGCCAGTACCTGTGGCAAGAAAGCAAGATGGATGCATCTATTTTATGTACTTACAGGCCACCTGTTACCTTAAACTGACAATACAGAAATAAATGAGGCCATAGTCTGCTCCATATTGTATTTGCACCAGTTGGAAATTAGTCTTATTTTGCTGTTCCAATTTGCTTCATCTCAACTTTTACCCTCATGTAATGGACAAAGTCACATTAGATCACTTCTTCTATGCCCTGGTCAGAACTCTGTTTAAGTGTGCCTGATTGGCTCCCAAACTGGCCAATCACAATGTTAAATGGAGCTGAACTCATCACCAGATGGGGTCCTCTCCTGTTACATCATGAACTGTTGAACCCAATCATCACATGGGCTGGTGAAGTGTGAACAAATGGGGTCACACTGAAATGTGTCAGGTGATACATATTGTGGATCACTCAGGGGGGAAATTGAGGTTTGATACACCTGTGGGGTGATTACCAGGGCACAGACTACAGGGAAATGTGTGAACTCGTCTCTTGCATGATCGCTCAAGACTTTGGTTTAACTATAACGTGCTTGACAGACACAGAAAAGTTGAACCTTGAACTCTTAAGCCTTTGCTGTTTACAGGGCTATAAGCTATTCGATAGTGTACCATGAACACTATTTTCTGATGTTGTTCATTCGATATAAAAGAGTAAGTAAGATAAAAAAATAAAAATAAATAAAAATATTGAACGATCCCAACAAAGATTTAAAAACGTTAAAAAATTACTACATTGTATTATTACTAAAAGCAATTTCAAGTAAAACGTCCTTGCAAAGTCCCTTAGTTCTTAAAAGCACCTTTCCAATATCTGGAAAAGCACCTTTTCTTTTTAGAACCACTATCATCTGTACAGTGATTGCTTGGGGTGGCACAAGTGTAAAAATAATCACAGGTCCATGTCTTTTAAAATTACACTTTGCATTTTGTGCCTTTATGATTTTTCTGTTTCTCTAGGAAGAAAAAAGTCAAAAATCTAGTATATAAGATTAAAAATGTTAAGAGGAAGCAAAAACAAAAAGAAAGGAATATAAAAAAATTGTCTTTCTTTTTAGGGGGACACTATTGTCTCTGGAAGGGCATGTTATTCTTTGCCCAAGATGCTTTAATTTCCTAAATAACTGTTGTTTATGTCAGCAGTATTAGCTTGTTGCATAAACCACCCCAGTATTGTAACTCAGAGTTGCATCTTGGAGTGGGGGCGGTATTACACATGATGTACTAGGGGTTAGCATGCTAACACTGGTGTAGATCGAACACAATTCAGTCTTGACATGTTGTATTTATAAGACCTTCAAAATCTCTTCATTTTTTTTCTTCATAAAACAGATCTGCCGATATGGGGTACAAGTTTTGAAAACTCAAAGTGTTCAAAAAGCAGAACATAATAATGTGTTATTAAACTTACACAAAGAAATCTTTTTAGCAATAAATTGTCAGAGAATAACTGATGCATTCTTCTTTTTTTTTCTTCAAAGATGATACAGCTACACGACAGGTAGACTGTCAATGATTGAGCTATAAAGATTGAGAATATGTTGTCATTGAAGGCATTCGGGGTTTTTAAAAGAACATCTCCTCACCACGGCAATTGAGGACTGCAGCAGCTATTACTGAGTGTGCCAAGGTTAGGTGCTTAAGCCGTTAGCTCAGTGCATTCCACTGCCAACCTTGTGTTGTTATTGCAGAGGGGGCGAAGATGAGAGAGACGGGGGATTAAACTGAACTCCTACGCAGCAGTATTACTTTATTAATCGGCTGTCTTTGTCTATCAAGGTTATAACAAGAATCTGTTTGGCATATGTCTCCACGAGGACAGGGGCATTCATGTGCACGATCACAGATCACAAGCTTGGGGATTCTTGTCTTTGTCTTTCCAGTGTATTTTTTATTATGAACTGTCAGTTTTTAAGTAATACATTTTACCAGTCCTTTGTTTTATGTCTGATTTTACCTTTTGACATTCAGTCTGTTGAAAGTTATTGACAGTTACCTTTTGGTTTCTATACAAAATATCCTAGGAACTTATCTTTGACTTTTATAATTTTTAGCAACCAGTTACCAGTTGAGAAAAGCACTGACAATGAGAGTGCATTTGTGTCACTGTCTTAAAGGACAGACCAAAAACACTAAGCAGTTTTTTTTTTTTTTTTTTTTTTTTTTTTTTTTTTTTAGATATTTCTGTGGTTCAGCACAGATGGTATTTGAAAACATTTTACAAAATAAATTCTAGATATAAATTTCATATATATGAATGAAACATCAGAAGAAATTTTCTTTATATGCCTTTAACACAGTTCATTGGCCTCTCTGTGACCTTCTGTGACATCAGTGTTGATCAGATTCAGTGGTATTATCATTAATGGAAACTATGGTTAAGCTGTAACTCATATTACATACCATTCTTTTATTATAAAAATAATATATTTTATTTGGCTTCACACAATGAGAGCAGCGCTTTATATATTTGAATATGTTTTCTTGTTTAGTAAAATCAACAATATACACAAACCATTTATCCCCCTTCCCCAAGTTTCCCCATTTGTTTCCCCATAATTTGCCAAATTATTTAATCCTTACGTAACTCAAAGTGATGCAAATCCAGTCTGTACTGTGTTTTCTATGTACATTTCTGGACCACTGTTTTTGTCCTTTGAAATGAAGTCAGTAATGGTTTAAGAAAAACAATTTTCTTTAAAACGTTATTCCACTATTCTTCACCTATATTTTAGGGGTGCAACGATATTCGTATCGATATTGAACCGTTCGATACAGTGCTTTCGGTTCGGTACGCATATGTATCGAACAATACAACATTTGTAATTTATTTTATCAACTTTCCTTCTGACGATGCTGTCTGTGTTGAGCGCTCAGTGAATCTGTGTTCGACTACTCCGCCTAGGCTGCACTGTCGAGCGCAGATCCACTGAGCGCTCAACACAGACAGCATAGTCAGGAGGAAGAGCGCAGGGCAAGCTAGCAAGACAGAAGTTAAGCTCTCCTTGCAACATGGACCTCCCCCACCCTCATTCAGATCTGGCGTTTGGAATTATTTTGGTTTTCATGTGACGTATGACCCTGAAGGTAAGCGAGTCATGGACTAAAGTAAAACAGTATGTTGGATGTGCCATGCAATGCTTAATTACATTGGTGTGAACTAGTGTGTTAGCGCAGTTAGCTCGTTAACGTGTTGGCCGTCTAGCCCCATGCACGGGGCGATCGGCGGTAGCTCGTTAACGGAGATTTGCCGTGTTGTGGCGTTAAGGTCATTTCAACGAGATTAACCTGAAAGCACTAGTGGGAACACAACGAATATGACTGCACATTTACGCCGACATCATCCTAGTGCAAAGACAAAAACAACAAGCATGCTACTAACTTTAGCCGAGTCATTTAGACAGCTGTTAGCACATGATTCTCCTTATGCTGCTGAGAATATAGCCCAGAAGAAGCGGATAGTATAGCTTTTATTTTGGAAAGAGCCATTTCTCTGTAATAAACTCTCTTTTCCAAAGATGAGTGATTCCTCAATCAGATACAGGGCTTGCAAAATCGCTAGCCCGACGTCCGGGAGCTAGCGATCTTTCCAGTCGGGCTACAAAAATCTCTCTGCCCTGCCCGTCGGGCTATTGTAGGAAAAATATATGTCAATGCTTTTGCATTCTTTCAGAAATGTAGCTGGGTAATTATGTCATTGGCATCGGTGAGCCACTGTCAATATGTGACATATTGAAGTCGCGTTTGAATTTGCGCTTGTTTTTTTGCTTTCACTTTGCAATGACAGCACTGATCTGTGAGTGATGATAATTTGTGCACCAATTCCTCTGACATCGTCTTATTAATCGTTAGCTTACTATGCAAACATGACAAGTGAAATCTCCCGCAGCAAGCTTAAACATGTGAGAGGTTGATCGCGCAGAGAATCGCTGAGCTTATGTGAGTCCGTGTGTAAAAGTAGCAGTATATATATTTTAGTTCTGCTGAGCCAAATAAGACAGGTCAGGGTGAAGAAGTGACAGCCAAAGAAAAGCTTACCACAAAACGGAGAAGTTATGACAAATGAGACTATAAGGCAAAAAGAAAGTGCAGCTTTATGGTTTCATGGACAAAAGAATTTCTGTGGCTGCAATATGACGAGCTAAATAACCAGGGGTGCACATAAGTGGTCCGCAGGTGCGCATTCGCTGTCAAAATAAAAAACGCGCACAAGGGTTAGGGTTAAATTTAAAAACTGTACTTTTGAGTTAAAATATATATTTATAATTTTAATAAATGACAAATTAAAAAGGCATGAACATTTTTTTGTATCGAAAAAATATCGAACCGTGACACCAAAGTATCGAACCGAACCGAACCGTGAATTTTGTGTATCGTTGCACCCCTACTATATTTCCCTTTATTCTTTGGCTTTATATATTTACCTGTAAGAGGCATTACTAAATTTAAAACTGCATTACATTTGAAAGAGACTGTCAAACACTCAGAAAGGGTAGTAAATTTGAGAGTAATTAGTTATTGATTATTAATAGTTCATGAAGCACCACTTTTTTGCCAATGAAATGCTTTCTTCATCCACTGTTTGTCATCTTCATTACACTGTGTATGGTTGTATGCCATTGTTTATCACTTATTACTTTTTAAGAACACAAAGCCTTTTAACAGTTATCACTCAAAGTATGTCTAATCATTTTGTTCTAAAATGAAATATAAACATTTGTGAAAATAATGTTTGCTTTCAAAATGACATACTGAAAATTCACACATTTTAGTGTGAGCTTTGTCATTACAAATTCTTGTCTAATATTGTCAAATAATGCTAAATTTCAAATTTCTCCTTTAAATTTTCATTTTTGAACAAAAATGATCACATTTCATCCAATGCCTATTACTTTTTTGTTTTTGTGTTTTGTTACCATGATTTTATGGGTTATATTCTCTTTTAATGTGGATGCAGTGTTAAGAATTTATCTTCACCTTGGGATACAGTGTTTCCAGTATTCCTTCATTGCCAACATATATATGTTTTGTCTTTGAGCATATGTACGACTGTGTACACATTTTATATCTAGATATATGGGTCCATCAATAAAGATGTCTTTGTATACATATAGATCTAGTAGTGGTCAGAGGTTTACATACACTCATCATGAGGCAAAACCACTCAAGAGCATAATGCTACCACCACCTTGCATGACAACTGGTAAAGTGTTATTAGGGTTGAAAGCCTCCAAAAAATACCTCTTTCATTATTGACAACAGTGCAATCTTATCTGACAAAAAATGTTTCTCCAGAAGACAATTGGCTTGTTTGTGTTGGCTACAAATTTCAATTGAGCTTGAATGTCTCAATTTTTGAACAAGGGGCTTATTTCTTGGTCAACAGTCTCTCAGTCCATCCAACAGAGTGACTAGCTTCACTGTGGGTTGTGACATCTGAGCAGTTTTTCATGGCTGGTTTGAACCTTGATTCCTGTGCTGTTTCTGAACATCTTAACTGATTTCCAAGACAGCTGTGTCTTTTTCCGCACCTTGGCAAAGTAGTGGCACATCTAAATAACTTTTTCTTCCATATAGATGCTTAAACTGGTGAACTTATTATCTGCAGTTATTTAGAAATTGCTCCAAGGGACCTTAAAGAAAACATTAAAGCTATACAAACATGAGGAAAATTTAAAAAATGAACAGTTCAAAGAATAATAGCCCCAAATGATTAATCGACGACTCATGATGAGTTTGTGTAAACTTCTGACCACAATGGTGTGAGTGAATGTGTGTGCCTGCAAAACCTGCTCACCGTATTGAACTTCCAATGCTGTATGCAAATGAATATGTCCATCCGCACATTAGCATTTCTGTGTGAATGTATATGCCAAGCAAATATGTTTAAGGTTCCCTACCAATGTGACTATCTGCATACCTGTTTGTTTGTGTGTGCATATGTGTGCTTTTAGGTGCATCAACGCAGGACTCTGATGCTATGGAGCCAGAGAAACAGGTGGACAGCACAGTTAAAATGGCTGGCGTGATTGCTGGGATTCTTATGTTCATCATCATCCTTCTTGGAGTTGTTCTCACCTTCAAACGCAGGTAGGTATTGAACTAACCAACAGGACAGAGTAGCAGCTTAAAGGTATTAAATGTAGCATTTTCACAATGAGTCATTATTAACACATTTTTTTGTAACTTCAGTGCCATTATCTTAACCCTTAGACAAGGCAGTGTGTAGTTTGTTTTATACTAGTAAGTAGCACTGCAGTTTTATGTTTATAGTAATGCACCTTTAATGCAAATTAGTAAACTAAAAGAAAGCGAGGTTAATGCATAGGCTGTATTCTTAAGTTTCAAGTGTCCTCATTAGCATATATACGCAGGTGGATAGTTTTAAGTGTGCAGGGAGTGACAGATTAATTTGACCCTAATGATCTATCAAGAAAAAAATATGTTCAGTTAAAGAGATTTGACCACATTTAGAAATAAAACTGAATCAGAATTTACAATGTTTTTTTCCCCTTTAGGTTTTGTTTCTTGCAACAACAACAACAAAAGTCTAAGATTTAAAATTTTTAACAAACATTTCAGGTTAAAAACATATCCGCAAAACCTACAGATTTATAGACATTTCTTCTGGCGATATAAAAGGTCAAAATTTTGTATTAAACCTGGCGACATATTTAATCTTATAATCCTTAAAGACAAATAAATGAGAATTATACTATTCCCCAGAGACTTATATATATATACACTCAACAAAAATATAAACGCAACACCTTTGTTACTGCTCCCATTCCCCATGGGATGGACGTAGAGACCTAAAATTCATTCCAAATACACAATATAACCATCCCTCCCAAACAGTGGTCACAAATCAGTCCAAATGTGTGGTAGTGGGCACATCTGCTATATTGAGATAATCCATCCCACCTCACAGGTGTGCCACATCAGGATGCTGATCTGACATCATGAGTAGTGCACAGGTGTACCTCAGACTGCCCACAACAAAAGGCCACCCTGGAATGTGCAGTTTTGTCTCACAGCAAAATGCCACAGATGCCACAAGCAATGAGGGAGCGTGCAATTGGCATGCTGACAGCAGGAATGTCAACCAGATCTGTCGCCCGTGCATTGAATGTTCATTTCTCAACCATAAGCCGTCTCCACAGGCATTTCAGAGAATATGGCAGCACATCCAACCGGCCTCACAACCGCAGACCTCGTGTAACCACACCAGCCCAGGACCTCCACATCCAGCAGGTTCACCTCCAAGATCGTCTGAGACCAGCCACCCAGACAGCTGCTGGAACAATTGGTTTGCACAACCAAACAACTTCTGCACAAACTGTCAGAAACCGTCTCAGGGACGCTCAACTGCATGCCCGTCGTCCTCATCGGGGTCTTGACCTGACTCCAGCTCGTCGCCATAACAGACTTGTGTGGGCAAATGCTCACATTCGATGGCGTCTGGCACGTTGGAGAGGTGTGCGCTTCACGGATGAATCATGGTTCACATTGTTCAGGGCAGATGGCAGCTGAGAATGTCCCAGTTCTTGCATGGCCAGCATACTCACCGGACATGTCACCCATTGAGCATGTTCGGGATGTGCTTGACCGGCGTATACGACAGCGTGTACCAGTTCCCATGAATATCCAACAACCTCGCACAGCCATTGAAGTGGAGTGGACCAACATTCCACAGGCCACAATTGACAATCTGATAGACTCCATGCGACGATGTGTTGCACTGCATGAGGCAAATGGTGGTCACACCAGATACTGACCGGTTCTGGGTCCCCAGACCCCCAATAGCGCAAAAAACTGCACATTCCAGGGTGGCCTTTTGTTGTGGGCAGTCTGAGGTACACCTGTGCACTACTCATGATGTCAGATCAGCATCCTGATGTGGCACACCTGTGAGGTGGGATGGGTTATCTCAATATAGCAGATGTGCCCACTACCACACATTTGGACTGATTTGTGACCACTGTTTGGGAGGGATGGTTATATTGTGTATCTGGAATGAATTTTAGGTCTCTACGTCCATCCCATGGGGAATGGGAGCAGTAACAAAGGTGTTGCGTTTATATTTTTGTTGAGTGTATATAAAACTGTATTATATAACCCATTTAGCAGATATAAAAAGCTTTCTGTATCGTTGTTTACTTGCACACTGGCTTGCACCATCACCAGCCTTTCTTTCTGTTACTTTCTCTAGTTTTCTATACTGTTCCATCAATTATCCCATTCCTCTCTAATCTTCATATCCTTCATATTGCTTTTACATTTGTGATTTTTGTGTCACAGGTTGTTTTTTATTTTCCCAAAAAGTTGGTTTTGCTTTAAAACATACATTAACTTGGCAGCAAAATTAGAGAAAAAACTAAATAGTGTGAGGATTATTTTCTGTTACCAGTCAAATTAGAAAATAATGACACACTTGCAAATGCATTCCAGTAACCACTTTATAGTGCGTTAAGAGATCAGTAATTATCAGTATTTATTATAAACTGCGTACACTTCAAAACTAAACGCTGCACGGGAGTGTGATGAAATACATTTAGACAATATGTTCACTTGGTCCTTCTGTTTTAGACATTAAAAACTGAGATTTTCTTTTTTTCTTTACAAAACGTAATACTGTGTTTGGAAGGAATATATAGCTACTGGAGATTGTTTGATGCTTTACAAATCTGTACTGTCTCCATTCCTAAAATAAAAAGTTGTGTTTTAATATCGACCAAACATCCACTAAAATGAAATACCATAGCACTGAACAAGGTCAGGTTCTCAGGTAGATTACTTGCTTGTGTAAAACTAAAATTATTTGTTGTCTGTGAAGCTTCTCAGCCATCCAGGTCATAGTAGTCTAAGGAGCTTGGAATTAAAAGAGCCTGGACTTCTTTGACTTTCTTGAAGACATTTCACCTCTAGCTTCTTCAGATCTAAGAGCAATCGATGGAGAGTCCCAGATTTTTAAGCCCTATTGGGAATGTTCCTAAGAGGGTCGTGGAAGACCATCTTTGAACAGAGGGGCTGTCTTACAACACCAGCTGTCTGCAATCTATAATTCAGTTTTGAGATCCCGTCCCAGATGCCTCAGTGCTCACTCATATCTAGGGTCATTTGATCTCAGTAAGTCACATGATATGGTGGGGCATGGTCTCAAAATGAGTTCACCTAAAACCTTGGCTGATAGTGACCCACACCCATTTTCACACTTTGGCTCGTGTGATTAGGTAGAGGATCAATAGGGGGTCCATGACCCTCTTGGGGACACTCCCATAGGGCTTAAAATCTGGGATTCTCCATCAATTGTGCTTAGAACTGAAGAAGCTTCTCGGATCAGAGGTGAAACATCTTCAAGGAAACTTAAAGAAGTCCAGGTGTTTTTCTTTCCAAGCTCCTTAGACTAAAAACATTAGTTAGCAAAAAGCTTGAATCAAGCACAATGTCATGTAAAATCATACTGTTCCACAGAGAGAGAGAGAAAAAGGACAAAATATTGTCTAAATGCAACAAGGATGCTCTCAACTTGCATTTGCTAAATTAAAGAATTGTTCATAACCTGTTACTATTGAACAGCTGTTGAATTTTGAACATTAAGCTTGATGAACAGATAAAAATGCCCTGAGGGAAAACTGGCAGATACCTTATTGCTAGTCAAATATAACGTTGTAACCATTTTAAGCAAGCAAAAGAGTACTCAGGCAAAAATATAAAGTCAGGCAGGGCACTGGGTCAGTTTGAAATGCTAATTAGAGGCTAACCCAGGCTAACAGAAAATATACCAAATAAGAGGATTACAAATCCAGTAGAGCCAAAGGAGGATAATACATTATATAACAAAAAAGGTAAAGGTGGAGAAATCAGAAGAAGGCACAAATGGGGAATATAGAAGTTAAACAAAATAAAAGTGGGAAAGGATGAGAGTAACAGAAGGAAGGGACAAATGTATAAGATTGGAAGGAATATGGTAATTGAAAACCAGGCAGCACTGGTTAACCCTGGGGTCAAGTGGATATGCTAATGAGATGCTAACCAGACTGGGGGGGGGGGCATAATATACATAAAAAGCCAATTAGAGGGCAAACATTGCAACAGTAGATATAGACAAAAAAAGCAATGACACTGTAGAGAAAAAGATAGAGAAAAGAAGGAGCAGTTGGGATGCTTCTCGTGAACCGGAGCTGACCGAGGCCATCAGTCAGAATTAAAGGGCACATATATGTCAAATGAAATCATGGAGTACATATCAAGATAGGAAAAACGTGAGAAAAGGGAAATTATTAAATTGTACCAAAACATAGTGGGGAGTCATGGAGACACAAGAAAGAAAAACAATCGATAACATGAGTCCAACTGAATGGATTCAGACAGTGATGGTTTTACCATATATCTGGGATCATCTATATTTTACACTGCATACTTCAGCCAGTCCCAGTGGCAGATTTTTTTTAAACAGAAAGTGTTTTACATGCCTTTTAAACCTCATAAATTACTCTGCACCAAAACTTTGTTGGGAAGTACGCTCATAGCTGTCCAATTAATCTTTTAGACCACTTTTACATGTGTTCCAAATGGACTTTATTTTCTGAAGAAAGCCAGGACATGTTGCTGATAATGTATGTGAAAGTGAATAACACTGAACAAGGCTGAAGGCTTAATGGGGATTCAGTGTTTCTACAGCCAGGTAGCCCTGAGGGCTCAAAGAACCAGCACCAGAAGACACACTTTTCATAGAAAGGTTAAGAGGAGAATCAATGAATAATTAATGTTGCAGAAGCTCCCTGTACACCGGCTGATTTCTGTTTGTAATGCCAGAGAAGCAGACCTAAACAAAGTAATTGAGAAAAGGTGACATCTTTGGAACTGCAAATTGATGGAAAATATGTTAAACTTATTTCACCCCTTTTTTCCTTTTATCCAAGCTATTTCAAATTCTGGCTCAATAACTGCCTTTTGTGATTGTATTTTATCTGAAGCTTTCATACGCCTTTCATGCCCACAACAACTTTAAAAGGAGGTGTGAATTAAATTCTCATTCTAAATAAAAACTAATTATATAAACATCTAAAAAGAAGGAACACAGAAGTGAGTTTAGTCAGGCAAACAAGCAAATTTACTGAAGTTATTAACCCTTGTCTGTTTCATGGTTTTACCACGGTGTATAACTTTAAGTAAATACTATACACATATGTAGAAGTGCACAAACTCTAAGTTAAAGTCATATATGCAATTGTTTCTGTCTGTTTGTCTAAAAAAGAACCTACTACTGGAGCTTTGTTTATGCATCCATTACACAGAAAGAAAATCTGAAATCCTAGAGATGAGATGTTTTTATAGAATCCTCATACAGTGGGGCAAAAAAGTATTTAGTCAGCCACCGATTGTGCAAGTTCCCCCACTTAAAATGATGACAGAGGTCAGTAATTTGCACCAATGGTACACTTCAACTGTGAGAGACAGAATGTGAAAAAAAATCCATGAATTCACATGGTAGGATTTGTAAAGAATTTATTCGTAAATTAGGGTGGAAAATAAGTATTTAGTCACCTCAAACAAGGAAAATCTCTGGCTCTCAGAGACCTGTAACGTCTTCTGTAAGAAGCTTTTCTGTCCCCCACTCGTTACCTGTATGAATGGCACCTCTTTGAACTCATCATCTGTATAAAAGACACCTGTCCACAGCCTCAAACAGTCAGACTCCAAACTCCGCCATGGCCAAGACCAAAGAGCTTTCGAAGGACACCAGGAAAAGTATTGTAGACCTGCACCAGACTGGGAAGAGTGAATCTACAATAGGCAAGCAGCTTGGTGTGAAAAAATCAACTGTGGGAGCAATCATCAGAAAATGGAAGACATACAAGACCACTGATAATCTCCCACGATCTGGGGCTCCACGCAAGATCTCATCCCGTGGGGTCAAAATGATCATGAGAACGGTGAGCAAAGATCCCAGAACCACACGGGGGGACCTGGTGAATGACCTGCAGAGAGCTGGGACCAAAGTAACAAAGGTCACCATCAGTAACACACTACAACGGCAGGGAATCAAATCCCGCAGTGCCAGACGTGTTCCGCTGCTGAAGCCAGTGCATGTCCAGGCCCGTCTGAAGTTTGCCAGAGAGCACATGGATGATACAGCAGAGGATTGGGAGAATGTCATGTGGTCAGATGAAACCAAAGTAGAACTTTTTGGTATAAACTCAACTCGTCGTGTTTGGAGGAAGAAGAATACTGAGTTGCATCCCAAGAACACCATACCTACTGTGAAGCATGGGGGTGGAAACATCATGCTATGGGGCTGTTTTTCTGCCAAGGGGACAGGACGACTGATCCGTGTTAAGGACAGAATGAATGGGGCCATGTATCGTGAGATTTTGAGCCAAAACCTCCTTCCATCAGTGAGAACTTTGAAGATGAAACGAGGCTGGGTCTTCCAACATGACAATGATCCAAAACACACCGCCCGGGCAACAAAGGAGTGGCTCCGTAAGAAGCATTTGAAAGTCCTGGAGTGGCCTAGCTAGTCTCCAGACCTCAACCCCATAGAAAATCTGTGGCGGGAGTTGAAAGTCCGTGTTGCTCGGCGACAGCCCCAAAACATCACTGCTCTCGAGAAGCTCTGCATGGAGGAATGGGCCAAAATACCAGCTACTGTGTGTGCAAACCTGGTAAAGACCTATAGTAAATGTTTGCCCTCTGTTATTGCCAACAAAGGTTATGTTACAAAGTATTGAGTTGTATTTTTGTTATTGACCAAATACTTATTTTCCACCCTGATTTACGAATAAATTCTTTACAAATCCTACCATGTGGATTCATGGATTTTTTTTTTTCACATTCTGTCTCTCACAGTTGAAGTGTACCTCTGGTGCAAATTACTGACCTCTGTCATCATTTTAAGTGGGGGAACTTGCACAATCGGTGGCTGACTAAATACTTTTTTGCCCCACTGTATTTGACTACACACCCACTGCCCAAACACAGCAAAATGACATAAAAATATGACACACAATAGGTGTTTGATGGGGTATCTACACACAGTAACCCTACTACTCACTTCTACATAATCATAAGTGATTAAGTTTAGTTTTGTATTAGTCTGTACATTGTGTTGCTTCTATATATCTGAATGCAAAATACCAGTATTGCACAATTTTCCTGTGATTGTGATGATGGTGATAACGATAATCATTTGCTTTGTTAGTTCAAAAAAAGCACCAAAAGAACAACTACAAACAATAGTTTTGATCAAGTTTATGTTAAATACAGATCTTTTTACAAAGTCCATGAAGTGTCCTTACAGAGTTTTTTATTTCCCCTTAAAAAAAGGCTAATACCTTTTTGGTACTTAAAAAACAAGGTTATTTGAATCCACTTTAATAGGGCTGAAGCAATGCCGTGAATTGTTATGATGTTAGTTTGGCCAAAGCTTTTCAGTGTTATGTGCACTGGTGAAGGCTAGCACAATGGTACACTTCAAGATGTAAAAAAAATAAAATAAAATCACAATTTACAGCCCAATGATTTTTGAATCCTGTGAATGTTAAAAATGCATGGAGAGTGTTCATGGTACCACTGACACACTTAAACATAAAAGCTGTGTCAATTTGACAAACAAGTGTTTGAAGACCAAACACATAATTTCAGTAGGAAGGATAGAACTTCCCAGGAGTTTAAGGAGTGTAAAAGTAGTAGGTACACAGGAATTGGCACAGAGTTCACAGGGACGCGACCTTGAAATTTAAATGGTGTAGACTGAAAGCTGCTTTCAGACTGAAGTTTTTATTTGTTCTAGGCTTGTATCGGAGCCATACCTTATGCTTAACAACAATGTATTGCACCTGCAAACTTATTCACATTTGCCTTAATGAAGTTATTGACTCACACTCTTAGTCTTGTGGTGACTCACTCTTGAGAGAGATCGTAAACCTAGTCTGGGTTTACTGCACAACTTTCTAAATGGCTAGCAGTGCAGTACTCATCTCCCGAAATGTAGGGGTCTTGAAAAGCTCTCAAGATTAATTGCTACCAAACAATTTGAAGAATCACATCTGCAGGCTGGAGCTTTTTACTTTCTCATAGAGGAATTTGGGCTCTGATCCTCAACTTTGATTTGAAAAGTGACTTTTTTATATTGTATTCAGTGAAGTTTGACATTTTAGATTTTCACCAATGGTGATGATGGTCCAAAATGGTCCAAAAAGCAAATGGTTAAACTAGATCTTCTTAGCAAAAATAAACTTCATATACTATGCTTCATATATTCAATGAACTTCTCACTTCTCGTAATATCACAAAATGTATCTTCTGAAAGAGTTAATGTAACTTTGCTTGTCACTATGCACTATACAATATTAACAATTTAATAATAATTGGTAGTTTCTTAATAAAAAATACAGTGAGTCACAGGAATGTAAGCTAGAGCTAGTTCACATATTTGCCTCCTATTTGACCATATATACAAGACAAATAAGGTGCTTCAAAGAGTCCCAGCCCTATTATGTTAGTTCTGAACTTTGGTGTCAAATGCTTAGCATAAATTGAAAAAGTAATGAATGTGAGGGAATGAAAGGAATGCATTACAAATGATTAAAAAAACAAACAAACAGATGTCTTGCTCAACTCATCCTCTTTGAATCAAGTCTCACGCCCTTTTATGTTTCTCTCTATCTTCCTGCTTCCTGTCTTTGGCTCCACCCCTTCCTGTCCCGTCCTGTACCTGCCTTGCCCTTGCTCCGATAGAGAGATTCACACATGGAGAACTCTGAGCGTGGGGTATTGTATGTTTGCTTCTAGACATGACCACATCCACTCCGCACTGTTCTTCAATGTGATTTTCACCTCAGCATTTAGTAGTTTCCAAATACATCTTGTCACTGTCATTGAATATTAAGTTGCTGAGAATTATTCTTCTCATATTTGACAAACTCATTAGCTATAACACCTACAAAAAATCTCATTAATGATATAATTGAACGTTCCTCCATATATTTCTTGAAAGACTTTCCAGTTGTCCATCTTTCACCTTGAATTGGGATAACCTAAAAATCAGATGTACCTTTTGGGGGAAAACAAACAAACAAACCAAACAAAAAAGCTTGGGATACATGGTGTGTACCTTTCAATATAATAAGTGTGCAGACAGTGTGTAATCACCTTGGTTCTGAATCTTAGTATTGGTGAAAAGGACCATAGAATGTTATGGCCCAAGCAACATGTAAAGGCATTTGGGGGTCACATATTCGTTTTCTTTCATACAATGAAAATCTAACGCCTAATATTGTGGTATGCAATTTCCTCTCAGCAGTTTTACCACTGAGACTTAAAACGCCTCTGATTGCCTTTTTACTGCCCGATTTATGCCACTAAATAGATGAAATTTAGATTTTAATGTTACTTTGCAAGTTCCATTGTTAGACATTAGAAGTCATTTAGGCAGTTGTTGGCACCCTACCTGTAATAGTATCATTAGTCTGTATACTTATCTCTCTTCCTTGCTGACTGAAAGTCTAACTTGGGGAATACGTTTTAGCAAAGTTTTAGTAGCAAACTGAAGTGTGAATGGAACTTTTTAATGGCTGCTTTGGCTGTTACTATTAGCTAGGTAGAAAAGTTAAGTTAATCTAAGATGCTTTTGGAAAACTTTCTAACATATTTTGTCACTTTGTCAGTACTTTAATTTATTTAATGTGAACATTTACACATTGTTGCACACCATCTGTCCTTTTTGGTACTTTATTGTCCTGTCAAAAGTGCACATCTAAAACTATTATAATTTCTGAGGACGTTCAATGCATCAAAGTATACTTATCATTTCCTCTGATATGAGATTTATCTGCCCAACACTCTACCAGTCATTTGCTTTGACAAACTGATAAACATTGTTAACTGTTTCATTATTTGCAAGAAATCTGCAGTTAATTTTCCATCAACAGAATTTCAGACAGAGAAAAAAAAATCTTCCCACATTATGGTGCTTTCTACATTGATAGCAGGTTGGTGTAATTAATTATATGTAGGTATAATGCAGTAATCAAGCCAGCCTGCCCTAAAATTAGCTAAAAAAGTTAAATAATTAATCAAACTTTAGGAGAGAAATTATGTTTTTGGCTTCAACAAAAACATAGGTGGGTGATTAGGATTTGTGGTATGTCTTGCCGAATGAAATGCGATGCTTCACAAATATCTCCACCTACACTGTTCTGGGCTCAAAGACAATCCATTCTGTTACTGTCATGGTAGTTATCTGTTTCTCAAATAAATCCCCTTCCTGCATCTTAAGGTTATATATGGATAACCCTATATACATATAACATAAAATTAAACTATTGATTAGACAACCTGGGTTATATTTAGTGCAGTGCTACAATGACTTTGCAATAAAGTACAGTTTTTTCTTTTTACCTTAGATTAAATATTTCATTTAGTATTCTGGGGGATTGTAAAGTATTTAGAGTCAAAAATTACTTACCAAAGATTTTTTGGCCAAAGACAAGTAGTAGCATATAAAGATTAAATTGCCAGTGGCTTGAACTTGGAATTCTATAACATAGTTCTTCATATATTTAAAGCCGACCCAAATCTGGTAATTTTAGGAAGTTTATTGACATTGATGCAGTGCTAGATGTTAAAGGTTGTGACAGTCCTTGTGGATGGTGCACAGTCGCTCAGAGAAAGTAGGAACTTTGCCAAAACTGTTGGTTTATTTTCTTGAAACTTGTAGATTAATCATAATCCTGATTTAGCAGTTGTAATCATTGCGCAAAGAGCAGCAGTTCATCTTTTTTATTAAAAAAATGCGGAAATTAATTAATTTTGTGATTAGTACTGTTGACCTGCAGCAAAGAGTTCTTTGATTTGAAATCTCCTTTCCGTTTGCTTGACCTTTATGCATAGCTGTACAGGTTTTTTTCCCCCATGTTTTCTGGTTTCCTCTGACATTCAAAACATACATATTAAGTTAAGCGGTATGTCCGAATTGGCCTTAGGTGTGGATGTGAGATAGATATAGTGCTAAATGAATGTGTGTGAGGAAAAGAGCTTTTGTATTAATTCCTTTAGAAAATTGTGAGGATGCCAAGATTAACAGTTGTTTGGTAAAAAAAACAAAAAAAAACACAATATAAATGATGACTCTCAACTTTGAGACAACAAAAGGACACATCTTCTTTCTAGATTGTATATGACACCCTGGGGTTCTCATCTATAACAAGAGGAATGAGGCGATTAGAAACTGGTGTCAGCCAAGGGAATGGACTCAGGCTGAATCCACTGCAAATGGCAGGCTCTTGTGAAGCCAAGTGGTGTGTGTGTGTGTGTGTGTGTGTGTTTGTGTCTGTACCCGTGTATGCAAGTGCGTACACACATGCAATACATTGGTGGACTGAAACTCTGTCTCTAAACTAGAAGATGTACAAAAACACACAGAGAAACATTAAGAAGCACACAAATTTGAAAGTACCGAATTCTTTCATGCTAAACTTGGACGTATCAGTAGATAAATTGGAGGTGTTAACACAGACACACTTACACACACATGCACTCACAACAGAGCTGGACTTGACCCCTATTCTGCAGATGTGACACATGGTTGAATAATGGACTCTGCAGCTTGCTGAGATAAATGCTTGATGGTCCACTTACAGCACATTTAAAATTGGTGATGACAAACCATTTACACACTCACACAAATGTACAAACTCATACTGTGTGATCACCACGGATATTCTGTGGCTAATTTACTAGTTGTTTAAATAAGAGAAAAAGAATCAGAGTAGTCGACTGGCCTAAAAGCTGAAAACACATAATCTAATAGACAAGGTTAAACATAGGCCATGCAAATACTGTGTGTGTATTCTACTGCCATATGAAACAGTTATTTGCATTTCTCGATAATCAAATCGTAGTTGGCATAGCATTGCACAGAAAGAATTTCGGTTTAGTTTTCGAGTGTGGGTGATATGAGCAGTGTTTCTATGTTTGTGTGGTCTCATACTGTTTTATGCAACCAAAGCCATAATGATCAAATCTATAGATAAAAACTACAGAACTTGTGTGTGGACATGCAGTCTTTAAAAGGCTTCCTTTTCCACCCTTCATTTGTCAAATAACTTATTTATTTTGACATTTATGCATGCATATGTAAGTACTTTTCTCTTGTCATTTTTTCCACTATGTCTCAGTGTTGTTGTGTGTCCATATGCGTATTCCATCGTAGCGTCCTCCTTCCGTACATGTCAAGTAAGCGGTGTTCTGTCAAACCTCAAATTAACTTGGCTGTAGACGTGAGCACTCTGAAGAGATTTCACTTTCATTGATACCCTGTGTTTCTTAACTTTCTGTCCTTCAAACACGGAATTTACTTTCATAGTCGCATATTAAAAGGTTTAACTAACATGCTTTTACTGCTACACACGGAGACCTTAGGTGTAACTTGTTAACAAAAAGTTCAGATTTTTCCCCATTTCTCATCCAAGCTAGTCTCTTCTCATTCTCTCTCTGCCCCATTTAATCAGTCTCAAACACGGTACCCTGAATAACTTGGTTGAGTGTTTTTTCTACACTATATTAATATTTATGACCAGTTTTAACGACTATGACTTTTACAGCTGGGCTCCCAGTGCTCTGCATTTTATTAATATCATAAGGACAATGTCAGCAGAGCTCTTAAAGAGGGTTATGGGTGTGACTATGTGCACATAGTCACTTGTTCAGCTATCTTAATGAGGACCAGTATTTGTTTATGGCCATTTCAGTGAGGACATTTGGACCTTTTTCCACATTTTTGCAAAGCTCTGCTTAAGGACAGTTCTTTGTTTGGGGAATGACATTAGAATTAGGTGTAGATATTGATTTGTGGTTTGATGTAATACCAGTTTCATCAACATTTGTCTCAGTTGCACTAATGTTTCCACAACAAAGCTATGAAGCGCTGGTTTAAAACAAACTACATTTCTTTTCAAAGGCTCTGGCAGATTTATTCTATCTTCATGTAAAAATATGTGTAAGCACTGAGTAAAACATTATTTTGCCTCACCTCGTTGCCTTACAATAGTGTTGCTGTGTGCACCCAGAACTCAAAAATAACTCTTCTGTTACAAATGATTTTTCATTCCATCTCTGCTGCCTTCGCTATATCTACTATACTTTTTTACTGCCCTTAAATATAGCAAAGTAGCCCTTCCAGGCTGGTAACTGTTACTATATCTGGCTAGCTAACCCATTTTATCCAACCATGCCATTTTATAAATGTGTTATTAGTGTTAGAAATATATTTTTTTCGGGGGGAGGGGTAGGAAGTACTATAGAGTCTCTATGCTTCTCTTGTTAGTCTTTTTTTGTCTTATTTATTTATTTAGTTTATCATTCACATTATTATCAGAAGATGGAAAAACAGAAGCAGAAGGAGAAGAATAGAACAATAAAACAGACAGAATGAGAACAAAAAAAGGGGGCTGGATGAAAAAAGTGAAGGAGTATAAAGTATAGAAGTCATTTACTAAAAACATCAAGCCTGTAAAAAGTTAATACAGTTAATAACATTTCGCTTTTCACATGTATATCAGCCCTACTAATGGCCAGTAACTTCTCTGTCACATGAAAAGCTATAGTAGGTATTTTGTCAGCATTTACAAAATTCATATTATGTAAGTAATTAAGATGGCATATCAGATAGATTGACTGATTGAAGCAGTCTGCAGTAGTTGTGTAAGGTGTGCTCCTCTGTGAAGTGGAATGGAAGTATTGATCCTTCTGAACTGTGCTTGACTTTCCCGTGCTATAACAACTCAGTCTGATGAAGTATGAGTGTGTATGTTTGTGTGTGTTGTGTGTCCAGACATATTATGAAATCCCAATCTCTGGCCACTCATAGATGAAGGATGTATGCTGGGGGGC
The DNA here is from genome assembly GCF_057382275.1 of Copadichromis virginalis. Lineage (NCBI taxonomy): Eukaryota > Metazoa > Chordata > Actinopteri > Cichliformes > Cichlidae > Copadichromis > Copadichromis virginalis. Next base: position 29,998,832 of record NC_140622.1, on the reverse strand, counting down.
AAAGTTACCAACAAACCATTGAGGAAGTAGCAGAACAAGCACACACACGTACACACACACGCACACACACACACACTGATACACATGTCATATTAGTCAAGTACAGTGCAGTGGAATAAACCTGTGGCTTTATTATCAAAAACAGGATAAAGGAGAAGGAAAAATGTAAAAGGTTAAAGATTTTCTTGGCTTAGCTTTAACATGTTGGTCCTTATAATATTAATTTGATTTTTATTATTACTTTCACTAGTCTTGCAATTCATTAAATTTCAGACATAATTAGTACGTTTTCTGTGATTAACGATTTTAAACACAATCCAGAGTAAAATTATGGCCTTGTACAGATATTATTGCTACAAACCACACTCATTCAACCTTTACCTCCTTGCTTCTGTGTGTTACTCTTCCAGCTTCCATCCTCTCCCTTTGGGTTTGTTTTGTCACTTCTCATTCGATCTATCTCATTTACTTACCTGCCAAATGGTGATGGAGGCATCAGTGGTGTATTTATATTTACTTTTCTCTTCACCTGTAAACCAAAATTAAGTATTCATGCCGTATTGAAAAACCTACAGGTTAAAAAATATATTTCAGGGCAAGCCATTCAGTTATATATAACATAATGACAGCATAGACCATGAAATACCCCTGAGTCCCTGTTAAATTAATGGAGACCAGAGCCCATTGCTAGCACATTAGCATATGCTACATTGAATAAAAGTTGTAGGTCATTAATGCTTTAACATTTAAAAATACATCTAATTAAGTACTGGACATGCATCTGTTTTTGTTTACTGTAGAATGTGTACTACAACACAAAATGAATGTACTTCTTTCTGAAGTACCATGCTTCTTCTTTCAACTACCCACAAATCATACACCTTGGTCAGATTCTAATATTGCTCAGTAGTTCCTTAACTGGAGTTGTCGAAAGTCCAATGCGACTATTTCAAATCCTATTAATAGAATGATTTGTATATTGAAACTGTTTTGTTTTATTTCTTTCATCTAATTTTCAAATTTTATGAAGAAAAAGTCATTCAGTTAATAATTTGATAGTGTGGGTGAAAGTTAAAGTTTTAACATCAGGGTACAAGACTGAATGATGGATTAATAAATGTGTTTTTATCTTCTAAAGTTAATGACCTGGCAAAGCTCTTATGAAAAAAGTATAATTTTTTGGGTGAGTGAAGTAATCATTTCACAAGTCATAGATCTTCTTATCCAATTTATTTGATTGACTGCTGGCCGGTTCACAGCTGACTTACAATGAAGCTTTTTTTAAACCAAATATATCTTTGGACATCACTCTAGAATATTCCTTGGATGTTCTGTTATGCCTCAGCATGAACTTTTTCTTGAGATTTTGCGAAGGCAAAATATATTAATCCAACATGCAGTAGAGAAAAATTAATTAAATTCATCAGCAACTAGATGTACTAATATATACTTCATAGCAAAAAATTAGGGGTGCAACGATATTCGTATCGATATTGAACCATTCGATACAGTGCTTTCGGTTCGGTACGCATATGTATCGAACAATACAACATTTGTAATTTATTTTATCAATTTTCCTTCTGACGATGCTGTCTGTGTTGAGTGCTCAGTGAATCTGTGTTCGACTACTCCGCCTAGGCTGCACTGTCGAGCGCAGATCCACTGAGCGCTCAACACAGACAGCATAGTCAGAAGGAAGAGCGCAGGGCAAGCTAGCGAGACAGAAGTTAAGCTCTACTTGCAACAGGCAAATTGAACCTCATTCAGATCTGGCGTTTGGAATTATTTTGGTTTTCATGTGACGTATGACCCTGAAGGTAAGCGAGTCATGGACTAAAGTAAAACAGTATGTTGGATGTGCCATGCAATGCTCAATTACATTGGTGTGAACTAGTGTGTTAGCGCAGTTAGCTCGTTAACGTGTTGGCCGTCTAGCCCCATGCACGGGGCGATCGGCGGTAGCTCGTTAACGGAGATTTGCCGTGTTGTGGCGTTAAGGTCATTTCAACGAGATTAACCTGAAAGCACTAGTGGGAACACAACGAATATGACTGCACATTTACGCCGACATCATCCTAGTGCAAAGACAAGTGGAAGCAGGCAAAAAAAAGCAAGCATGCTACTAACTTTAGCCGAGTCATTTAGACAGCTGTTAGCACATGATTCTCCTTATGCTGCTGAGAATATAGCCCAGAAGAAGCGGATAGTATAGCTTTTATTTTGGAAAGAGACATTTCTCTGTAATAAACTCTCTTTTCCAAAGATGAGTGATTCCTCAATCAGATACAGGGCTTGCAATATCGCTAGCCCGACGTCCTGGAGCTAGCGATTTTTTTCAGTCAGGCTACCAAAATCTTTCTCTTCCCTGCCCGTCGGGCTATTGTAGGAAAAATATATGTCAATGCTTTTGCATTCTTTCAGAAATGTAGCTGGGTAATTATGTCATTGGCATCGGTGAGCCACTGTCAATATGTGACATATTGAAGTCGCGTTTGAATTTGCGCTTGTTTTTTTGCTTTCACTTTGCAATCGTGCGAACTGTGTATAGAGAGCGACAGCACTGATCTGTGAGTGATGATAATTTGTGCACCAATTCCTCTGACATCGTCTTATTAATCGTTAGCTTACTATGCAAACATGACAAGTGAAATCTCCCGCAGCTTACACATGTGAGAGGTTGATCGCGCAGAGAATCGCTGAGCTTATGTGAGTGAGCGTGTAAAAGCATTTCAGTTCTGCTGAGCCAAATAAGACAGGTCAGGGTGAAGAAGTGACAGCCAAAGAAAAGCTTACCACAAAACGGAGAAGTTATGACAAATCAGACTATAAGGCAAAAAGAAAGTGCAGCTTTATGGTTTCATGGACAAAAGAATTTCTGTGGCTGCGATATGATGAGCTAAATAACCAGGGCTGCACATAAGTGGTCCGCAGGTGCGCATTCGCTGTCAAAATAAAAAACACGCACAAGGGTTAGGGTTAAATTTAAAAACTGTACTTTTGAGTTAAAATATATATTTATAATTTTAATAAATGACAAATTAAAAATGCATGAACATTTTTTTGTATCGAAAAAATATCGAACCGTGACACCAAAGTATCGAACCGAACCGAACCGTGAATTTTGTGTATCGTTGCACCCCTACAAAAAATAACCCATTCAGCATCTGTAAAAACAAAGTTAAATGACAACAAATGTTTTCAGATGAGGACACATAGAAAAGCAAATTTAGGATTCAGACAGGCAGGTTGTACAGGTAGGTTGGGGAAAACAGTTGAAAGAAAAACAGGTAGTTTATCAATTTAAAATAAATACAGTCAGAATTACATTTTCATTTAACTCATGAACTAATCCAATGTGTTTGTCCTTCTTCTGGGTTTTGCTCTGTTGTCATCATCGGCCTCACCTCACCATGCTTCAGAAGACATGCTTATTCCTACTCTTATTACCTGTAAGTAGAGATTTCACATCAGAAAAATTCCTTTCTCAGTCCAATACTCTTTTTTTTATCGCTACCTTTTGAGTTGTTACATTTTTGTCCTTTTTCATGTATACTGTTAAAGTATTTAATTATCAAAACAATTAAATCCTCTATGCCATCACAGCTTTCAGAAAAATGGTTATAGTAGAATCAATCTTTCTTATTTATTTATTTTTAAGAGCCAGCTTGTCATTTGCACTGCATGATAAAATGTCTACTTTATTACCTGCCAAAGACAAATTCTTATTTGATGGTTGGTACACAAACACTGCAGCGTGCAGTCACAATAATGTTATTTGGCTTGAACATAAGTCTAGAGCAAGATAAAAGCAGGCACTTGGTAGCTTGCCAATAAAATTGCTCAACACAGGAGAGATACAACATTGTTTGCAGTGTTATGCTGCCATATTAGAAATACTGACCCTCTTTAGCTGCTAGGAAAAACAAATGTTTGGTAAAATGTATTCATTCATTTAATCTTTACTACATGTGACATAAACTGCATGTGACATATTAGAAAAGAATTGGGGAAAGTGTGTAATATCAATATTAAGTTCACTTAAAGGAGATATATACATATTAACCTCAATTTACTGCGTATGTACATTTTGCATAGTAACTGCCCTCAAATAGCTTTGCTATTAAATATTAGTCTTAAGTCTAATACTTCTGACCATTCTGCTTTACATTCACAAGTTATATTCACCTGCTATACTGACTAACCAAATGTAATAGTGTAATTAATGTAATAGTAACACTATACAAAATATGTACTCCTTATACAGGGAGTGCAGAATTATTAGGCAAATGAGTATTTTGTCCACATCATCCTCTTCATGCATGTTGTCTTACCCCAAGCTTTATAGGCTCGAAAGCCTACTACCAATTAAGCATATTAGGTGATGTGCATCTCTGTAATGAGAAGGGGTGTGGTCTAATGACATCAACTCCCTATATCAAGTGTGCATAATTATTAGGCAACTTCCTTTCCTTTGGCAAAATGGGTCAAAAGAAGGACTTGACAGGCTCAGAAAAGTAAAAAATAATGAGATATCATGCAGAGGGATGCAGCAGTCTCAAAATTGCAAAGCTTCTGAAGCGTGATCATCGAACAATCAAGCGTTTCATTCAAAATAGTCAACAGGGTCGCAAGAAGCGTGTGGAAAAACCAAGGCGCAAAATAACTGCCCATGAACTGAGAAAAGTCAAGCGTGCAGCTGCCAAGATGCCACTTGCCACCAGTTTGGCCATATTTCAGAGCTGCAACATCACTGGAGTGCCCAAAAGCACAAGGTGTGCAATACTCAGAGACATGGCCAAGGTAAGAAAGGCTGAAAGACGACCACCACTGAACAAGACACACAAGCTGAAACGTCAAGACTGGGCCAAGAAATATCTCAAGACTGATTTTTCTAAGGTTTTATGGACTGATGAAATGAGAGTGAGTCTTGATGGGCCAGATGGATGGGCCCGTGGCTGGATTGGTAAAGGGCAGAGAGCTCCAGTCCGACTCAGACGCCAGCAAGGTGGAGTACTGGTTTGGACTGGTATCATCAAAGATGAGCTTGTGGGGCCTTTTCGGGTTGAGGATGGAGTCAAGCTCAACTCCCAGTCCTACTGCCAGTTTCTGGAAGACACCTTCTTCAAGCAGTGGTACAGGAAGAAGTCCGCATCCTTCAAGAAAAACATGATTTTCATGCAGGACAATGCTCCATCACACGCGTCCAAGTACTCCACAGCGTGGCTGGCAAGAAAGGGTATAAAAGAAGAAAAACTAATGACATGGCCTCCTTGTTCACCTGATTTGAACCCCCTTGAGAACCTGTGATCCATCATCAAATGTGAGATTTACAAGGAGGGAAAACAGTACACCTCTCTGAACAGTGTCTGGGAGGCTGTGGTTGCTGCTGCACGCAATGTTGATGGTGAACAGATCAAAACACTGACAGAATCCATGGATGGCAGGCTTTTGAGTGTCCTTGCAAAGAAAGGTGGCTATATTGGTCGCTGATTTGTTTTTGTTTTGTTTTTGAATGTCAGAAATGTATATTTGTGAATGTGGAGATGTTATATTGGTTTCACTGGTAAAAAAAAAAAAAAATTGAAATGGATATATATTTGTTTTTTGTTAAGTTGCCTAATAATTATGCACAGTAATAGTCACCTGCACACACAGATATCCCCCTAAAATAGCTAAAACTAAAAACAAACTAAAAACTACTTCCAAAAACATTCAGCTTTGATATTAATGAGTTTTTTGGGTTCATTGAGAACATGGTTGTTGTTCAATAATAACATTATTCCTCAGAAATACAACTTGCCTAATAATTCTGCACTCCCCTGTATAATCAACAATGAGAAGAAGTCTTTTGATATTTTTGGGTGGCTGAACTAACTAGAGCGTGAGTTTGGCAGTGAGGGTAAATTTCAGCCAAACTTCATCTGCATTGTTTTCACGGTCCGTCTCTTAAAGTGTTTTCATCCTAAAAGGTCAATGTAATTCACTATTATCTTCTCTACCAAGTGGCTATTTCCTTATTAACTAGTTCTAATGAGGCACTATTATAGCTGTCTGTTCATACACGCAGAAACACGTACAGGCGTGCACACACACACACCAGTATACCTGCACAGTCACATGCACGGTGTTGCCCCGAGCTCCTGCACAAATCCTTGCTGAGAATTTTTAAAACTCTTCACTTCTGCAGCTGTCTTCAAAGCATTTGAAAATTTCCTCCAGATCTCCAGCAGGCTCCTTACTGAGTAGAAAAGTCATCATATACCAACACTTCTTTTTAAAACAGCCCCCCTGAGGCTTGTTGACCCACTGGAAATTGCTTTTTTATAATATGAAACTGGCACAATTAGAAAGACAGCAGCCATCACTGTGGTTTTCCTGCTTTTGCTCACTCGTGACAGTGTTTAATTTGTCTCGGCATAGAAAAAATGAGCATGACCTGCCATGCTGAATCTCATATAAATATGTCAGTGGAGACACAAGCAGACATCTTAAGAATAATCCTTGTAACAATAGTCAAAATCATACACCAACACACCACAATAACAGCCTTGGACAAATGTACAGCTCACACACAGACTGACAGAGTAAGCTTGAACTCAAGGAATGTCCTTAGATGACAGTTTGGATTATTACACATAGACACAAATGCATGAAGATCTTGATTTATATGAAATATTTGAATTTGATAAAAGTCTCTCTCAAACCAACCTAATATAGTTCTTGTCATTTTTATTATGACTATAACTATCAGTATCTCTAAAGACCAAAACTCCATAATTGAAATACAATTATAAGCAGAAAAGATATGATGGAAACTAGGGGTGGGCGGTATAAACGGTATATGGTAGAAACGATATGAATTTGGCCAACGGTAGACATTTTGACTATACCGCTCTACTGCGATAGCTCGTGTTGATGGTGTCATCAAGCTGCGCCTGTTTTGGTCAAAAGCATCGCAGCAGCTGCAAGCAATATCATCTGCAAATTATGCCAGACGACAGTAATAGCAAAGAGACAAAGCATGTTTTGGAATATGAGGAAAGCCAGAAACTGTGCTTCATCCACTTCCGTAACATTGATTCGTTAATGTTGAATTCTGTCGCAGCTGCTCTGTTCCCATGTTGTTGCAGTATATTAATGACTAACCTCGTATTGTGGATGGATTATCTCAGTTGTTCTCCTGACTGAAGTTTGGTCCGTTCACAGCATCCTGCCATGCGGTTGCATTTGTCCCTAACCATCAGGAACCCTCCCGTAGAGTTTGATCGAGTGGAAAAAAGTTAGCGTTCATCCTCCAGCTTCACTGTTTATGTTATGCTAACATCACGTAGCACATCATTATATATCAACTAGCCCAACTTCAGTAACCCTAAAAAAGTCACTGCTGTTTAGTTTTCTGTCTTCCTTTATGTTGGAAGTGACAGCAGAGCTGTATGTTTAAATTTTTTCAGAAATCTCTCTCATGTTCAGGTGGAAACTAGCGAGCTAACTTCCTGCTAACTTCCAACTCCATTAGATTCAATAAATTCTGTTTTCATGGATGCCTGGGTGTTAAACTTAACTGGTAAAGTAGCAACTAGGGATGCACCGATACCACTTTTTTGGAAACGAGTACGAGTACTTGCATTTCAGTACTCACCGATACCGAGTACTTAATAAAAAGATGATTTAAATTTGCAGGTAACAGCTTTAGTCCTATAATTTAACAAAAAACAAACAAACAAGGGACTAGTTTGGAATTAAGAACATTTATTTAAAATAAAAAGCATGTTGTATGCAACACATTACAGAATAAATAATTATAAAAAAACAAAATTTAATTTTAAATTTGTTCGTCTGTTTCTCTGTTTAGAAGTCTCACTAGCACAGTCACAGCTGGGATGACATCAGAGGCTAGTGCGTTGTAGCTGCTCACTTTTTTTAGTTAGTTCCTCAAAGGGGGTGAGGATGGCAACAGTTGTCTCCATAAGAGCCCATTGGTGAGCGGTGAGATAGTCAGTGAGTTCGTGCACTCGCTTTTGCTCAATGAGGGACTGGAGCATGTAATACGTGCTGTTCCAGCGCGTCTGTACATCCTGCTGCAGTCTCTTTATTGGCTGGTTGAGCTGTCCCTGAATGTCCTCGAGGCGGGAGTAGGCTAAGGCGGAATGTTTAAAATGCCCAACTATTTTCCGTCCCACTGCTATAGCATCAGCTATGCTCCTCTGTGCTAATAAGCGTGGGTAAACTCTTTGTACTTGTTGTTGTGTTGGGATTTTAGGTGCTTGATTAAATTGCTTGTGTTAAATGCGCTACCTTTAGAGCCTCCTCTGGACAATTTCGCTGAGGACAATTTGCAGTCCGCCTTTGTTTTCGCGTAATCGTTCACTTTAAAATAGTTCCACACAGCTGATATGTCTCGCTTCGCTTTCTCCCCGCTCTGAGCTGCAGCCGGGGCCTGGGGGCGGGCACTCGGCGCCTGTGATTAACCTCTTACATGCCGCTCAAACATAGACAGGTCTCAGACCGTGGTATCGGTCCTTGGTATCGGGGGACTTTTAACGAGTACGAGTACTTTAGAAAATGTGGTATCGAGGCCGATACCCGATACCGGTATCGGTATCGGTGCATCCCTAGTAGCAACGCTGATGAATTTATTAAAGATGAAAGAATTTAGACAGTTTTTAACTCTCAGTGATGCTGCAGTGTTTGTTTGACTTTGGGACCTGAAGCAGACAGAGTTTTGGACCTAGATTACTTCACGAGGCTCCTGACTACGATAGCCGTAATGCTCCGACAAGCCATCAAGTGGTGCAGCTTCGTACCTTACCAAAGTTGTACTAAACCATTTTTTGACAGATTTTGAGCCCCATGTAGTCAGGGTCAGGTCAGTAAGAACAACCAGAATTCATACATAAGGCGCACCGGATTATAAGGTGCACTGTCGATTTTTGAGAAAATTAAAGGCCTTATAGTGTGTAAAATACGGTATACAGAAGAAAAGAATATAACGTGATATATATCGTTACGACACATGCTTCAAATTATACCACGATATGGATTTGAAGCCATATACCCCAGCCCTAATGGAAACATACAAATAAACATAACATATGACAACTAAATATGTAGAAAATGTGAAATTAATAATTAAGAAGCTGAAAATACACATACATTTTTTCCCACTTTTAAAAATTGGTTGTAATGCACAGCCAGTCTCACCCATATATACATAGATGCACAGTTATAGCCCAAGGAGGTTTACTGTTAGATGAGAAGGGGATTTAAATTTGCACAAGACTCCTGCAATCCTGTAGTGTGTGTTTGTGTGTTTTGGTTCACTCTGTCTTTTCAACCTCTATCTCTCTCTTCACCTCTCTTTATATCCCTCAATCTCTCCCTCCCTTGTTGGGTCTGTCTCTAAATCCTGTGATACGCAGATGAAAGTTTGTTTGGGCTTCGCCTGCAGCCTCCTCTGGAGCTACTGCTGTCATCCTGAAGTGACTGACTGCCTGTCTGACTTCAGCACTGGCTGGGGATGGCTCGAGGATATTTGAGCTATCTAGTTGCCAACCAAATGGCTGACGCCATTCTAGCCATAATACAGAAGTTCTCACTCAACAAAAGAAACAAATGGCCTCTCCCATGTTTGACTGGACGCTTTGAGATTGCCGTGATCACTTGCCAAGCTTCAACTAAAATGAATGCAATTCTCTTGGCATGAGTTTGTATCAACAAGCCATACTTGCTGCCATGAAATAAATTCAGTTCAGAGTTTGCTTTCTGAAAATTGAAGAATCAATCATTTCCACAAAAACTTGAATAAGAATGGACAAGGTGATTTTAAAATTTTTTGGCCATTATCTTTCTATATGTCAGCAATCTCCTCCATGGAGTCAAAACAGTAACTCTGCTACTGAAATATAGACATGGATGTCTAAAAGGTGAAGGAAGGAAGGAAACAGCTGTACTGCATTACCATTTTGATGTCAAATTAATGATCCTACTTATCTTGAAAACAATATACTGGTAAATGGACTGATTCTTAGATCTTAGAGCATTACTACTGTCCTGGAGCACTCAGAGTGCTTTATACAAATTGCCACATTCACCCATTTACACAAGCATTTTACACGCATTCATACTCCGATGGATGCATCGAAGAGCAACTTGGGGCTAGTATCTTGCCCAAGGATATTTGGCATGCACAGTGGGGGAGCCAGGGATCAAACCACACACCTTCCTATCAGTATATGACCTGCTCTACCTCCTGAGCTTCAGATAAACTTTAACTCCCTGGATAGCAACTTTTGTATTTTATTATATTATTTGGTAATGAATTTTACATATACAGCATTTTGGAAATGGACCCATCAAGTGCTCAGGTTAATACATCAAATAAGAAAGAATTAAATTTTTTCCTGACCATATCTACTGATGCATTGATTCACCTCATTTCATCTCATCTCATGTCTCTCTATTATAATGTATCTTTTCTCACACTCATACACAAAAAAAGACATTTCTGCCAAAAATCTCTCATTATCAACCTACCAAACAGCCTACAATTAATGTCGCTCTGGCCACAAAGAAGTCCATGATTTTTGCCGTGGTTGCACCCGGCAGGGTAACCTTAGTACTTAATGAACTGCCGCCGTGGCATTCATTAAAGAAGGATTAAGTCGTGCTCAGTGCCACTTAGAATATGCAAGGAATTTGTCATTTAAATGAGTCCATTATTGATATGAATGTGTGCTAGGTCGAGGTTTGGTGAAAGAGTGGGGAGGAGAGTGGGGAAGCCTTTCACACACTACAAGTTGCAGGTTTTTGTCTTTTGCTTTTACTTCTCCTTCCACTCTATGCCTGCTTTTGCTGCATTGTTTCTACTTCTGTCACTTTCTTCATCTGCCACCTCTATTTCCTAATGAAAGGAAAAATTATTTTCCTTTCATTTTTCTCCTCAACTTCCCGTTTCTTAATTTTTTCTCCTTCTCTTCAGTTTTTTTTATTTGACTTTCCTTTCTTTGCTCTCCTCTTCCTCTTTCTCTTCATCTCTGCCCACTTTTCTGTCAAAGTGCAGTCAGATAGTCAGGAATAGGCCACTCTAAGCTCCAATCACACAGGAGGTTTTGAGGTTCTGTCGCCTATAAATTGGTGTGGAGCATAGCAAGGTTGAACCTGGGGTTGATGGAAGGAAATGATTATGGGAGAAACTTTGTAAGGTCATTCCTTCTTGTCTCTTGTAGTTTTCCTGAAAATGTTCTTTCTAACATCGTTCATCTCACTCTTTCTTTGTTTTTATGTTGTTGTTTTTTATTTATTGCCTCTTTATTGATGAGCTGTTTCATTTGTCTTCCTCCTTTCTCATGTTCACTTTTCACATCTACTCTGTCTCTGTCTTATCATCTGTCTTTGATTTTTACTTATCTGTCTTTTCTCTCCCTGGCTTAAGTGCTTAAGGGCAACTACAGCTCATCATCTGATCCCAGGCTTTTAAACACACACACACACACACACACACACACACACACACACACACACACACACACACACACACACACACACACACACACACACACACACACCATTTTCTTTTTAAATTCATGTTTTCTAGATGCTGTTTAGCCAAGAAACAGATTCAGTGTGACCTTTGGATGTTTATTGACTTTTTTGTGGAGTACAGTTTTAATTTCATGTTTCACTAACAACATATAGTAGTGAAACAATCCTGTAGCAAGTAAGTGTTAAGAGACTCACGATTATTCAATATAGGTATGAGTGACATTGTGTTTTCTCTATTTGCCTTTTAGAGTGACTGTGCAAGACACTGCAGGTTTTCCAGAGACACGTGTAAGCAGGCGTATTAGGCGGATTCGTGATAAGTCACTTAGGAACACACCCACTCACTGCCCAGTGTACACCAACAGTCCAATACAACAGACACATGTAACACTTAGACACAGCCAAAAACACTGAATGTCCAGCACCTGCAGTGCATACACAGATATCAAGGAGATCAAGTGTTTACTCATAGAAACAACAACACACATACACATCGAACTATTATAACCATTTCTTGTACACAGCCCACTGTATACCATTCGTGACTAGATGTCAGATACTTAAAGTAAGCAGAAAGTTGTGTTGGTGGATTCTGGAGGAGGTTTTTCTCCTCAAAAACTCAGAGAAAGAAGTATGACGAATTTTATAGGCCAAATCTGCAAAATGTATTTATATTTACTCTATTTTGAAATACATATTAATGATAGGGTTTGTTGATCATTTGCAAACTAAGGTGCCAATTAGAAAACACTGAGAAATATATGAGGGGAAATGTATGAAGAGGGAAAGTAATGGCTCATGATCTGAAGCATACAATATCATCTGACAGCCATGGTGGAAGCAATGACATGGCATGGAGTCATTTCTGCTGTCTTTTTAAGACACTATTGGAAAAAAGAATATGCTAAAAAAAAAAAGTATCCTTTTTAGGATCTAAAATCAAACAGTGTGGTAAGTCTGTGGTTCAGGTGGTAGACTTGGTCGTCCAGTAATTACAGGGTGGGGTGTATGATCCCTGGTCCCTCTTCATGGCAAAGTGTCCTTGGATATGACTCCTGACTGCAGGTGAACACCTCATGTAGCAGCTTCTTCAGTAAGTATTTGACGTGAGTAGTTTAATAAATATCACACTCTGTAAGTGTTTTTGCAAGATTAAATGGTTCTTTTACGAGTGTAGACAATTTACAGGTTTCCCTTAGTAGATCACTTGGGCCTATGATTTCAAAGTAAATTCCATTAAATGGTGGTTTAAAGCGCATCCACAAGGTTATTTTTTATATCAAAAGAATATAAAAAGGTATACTTCTACATTAAAGGGCTGCTATTCTGCTGAGCCTATTGGCATCCAAGTTCTATTATCATCCAAATCAAGCAGGTAATAAAGACCTGGCTACTCTCCCATGAATAGACTGTTCTCAGTTTATACAGATTGACCCATGTACCATTTAGTTATTCAATTTAATTATAAGTACTTCCAGTAATATACAGTGCATTAATTGAAATGCACAATGAGCATTTAACATCAACAAAATGCACTTGTTTGTTTTTTGTTTTAAAAAACGGTATTATTGTTTTACTTCATGTGAACCGATTGTTCATGGGCATTTAAAGGCAAATGCTTGCAAAATGTAACATATACTGCGAAATACATATTTTCTGATTTTATAATTTAATGTTCTGTAGCTTTTGGTATCCAATTATTCCGATAGTGAAGCTCTTGTCTTTTAAATCCAGGCAAAATGAGACTACATGTTTTTAGCCTTTTTCACGCTTTAAAATTTGACAAGCCTTGTGGGCCCCTAATGACACACAAAGTCTGGCGAGTGGTCAGGATTTGGACACATCTGTCTAGTCAAGGTGATGTCCAAGCCCAGAGTTTCCTCATATCGAGATGAGTCAAACTGCAAAGCTTATTTAAGTCACACTGTCGAATTGTTCTGTATCTAGAGGACAATATGTCACATTGATATTTAAAAGTAGCACGTTAATTATCACTTCTGTGTTTGTCGGTCATTTTTTGAAAACAGGTTTAGAAGATAAACGTAATGGACTGGCATTCATATCACTTTTCTTGTCTTACTGACTAGTCAAAACATTTAGGCAATAAGCCGCATTTAACCGTACAGTTATATACTTTACTTTTACTTTATTTATATAGCAAATTTAATAACAACAAAATGTTGGCCAAAGTACTGTAAAAAGATGATAAAAACAATTACACAGTAACAAATAACATCAATAACAAATATCTGGTAACAGGTGACCAAGTGGATAGATAGGTAACTCTCATGCGATGTTGAAAGCTAATGAGTGAAAATGTGTTTTAAGATGGGATTTGAAAAGACTGACAGTTGGGGCCTTGCTAATCTGGAGAGGTAAATAATTCCACATTTTCAGTGCCACAACCACAAATGCCCGGTCACCTCTGTGAACCAGCCTCGACTTAGAAGTGGCCAAGAGCAAGAGGTCACTTGATCTTAGAGTTCTAGGGTGCATATAAGACTGCAGTAAGTCAGACAGATATTCTGGAGCCTGACCGTTCTGCGATTTATAAGTCATCAAGAAAATTTTGTATTTAATTCTGTATTTAATTTTGTATTAAATTTTATATAGTGCTTTATTCTGTGAATTTAAGCAGTTTTTGGACTGTGGCAGTAAGCCGGCATAACAGGAGGAAACCCACACAACAAACTCCACACAACAAGCTCCAAGCTTGGGTTCAAACCAGAAACCTTCTTGCTTTGAGGTTACAGTACTAACCACTATATTATCGCGCCCTCCTCCTTGTATAGAATATGATAGTAAAAATATGCTTTGTCTTGATATTTCCGTTAGTTCTGGTGAATCTATTGGACAATGTCAGATTGTAATGGTTTTCTGTCTCTTCTACCATCTGGTCTCTCAGCTGAAGGTTCAGGCAAAACTCAAAATAGTCTATGCAAAATGGCCAACAGATGGGCGTTGTGGCAGATAAGTGGAAAAAATATCAAAGGATACATTCACACTCAAGGGGCATCTCATCAGCAGTCACTGCATAACTACCCTTACCATTATATATAGTCAGTTTAGAAGCCCCACATGTTCTGGAAGTACTGAATGTCAGCCTCTCCATATTGAATCATATCACCTGTATTTTCCCCCTTGCTGTAGTAATATAAGAGGGGACAAAATAACAGCTTACCCTGTAATTTCTAAGGCTTTTCTATACATACATAGGCCATTTTTAAAAAATACTTTTTTATGCAGTTTGCTCATTTTTCAACAGGAAACAGCCCCTTAGAATGATGATATGGAGAAACTTTTTTTTATTGTTGGTAAAACACACCTTTTAAAAAGATGATGCAAATGCACATGTTTACTTCCTGATTGGGTTTAACTACTCATTATACATCATCAAAATCATATTCCTTGTCATTTTGACATAAAGTAAAAAGTAAAATATATGTTTCATATAATATTTGCTGTGAAATGTGTCTCTGCCTACACTATTGCGCACAGAACTCACTGTTCATTCTTATATTGCCATTTATTCTCTTTTGTTTCAAGTCACTGCATATAATAAAGAAAATCTTCTCTTTTCTTAGTGTTCTCACCATAACTCATCTTCCAAAGAGTATTGTTGTTCCGTAAAGAATATTTCTTTGTATATGTGCCTTTGTGTTTACGCGCTGCATGTGGATGTAAGGAATTGCATGCATTTCTGTATGTGAATAATTCATCTTTGTGTATCCTTGTTTTTATGTTTTTGAACCTCTATAGAAAGTTGGCAAAAAAGCAGAAGGAAACTGCTAGCAGCTCCACTCAGCAGAGGGAGATGGGTCCAGTCACCACAGCTGATAAGAGCACCACTAAAGTCAGCACCTTACACAAAGATGACCCCTTTTCCACCTCCAACCAGGACCTCAATGGGTTCAGTAAGTCAAAATGCTCTGCAGTTCTAGCCCTAAGGTGCATCCAGAAGATATCAGCTGTAAATGGCACCATAATGTTTTTGTTTTGTTTTTTTTACAAGAAAATATAATACTACATTGTCCTTTCCACATTGTATTATTTCTGGAAAGTGTTAAGAAAAAATAACAAAAACCCCACAGATTTAATTAATTTGCTGTTTCTCTGAAAGTTAACTTTCAAGTTTCTTTTCCCCTTGTCACTCCCTAAAATATGCATATGCTAGGACTCTGTACCATTAATCATTTTGTCACATTCATTTATTCAAATAGTGGACATTTCATTTTTATAATAAAACTCTCCATATGGCCGTCTTTCACCCATAGTGTGTTGTGCTGCTTCACTAGCCTCCATCGTACTTAGTGCTGTTTTAACAATTTTCAGCTGAGCCCTCTATTTTTTCTCTATGTGGTGCTTTATACAAGTACAATATAAGTGTGCATATCCTCTTTCACAGCATATTCCACACATTTCAACTAGGCCTTGATTTGTTGGGGAGTAGTCCCAGCTTTTTGTAAAACTGTGTGTGATTCTGATGTAATTAGACAAGACCTCTCAGGAGGGCATTTTCACTTGAAAATGTCATGCTGGCCTTTTGGGAGTGCTTGACCACTGAAAGCCAGGGATGGTGAAGAGGGACTAAGTACCAAGCTAATGCTGGACGTAATTGCCTGCACTCTTTTTCTAACTGTCCGTGCTGCAGTTTTGACGTAAAATAATGTTTTTGTACTGAAAATACTTAAAGCAGACCACTTTTATCTGGAGCGTAGGACCTATATATACTGTAAAATTAGCAATTAGTTGCAATTAGTTTTTGCATTTGCAACATATAGAAAAAGGAGCTAACCTTCAACTTGACATTTAATGTTTTATCAGCCATAAGTCCACAAGTCTTTGGACAATGACAATGATTTTTTTTTTTGTAATTTTGCCAGTTCACTGACACCTTAAAACAATTCATCAGATGTCATTGAAGGGCAGCTTTAATTCAAGGGATTAAACACATGCCTTGGATTAATTGTTTAAGAATTGCAGCCATTCGTACACAGTCTCACTTTTTCAAAGTCTCAAAAGTAATTTGACAATTGACTTAAATGTTTTTATGGCCAGGTGAGGCTTGTTCCCTGATTACTTTATAACAAGTTAAGATATATAATATATAAGAGAAAGAGAAAAATATATTAAAAAAAAAACTTTTACAGTTGATTCCAACTTTTTAACTTGCATTTAGTAGCTGTTTCAGTATAATGTCCAAAGAGATGTTGATGCAAATGAAGAAGCCCATCATTAGAGTGAAAAACCCAATAACAGAGTAGAATCATACCAACCCAATGCATAGCACAATATCTGGTGGGTGGAGGCATGCTGTGGTATGTATGGGTGTCACTGGAACCGTGTTATTAGTATTCATTGATAATCTAACTGGTGATGAAAGTAGCACGATGAATTCTAAAGTCTACGTACATGGCTATACTCTGCTCAGATTCAGCCAAATGCTGAAAAAGCGATCGGAGAGCACCTCAGTGTAAACAGATAATGACCTAAACCATAATGCAAATACAACCAAAGATTTTCTCAAGGAAGAGA
The DNA here is from genome assembly GCF_057382275.1 of Copadichromis virginalis. Lineage (NCBI taxonomy): Eukaryota > Metazoa > Chordata > Actinopteri > Cichliformes > Cichlidae > Copadichromis > Copadichromis virginalis. The sequence continues at coordinate 29,981,756 of NC_140622.1, read as the reverse complement.
AATGGGATACTGAGTGGCCTGGAAACTGAAGGCAAAAAAGACCCATAAAAAAGCAGCATCTGATGGTGGATGCACTAAAGACCAATCGGAGAATCTCAAAGGCAGAAATAGCATTTGGTAATGTCTATCTGGCAGTCATTGCACAGAGTCAATAAATACAAAGAAATTTGTTATTAAACAAAAACTTATGGACCAAACTGTAATTCCCTTTCTTCAATTAGAAACAACTACCCCAGGTCTATAAATATGTTTATGTTTTTTGAATGTATAAGACAGACGCTTGACATCCTGTGCTTCTTGAGAACTTACTAGACCTTCCCTGTAGCCAAACAAACGTTCAGCATTGAAACTGAATTTCTTTATGCAATTTTTCAGTAAATGTGAAATGAAGATTTGGATATGTAAAAGAGACTTGACTTTGCCCATTGTGAGCTTTGGAAAAATGGTACAAAACTTTGTCAAGGTTACACGTATAAAAATATGACTCATTCTCTTTTTTGTTGTGTGCTTACAGTGTCTTGTGAATATTTGAAAAAGAAATAAAGAAATTGGAAACACACACACACCCACACACACACACCATAGTCACCAATTCAAGCTCAGTCTTAATGAGACAGAGAAAAATGCTGACACAAGATAGGGGACCCAATAATATTTGCGGAAATGGACCCTCACAGGGCAAATAACCTTTTTGTGTTATTGTGTTTTCACCCAGTCACCAGCTTACTTCACAGGACATTGCTGCCAAAGCAGATTTCTTTTTGTATGCAGGTACACTCCTCACTGTATTAAAGTTGAGCTTCTTTCTCCGGCACATTAGCATACAGTGCCGGTACACATGAGACGTGAGGGATTTTATCATAGAAGAGGAGAAAATATGTTGTGTGGGGGTATTAGGAGAGGAGAGCAGAGGGAAGAGACTAGGGAATAGGCAGAGGAAAGAGGACAATGGAGAGAGAAGACGAAACTTAAATAATCAGCAGTAGAGAAATTGGGCCATTGTATCAGAAAACGTTACACAAACAGAGTATCATAGTTTGAATAACAATTAGGCGGGACGGGTGAATGGATGTTTGGTGGTGTGTGTGTGTGTGTATTCCTTTTTATTTGGGAAGAGAGAATATCATACATTGGTTATAGAATCTGTTCTTGGTGTTTCACAAGGACTTTCATTATTACATAGTAATCTGGTTATCAGCAATATTCCTAAAGTAAGAGACGATTCCTGAAACCACCTTACCCATTTGAAACCGCAAAATGACAGCAGAGGTTTTTGTTGTTGTTGTTGTTGTTGTTGTTGTTGTTGTTGTGTTTAAAAAAAAACTTTGTGGAGTTCTTCTTGTGTCTCTGTAGGTTTGCTATCCCAGGTTTCTTCCATAGTCCAAAGACATGCCATTAGTGGGCTCAGGTGATTCTAAATATCCTCTAGGTGTGTATGTGAGTGTGAATGTTTGTCTGTCTCTTTGTGTGAGCCCAGACCCTGCCTCTCGCTCTACTCACTCCGGCCCCCTGGAAGATGGATGGAATCTGACACTAGAACTAATTACAAATATAATATATAACTACTATATGCTTAAGTAAACAATACAAATGGAATGTATGTGGAAAACCAAATCAAAATCAGAGAAACTGCAACAAAGTAGAGATTTAAAAAAAAAAAAAAAAAGGCATGAGAGAGGAAAAGATGGAAAACAAATGCACATTATCTTATGATCTGCTCAGTGAACATAAAAGGAACCTTTTCACTTTAGACCATCAAAATTCACAGATAGTAAAAAACAAACACATAAGTGATTTCTATGCTAACATGTAAACATGTAAATGAGCCAAGAACAGTTACCTTCAAGTGGGCGTAAACATGTGCATCCATATGCATACAGGTCTTAAGAGATAAATATGTGTAGGTTAGCTCTGTCATATAATGTGGATTATTGAACAGGCTAGGTAGCATATAATATGAAACTGTCAGTTTCCCAGCACTCCCCTTAGGTTTTGTCTTATTGTATTTGTTTATATGTGGGCCTCTGTATCCCAGATATCATTTATTTATAGACCCCTAGAGCTATGTGTATATGTGAGAGGTAAAGTGTATGTGCAGGGACTTATAGCTTTTAGTCACTGTTTAATAAACCAAGTCCGTCAGTCACATTTATTACCAATGACATATCTCCTAAATTACTTTCAGCTTTGGTACATTGACCTTATTGCCATGGTGGCCAGTTTGAACTGGCAATAGCAATTTAGACTAACCACCTTGATGAGACAGAATGTTACAGAACTTCAGTAAACTAAAACTCAGTAAACTAAAAAAGTACACTGTAATGCTTTTGTTCCATCTGTAGCTCCGATAACCATAAAAGTGACGATAGATGCAAGCTTAAGTCACTTCAACAAATGCTCATGGTTGTTGTTTTGTTCTGGAGTCCTACTTTCAGCTAATTTATCATTTCAAGGGCATTAAATACTGAAGTTTTGTCAGTGCTGCTGGCATCTCACATAAAGGCATAAAATGTTTGGCACTGGGCTGTTATGCACTGGATTTAAGGGTATACTGAGACAGATCTGTCACTCTCATTTGGAGTTAAACTGTGTGTCCAGAGCTCACCGTTCATATTTCTGTGTATTTCTAGGAGACATATGTAATTGTCAACTAATAAGTGACAAATTACATGAATAATATTGTTACTTTCCAAGGGATGTGTGAAAGTAACAAAACGTGTCCAGGTTGAAAAAAAAATGAGACAGGGAGGCAAAATTGTTAAATTAAAGGCTTTTATTAATTTCTATTACTAATTAAACTAAAAGAGACAGAGAAGTGGCTGTCACCTTTAAAAAAAAAGAAGAAAAAAACCCCCAGGAGTTGTTCACTAAACTGAAAAGAAAAGCCAAAAGCTAAATGACCAAAACACACTGCTTTCAACAAAGCAGGAATACACAGCCACCGCAGATACAGCTCACAATCTGTAAAACCAACAAGGATCTAGACCAGGGGTGGGGAAACTCGAGGCCTCAAGGGCCGGTGTCCCGCAGGTTTTAGATGTGTCCTTGATCCAACACAGCTGATTTATATGGCTAAATGATGTCCTCAGCATCTGTTGAAGTTCTTCAGAGACCTGGTAATGAACTAATTGGTTGATTCAGGTGTGTTGACCAGGTTGATATCTAAAATCTGCAGGACACTGGCCCTTGAGGCCTGGAGCTTCCCACCCCTGCTCTAGACCTTACCGTTATCTCTCACCTTAAGTACTCTCTTAATTGCTGATTAGAGTCAGCTCTACAAAAAGGGTGGCACCTAAGGCAGGAAGGGTCAAATTAGCACATGCAAGTACTGTGTTTACAATTTGCCTGACTTCTCATCAATGACCTCTTTAAAAATGTTGTTTTAATCAAAACTGACATATCATTGGTATGGTATTATAAATCCTACAGAATGCTTATATTGTGTTTTCTAAAACAAATTGTGATCTTCCTATCCATTGGTCTTTTTCGGTTTCGTTTTTACACCAGATTTTAGTGCACAATTGTTGGAATATAAGCCCTGTTATCCTCAAAATTCAATATAATGGTGCCATTAGTTTTATTGAGTTGTCCCCTGAACTGCTGAATATAGCATACTGATCTGTCTTTATGTAGGTGTTTTTTTTAGATTTCATGTCCTATGATATTTTGTTTTTCCTTTTCTTTTCTTATCAAACCTGACCCTCTTATTTTTCAACCTCCTGATTCCTGTACCTCTTCTCTTTCTCATGTTGCATGTTTCACTTTCTTACTCTTATGCTTGTTTCATTTAAAACTTTCACTGTACAACTTTTCATTTTATATATATTTTTTCTCTTTCCTGTCTACATTTACTTCTCCTTGTCCACCCTAACCTCCTTCTTTCTCTCTCGCATCCTCCTTTTTCACCTTCCTCCGTTTTTATTGTTTTGAATCCTTTTTTTCACCTTCTTTTCACCTTTCTGTCTCCTTCCCAGCTTCTCCTTCTCCCTGCTCCTTCTCAGTGCAAGGAAGCAAGATGCTGCAGAGCAAATCCTTGCTGAATTCCTACTACTCAGGTACACACACATCCTCACACACTATCTGTCTTTTAATTTTACATTGAATTCCTCTTCATAACTGAACACTTTTTTTTCATTTATGACTGTGAATATCATTGCAGTGTCCAAAGAGCCAGTTCCAGCCACAACTTCTATAGGTAAGAATTTGGATTTCTATGAGTTTCCTTTCTCAAGGCATAAATCTGATGTACTAATGTTTGCAATACACAATTTATTGCTAATTGCACTGATACATGAAGCAGAAAAAATGCATGTCTTATTTTTTGTGCTTGATCTTGAAATGAACTTGAGTCCCCTCGTACTCACACGCTAGGAGAAATGTGTCCACACACAATCACATCATTTACACAAGGACAGAATGAAATTGCAAAACCATTTTCCTGTACCTTCTTTCTGTTTTTTTCTCTTCATTTCCTCCCTCTCTTCCCTTCTGTTGGCCAGATTGACACATTCTTTGCCAAGAAGGTTGGCTCAAGCCACTGCCAAAGTGTGACGTCTGTGTATAGCTTGTCTTTGCATAAGTGAACTATTTCACACAGTCTCACACATTCTGCACATGCAAAGGATTTTACAGGAAAGTTTGTTTTATGTGATTATAGTTATCAGTCAGCTCCTAGCTCATCCTCTTCTTGCCACACCTCCTCTCGCCAGTGTTCGCGTTTTTCTCCAAATGTTCTGCTTCCACTTTCCGCTCTTTCTTTTGATTGTGGAGTTTCTCCGTTCTTTTTCACTGTTTCTATTTTTCATTTTTCACAGTGCTGTCCAAAAGCCTCCCCCATTTCTTTATAGTTTGCTAGGTACAGTAGATTGCAAATGGGTGCAGTGATTTATTGAAATGTCCGAAGATAAACATATACATGCCAAAACCAATTCTGTACAATTTTTAATAAAGAAGTCGCTTAAAAGTCAGTATTTGGCATAAGCACCTTTATTCCACCACAAAGGCAAGCCTTCTTCTAATTTCGCAAAGTAGTCTTAAAGAGTAGACTTCTTGAAGGGTTTTGTTTTGTTTTGTGTTTTTTTGTCTGCCTTGTGATCCAATCTATGTCAAGATGGTCCCACAATTCTTCCATATTAGTGAAGTCTGGGTTCTGGGGAAGCCAATCTATGACTGATGTTGTTCCATTATATGCCTTTCTATCACTCCAAAACCTTTTGCCACTTTTGAGCCCAGTTTTTGTGTAATTTGCCATTGACACCCACCATTCCATTGAGACCATTTCTGATGAGGCTTCAGCAAACTGTAGATTGATCAAGGATGATGTCAGTTCTTTGATTGCCGAGGGTGGGGGTCAAACCCCCACCCTCATTTCTTAAGGACATGAGTTTCAGATACATCTGTGTAGACAGTTTTTATGCCTGTCGTAAAATCACTGTCATAAACACCCATTTTTGAGTTGTTCCTGCCCTAAAAAAACTCACCAAAGTAGACAGTTGTAGAAAAATACAACTTTTATTCTATAGCAGTGATCCAACTTTAATATATTTGAGCTTCTTTTCTGCAGTTCATGCAGTTGGTACAGAGGTTTCTGTGCCATTTGCTGATGAACATCAAGGCATGATGAAGCAGAATGCAAAGAAATGCTTGAGCGATTTGTGCAATGGCAAAAATTTGCTGTCATACATCTTCATGCTATGACATTAGTGTTTTATGGAACCATCTGTTCTTACTACAGTTCGAAAATCAAGGAATGTAAAATGAAACTTTGATCATTACTCAAAGAAAAATCCGCTACAATTAATACACAAAATATAGAAAAAAAATAGATTTCATCCAGTGAAAAAATAAATAGCAGAACTTACATATTTTTAAGGTCTAAGAAATGGAAAAAAAAAAAAGGTTTCCTGGATTTTATAAAGTTTTATCTCTTCCTGCATAAATGTCATCTGTAGTCATCATATAGCAGCAGTCTAGGTGTTGGTTGCACATCAGCCTAAGCATAACAATTTAGGTTATTATCATCAACATCATTATCCAAGGTAACAAGGCAGAGTGTAGAAGAGAAAAAAGAGGAAAGAGAGAGGAATAGGAAATACAGATGTTAAAAATGGAAATAAACCAGACAATATGCAATAATAATAACCTCAATGTATTTATACATTGTAAGCATAGTGGTCAGAAGACTTCCATCATTTTACTAACTTTCTAAGATAGTTTTAAATATATTTAAAATGGCAGTGTTTTCATTATTTTCAGTCTGTAATACCCTAACTTAACTTAAAGAAATCCACATACTTTTGATGTCTTCTATCAACCATAAATTTAAAGTACAAACCAAGCAGCCTCTGTTGCAAGACAGGAAAACAATGTGAAATGTACGCTTGAACCAACCTGGCCAAGCAGACAACAAATAGTACATATCAATCGCTGAAAGACTGAATGTTAAAATACCCTTTTAATAATTGTCCTCTAGTCATACATTATCATTTTAACACTTTAATTTCTAATGAGTCCAAGAGTTCTTTTTTTCTAGGTGACTTCTAAAGGCAGCTGAACTTCAATCTATAATAAATGGATAAAAATCATATTACTTCAAAAGTAAGATTCCCACATTTAAATACATTTCAATGCCATTCAGGCTTTTCAAAATGGATAATAGTAGCAGGAGCCTCAATGACGCTAGTGAGGATCATTTTTCAATAGCTTTCAGGAAGAGCTGAGATAGGTGCAAAGAGAGAAAGAGAAAGTTATTAAGAAGACAGTAAAAGAGACATACAGATTGAAGGATCAAAGGGAAGTAAAAGGAGCTTGAATAAATCCACTATGCAAAGAAAAGCTTTTTTTCTTTCTTTTCTTTTTTTTTTTGCTGTGTTTTGTTTTTTTCTGGGGCAGCAGGAGGGCATGTGTGTTTAGACTCAGGCGTTTTTTTGGCTCCGCAAAGGGTATTCCATAGAAATGCACACACAACCTTGCTGTTTTTCTCCCTAAGTTTTTGTTGCAGAATATAGACAAAAATGCAAATATATAGATCAAGACTCAAGAACACATGACAAAGTTACAAATACACAGAGTACACACTCACAAATATCCATATGCACATACACCCAGCACAGTGTTAACACTGATGCGACATAAATCCTGTGGATCAGTACAAAGCCACAGCGGCATAGTGTGCATTTTATGTGCAAACACGTTTGTCTAAAAATCAATTTGTCAGACACTGATGTATGTTAAGAGGTTACGCAACACTGTTCTCTGTCAGTTCACAAAGGAAGTGTCAGCCTTTTATACCCTGCCAAGGACAATCCTTTGCTGCTGTTAACACAGAAGTCGTGTTTTTTTATGGATCAGGAGCTTTCTGCGGTTAATTAGGTACACACAGTTGCACAAATACTATGACAAACACAGACGCATAGGAGCTCGAGAAAAAGACAATAAAAATCTGTATTTTAAATTCCCCTCTGCATATTCCTGCTTGCCTTTAAAAACCTTAAAGTTGGGGAAACTCAAATCAACAGAAGGTTACAGCTTCAAAATTTCAAGGCTTTGACTAAATTTGACTGAAGGCAGAACTGCATTAAAAGGGATCATTTGTTCAGTATATTAATTTGCTCCCTAAATCATGATCAGGGTCCACTTTTTTTATGTGATCAGTGTTATCAGTACAGCACAGCCTTAGTGGTTAAAAGATGACCAGAGGACACCTTTTTGGCCCTGGTAGAAGTAGCACATTACTATAGGTAACTGTAAATATGTCAGGTTTTGGGGTATTTTTATTAGTACCTTTTCTACTCTTACTATATATATATATATATATATATATATATATATATATATATATATATATATATATATATACACACTAAAGTTTTAAATGCATGTAAGTGCATGCATGGGATCTATAGGATTATAATTGTTTTAATTGATATCTAATTAATTCCATGGTCAAATAGCTGAGGGTTAATTCCTTTTTGAGACTGATTTTTGACTATAAGACTGATTGAAATGGACTGGTATCATCTGCATCCTTTGTTGTAGTATATATCTCTGTTTTTGACTGAATTCATAAGTGGAACACTATTACTAATAATACTTTCAAGATCCATACTTTATGGCGTTTAAGTTTAGAGCTAGGTTCTTCCATTTTAATGAACAATTTAAAGTCCCTTAAAAAGCTGCTGTGATTGAAAAGGGCCAATACATACGAGTGAAGGATATCTTTGTTCAAAAAAATGATACACAGGAAAAGTGATGAAAAGATTTTGAGCAAACTAACATAATGAAAAGATGAGAATCCTTGATTTTTTTTTCAGTGCATATTTTACTGAAAGAAACGATTCAGTCCAAAGACCTTGTTGACGTGACATTTTCCAAAAAAATATTTTGCAGTGCAAGTAAGTAGAGCACTTAACAGCAACTGTGCTGCTGGCACAATGAAAGTTGATGATCGTCCAGAGTTACCACCTGTGCAAAGAGCACATATTTTCTATCTACAGCCCTGCTCGTATTGGAAATATCTCTTCTTTTTTTTTTCCAACCATATTACTGAGGGCCAATTATTTTCCCAGTCCAGTTCAGCATAGCATCAGGCTGCATGTAAGGTGATTATGGCTAATGGTAGTCATTTTGTTTGGCCATAATGTGGCACTGCTGGGTAATTGAAGGTGAGTGCAGGGTTGAGAGAAGGCTTTTCTAAACCTTATGCTCTTAAGGCAGATTGAACCTCTGTGCTCTTTTTCAGCCACATCTTGACTGCCTGCTTACACAGCTTATATTCAAGTCTACTGGTCTCTCAGACATACTTCCTTTTGACTGAGGAGCCACAGCTAAACCCAGCATACCAGACCTTTTCGGCAGTTAGTTGGCTCAGTTTGCTTTAATGACTGGGATCCTTTTCAGTTTTTTATTTTCTTCATTCAGTAAGGCTTAGTGTGAAAGGGTATAGGAACATACTAAAAATACCAATATAAAAAAAAAAATGGTTTCAGATGAAAATGCAATGAGCAAATGAAAATGCATAGTAGGAATATCTCCAGGATTTATTTTATTTTATTTTATTTATTTTTCTTGGCATTCTGAAGAAACTAGGTTGAGGTGTCTGGAGCCCTTATCCTTATCAGGATCAGGGGGTACATCATGGACAGGTCACCAATGATGGTACATGTCTAACACAGATACAGACAACCATTCGCACTCACATTCACAGCTATGGGCAATTTATAGTCACCAATAACCTAACCCCACTAATTGCATGTCTGGACTGTGGGAGGAAACTGGAGTACCTGGAGAGAATCCACGCAAACATGTGGAGAACGTGCAAACTCCACAGAGAAAGGGCCTAGTGAGATTAAATCTGTATTTTTTTCTTATATTAACAAAACCCCCAACAAACCTCTTTGCTACCATATTGCATTTTCAGATTCGTAGGTTGGATTCAAGAATGTGTTGGCTTATTATTTTTAGTAATAATATTATTAGTAGTAGTGGTTTCTTATATCAGGAGTAACTGACAAACATGTGATTTTTGACAGCTTTGAAATGGAGACATTTAACTAGTATAACTCACATATTATTAGCTTTAATTTTTATTTCAATGCATCAGGCAAAAGTCATCAATACTAACAAACTGAATAACAGTACACAGCAAACTGGCAAACAAGGATCTGAAGTTGATGCTCCTTTTTCTGGAAAGAGAAGTAGGAGAAGCTTTCTGGCCACCTGTTTCTTTCTCTCTCAGTTGCTAACTTGCTAAGATAAGACTCAATTTTTGTTAAATAAGAAATTCTCATGAAGCAAAATATTCTGTGTGCTGACTTCACAGATCACAGTTTAAGTAACTCATGTACAAACAAACACCCACCCACACACAGTTATCTCTGTTTGACTATGGTGTCTCTATGTTACAAAGAGGCAGGCTTTCGTGCACATACACACACAGTTATGAGGAGTTTGTGAATAAGTGATTTCTGGCCTTGTGTCATGAGAAGGGAGGTGAAATGAGGTAAACCGCTGGGATACTGTCTAGACCAGATGATCTCTGTGACCCGCAGTAGATATACATTCTGCTGGTGCTCTTTCTCTTCCGTCATTTATCGCCCTTTATTTCCCTTTCCTTCTCCATTTTTGTTTTTTTGTCATTCTTTTCATCTCTTCTTTTCTGGATTTCAAAGTCTTCTAAGCTGATTTTGTAATCACAATCAGCGAACTGCACTTTAATTAATGACATGATGCTTATATAAGAAATATATTCAATTTTTTTCTCCCCTGTCATTTTTATCCTTTGTCGCTCATCACTCAGACCCACTAAGGCTTTAAAAAAGTATGCATCCACGCACTTGGCATGTCATAAGGTGAAAGACATGGAAATACTGCCAGTCCATCACAGGGCTAACATACAGAGGCAGGCAACCACATACTCTCGCATGCATGCCAAGAGCCAGTTTGGAAGGAGGACTGTGGCAGGAGGAAACCTGCACAGGGTGTTACACCCCGGCCTAGGCAACCGGAGTGCAACACGAAAAAAGTAAAAATAAAGAAAAAAAAAAAACACACACACACAAAAAACCCCCACTAAAGCTCACCACCAAAATCCCAAAACGAAAGTATCGACAAATCTATTTACAACAAACTATTTATTTACAACAAAACACCAAACAATTTACAACACGGGGGAGCTCGCGACCATGACACACTGAAACACAGGGTTTAAATACCTAGAGGGAGCAATCAGGAAAATGGACAACAAGAGGGAAACACAGCTGGGGCAACTCAGAACTGACGAGACAGGGAAACGTAAACTGAAAAGACTAAGATAACACAGACTTTCAAAGTAAAACAGGAAACACATAACAGTCACGCCAAAAACAACACACTGACAACACCGAAACGTAACAGTTCCCCCCACCCAAAAATCAAACATTTAACACCAAGTGAAAAGTTTGATCCAGACAGACGAAGCCGACGAAGGCTGGAGCGGTCCCTCGGACCCTCCAGCGAAGGCGGATGAAGGCTGGAGCGGTCCCACGGACCCTCCAGCGAAGGCGGATGAAGGCTGGAGCGGTCCCACGGACCCTCCAGCGACGACAAAGGCTGGGGCGGTCCCACGGACCCTCCCCTCAGCGAAGGCAGACGAAGCTGATGAAGGCTGGAGCGGTCCCACTGACCCTCCAGCAGACGACGAAGGCTGGAGCGGTCCCTCGGACCCTCCAGCGAAGGCGGATGAAGGCTGGAGCGGTCCCTCGGACCCTCCAGCGGAGACGGACAGCTGAAGCGAAGGCAGACGAAGATGATGAAGGCTGGAGCGGTCCCACTGACCCTCCAGCAGACGACGAAGGCTGGAGCGGTCCCTCGGACCCTCCAGCGAAGGCGGATGAAGGCTGGAGCAGTCCCACGGACCCTCCAGCGAAGGCGGATGAAGGCTGGAGCGGTCCCACGGACCCTCCAGCGACGACAAAGGCTGGGGCGGTCCCCGGACCCCCCAGCGAAGGCAATCCCGGACGAGCCCCCATATGTTACACCCCGGCCTAGGCAACCGGAGTGCAACACGAAAAAAGTAAAAATAAAGAAAAAAAAAAACACACACAAAAAAACCCCACTAAAGCTCACCACCAAAATCCCGAAACGAAAGTATCGACAAATCTATTTACAACAAACTATTTATTTACAACAAAACACCAAACTATTTACAACACGGGGGAGATCGCGACCATGACACACTGAAACACAGGGTTTAAATACCTAGAGGGAGCAATCAGGAAAATGGACAACAAGAGGGAAACACAGCTGGGGCAACTCAGAACTGACGAGACAGGGAAACGTAAACTGAAAAGACTAAGATAACACAGACTTTCAAAGTAAAACAGGAAACACATAACAGTCACGCCAAAAACAACACACTGACAACACCGAAACGTAACAAGGGGCACATGTAAACTACATAACAACAGTGCTAACCCCTCTGTCATCAGAATCAGAAAGGGTTTTATTGCCAAATGTTGAGCAGGTTTACAACATTAGGAAATTGCTGTGGTGCGTAGTGCAAACATACTGTCATAAACGCTTAAATGGATATAAAAATAAAAATAAGAAGAAGAATTAAAAGTGCTAAGTAGATAGATATATACATGAGTGCAGGTGGTGATCAATGCCAAACATGGTTTGAAAACTGCTATTCACAAACGCTGTCCATCTAATCTGACTGAGCTGGAGCTGTTTTGCAAAGAAGAATGGGCAAAAATTTCAGTCTCTAGATGTGCAAAGCTGGTAGAGACAGACCCTAAAAGACTGGCAGCTGTAATTGCAGCAAAAGGTGGTTCTACAAAGTATTGACTCAGAGGGCTGAATAATTACGCACATCCCACTTTTCAGTTATTTATTTGTAAAAAATGTTTGGAATCATGTATGATTTTCGTTCCACTTCTCACGTCTACACCACTTTGTGTTAGTCTTTCACGTGGAATTCCAATAAAATTGATTCATGTTTGTGGCTTTAATGTGACAAAATGTGGAAAAGTTCAAGTGAGCCGAATACTTTTGCAAGCCACTGTATGTGTACCCTCTTCCCTTCAAGGCCAATTTTACTATACATCGTTTGTTGACTGGCAGACATATTAGGGCTCAAGGGATCTCTTTATTTCTTTTCATTTTCCACTCTTTCATCCGCTGATTGCTGTCTGCATTTCTATCATTTTTTTTGCTTTCCATTTCATCCCTCCTCCCCTGGACAGCTCAGTTGCACTTGTATTTTCCATCTTTTATGTTAACGGCTTACTGTTCTTCTGCCGGCTATAATGTGTTTCAAATATCTGAGCAATTTTTCATCCATACCGAAGAGAATTTCACTTGCCAGGATGTGCAGCAGTGAAATAGAGTTGAACTTGACCTTGTGCTTCATTGAAAGAAATAAAGAGGAAGAGAACTAAAGAGATAAACTTACCAGCCACAGCTTTCTTGCTTTTTTAAAATGCTCGCTGCTAAGATTTCTGTCTCCAAACTGCATGAGAGTGTTTCCAGCTCTTGAACTTTAGTGCTGTAATGTTTGCAGAATGTGTTATTTGCATTTTAAGAACCTGTGCATTTACAAAGACATGCCTGATATAACAGATGTTTCTTCATGCTAGGATGTGTAGCTAGAAGAAAACGATTGAATCATGGTAGGCATATTTAAAATGAAATGCTGTATTTAATGAATGTAAAATGAGTTGCATCATTACGTTGTAACGCGGAACAGTGGACTACGATAGGGATAGAATAAAGCAAGAATGGCATGTCTGCTACTTATTTCCAACTACAAATGTCCAAGTAGAAAATAATGGTTATATTTTATAGTGTGTATTGTTTAGCATAATTTCAATTTCCGTTTGAATAATAGTTTGCCTACTCTAATTACAGTGACTGTGCCTGTGTTGGCCGATGCATGCCCAGTGAATAAAAGCAGAATTAGATTTTTTATTTCTCTGTAAATACAGATATTCGGTTGCTGCTAATAAAGCCACTTCTTTCATATTACTTGGAAAAAAATATTGTGGATGACAGTCATTTTTGTGAGGCCAAACCACGGGCATACAAAAAATCCTAACTGACTGTGAGATATAATTTAAAGCAATCTAAATTTATAATATGCAGTATATAATGAACATAGTGGTGGTCATGCCTGTGATATTTAATTGCACATACTGTAACAAAAAGGCCAAGCTTTTAATCCTGGAAGACTACAGAGCTAAATGGGAATATTTTGCCTTTGAAAAAGGGTATACAATATAGATTTAAAGGCAGAAAGATGGGCACACTAGTTTTGAAGATGGAGTTAAGTGCTAACACAGTGATACTTTGACTCGAAGTCATCCATAACTGAGTCTTAATAAAGTCACAGGGTGGGAGGAGGGAACTTTATATAGCACACTGCCAAGCATGAAGGACTGCATTAACATACACACTCACCGACAGCATAAACGGCCTTCACACACACGCATTCACACACACCTCACTCAAATCAATCCCTCTCTCTCACACTGTCAACACACACTAGCTGTGCACACCCAGCTCCGTCCTTATATCTGTCTGTCACACACATACAACCTTGTGCCTGTGGGGTCAATAAATCTCCCCATTAGCATTGAGATGTCTTCATCATAGTCAGTGTTGTGGAGCTACTGCTATGACTCTATTTCATGCCTGGCTTAATGCATATTTGACCTTGGTGAGTTTAACATGTACGCACACGTGCATGCGCCTACAGACGCGCACGCATGCACACACACACACACACATGCAAAACAGCGAGTACTGAAAGGTACATACACATCCATTTACAGTATATAAAATTAAAATTATTTTGTCCTGAGCACGCATACCCAAATACGACCTTGTGAAAGACCTGCCCAGCAGCTTCAGTCTTCATTATTTAGTTTCTGGAAAACCTTAAAACTATTATTAAATTTAAAGTGAAACATTAACATGCACATAGTTATTTCAAGAAAACATATTCAAAACATGGCCATAAAAAACACAACGGAACACAGCCGACAAATCATTAAGTGCAAAAGATTCGTAAGGTGGGACTGAAGACAGCTATGAAGAGGGGAAAGGCAGTTGGTATAGATGACATACCTGTGGAGGCACAGAGATGTCTAGGAAAGAAGGCAGTGACTGTTTTGCCTGTCTGAAATAGAGATGTGGTGTTTTATTTGATAGTGTTGATAGAGAAATACAGAGAAAGTCAGATGGAGTTGCACTGTGTCTTTGAGGATCTAGAGAAAGTATATGATAGGGAAGAGAGGAACTGTGAGGAAGTGAGCAATGGCAGAGTATGTGAGGGTCGTGCAGGACACGTATGAGGACAGCAAGACAGTGGTGAGGTGTGTGGTTGGAGTAACAGATAGGTGTAAGGTGGGGGTGGGATAACATGGCTCTGCTCTGAGTCCCTTCTTGTTTGCTACGGTAATGGACAAGTTGACAGATGAGGTCAGGAAAGAGTCTTCATGGACTTTGATGTTTGCAGATGACACTGTGGTCTGTAATTAGAGTAGGGCACAGGTGGAAAAGGGTGGAGGTATGCACCTACGAAGAGGAATGAAATAGGGCTGGGCAAAACAATTATTTTCCTAATTGATGAATCTAGCGAATAATTTTTCAGTCCAATTCTATTTTGATTTGATTATCGATTATCTCCCCATTATTTGACTTGTATAGCAATTTCACATTTACTAACTTATGTATCTCAATGAAAAACACAAATTTCTTCATTTGAATACCTTTTAATAAAAACATTGCAAAATAAAGTTGTAGTAGTAGTACAATCTTATATTAGAGATAGCATTTAACAAGAAATGAAATGTGCAAACATATATAAAATTAGAAAAATTAAAAGCATCCATCCATCTTCATCCGCTTTATCCGAGGCCAGGTCGCGGGGGCAGCAGCCTAAGCAAAGAGGCCCAGACCTCCCTCTCCCCAGCCACCTCCTCCAGCTTATCCGGGGGAATACCAAGGCATTCCCAGGCCAGCCGAGAGATATAATCTCTCCAGCGCGAACCAAGCTCTTGCAACGGTTGTATAGGGATCGAATGGCCCGTAGCAATGGGCCAGACACCCCATACTCCCGCAACACCTCCCACAGGACACCCCGAGGGACACGGTCGAATGCCTTCTCCAAGTCCACAAAACACATGTAGACTGGTTGGGCAAACTCCCATGCACCCTCAAGTATCCTCGAGAGGATAAAGAGCTGGTCCAGTGTTTCGCGACCAGGACGAAAACCGCATTGTTCCTCCTGTATCCGAGGTTCGACTAGCGGATGAACTCTTCTTTCCAGCACCCTGGCATAGACTTTCCCAGGGAGGCTGAGGAGTGTGATCCCCCTGTAGTTGGAACAAACCCTCCGGTCCCCCTTCTTAAAGATGGGGACCACCACCCCGGTCTGCCAGTCCACAGGTACTGCCCCTGATCTCCACGCAACATTGCAGAGGCGTGTCAACCAGGACAGCCCTACAACGTCCAGAGCCTTCAGGAACTCGGGGCGGACCTCATCAACACCAGGGGCTCTGCCACCAAGGAGTTGTTTAACTGCCTCAGTGACCTCGTCCCCGGAAATTGGCGGGTCATTCCCCTCATCCCCAGACTCTGCTTCCTCCTCGGAAGACGTGTCAGTGGGATTAAGGATGTCCTCGAAGTATTCCTTCCACCACCTGACAATTTTCTCAGTCGACGTCAGCAGCGCTCTGCCAGCACTATACAATGTGCAGGTAGAGCACCGCTTTCCCCTCCTGAGACGCCTGACGGTTTGCCAGAATCTCTTCGAGGCAGTCCGAAAGTCTTTTTCCATGGCCTCTCCAAACTCCTCCCACACCCGAGTTTTTGCTTCAGCCACTGCCCGAGCCGCATTCCGCTTGGCCTGTCGATACCTGTCGGCTGCCTCCGGAGTCCCACAAGCCCAATAGGACTCCTTCTTCAGCCTGGTGGCTCCCTTCACCTCTGGTGTCCACCATTTGGTTCGGGGATTACCACCACGGCAGGCACCAACCACCTTGCGGCCGCAGCTCAATGCAGCAGCTTCGGCAATGGAGTGGCTGAACATGGTCCATTCGGACTCAATGTCCCCAGTCTCCCTCGGAATGCTGTTGAAGCTCTGCCGGAGGTGTGCGTTGAAGATCTCTCGGACTGGGGCCTCTGCTAGACGTTCCCAGCACACCCTCACTACGCGTTTAGGTGCACCAGGTCTGTCCAGCGTCCTCCCCCGCCACCTGATCCAACTCACCACCAGGTGGTGATCAGTTGACAGCTCAGCCCCTCTCTTTACCCGAGTGTCCAGAACATATGGTCGCAGGTCTGGTGATACGATTACAAAATCGATCATCGACCTACGGCCTAGAGTGTCCTGGTGCCACGTGCACTTATGGACACTTTTATGTTCGAACAGGGTGTTCGTTATGGCCAAATTGTGATTAGCACAGAAGTCCAATAACAAAGCACCGCTCGGGTTCAGATCAGGGAGGCCGTTCCTCCCAATCACGCCCCTCCAGGTCTCGCTGTCGTTACCCACGTGAGCATTGAAGTCTCCCAGCAGGACAACAGAGTCTCCACCTTCCACCTTCCTGCACCCCCCCCCCCCCCCCCCCCACCAGGGACTCTAAGAAGGCTGGGTACTCCGAACTGCCACTCGGCGCATAAGCGCAGATGACAGTCAGGACCCATTCCCCGACCCTAGGGCGCAGGGAACAAACCCTCTCGTCCACCGGGAAAAACCCCAACGTACCGGCAGCAAGCCGAGGAGATATTAGAATATCCACCCCAGCCCGCCGCCTCTCACCAGGGGCAACTCCAGACTGAGACAGAGTCCAGCCCCTCTCCAGGAGACTGGTTCCAGAGCCCGAGCCATGCATAGAGGTGAGCCCGACTATTTCTAGCCGGTACCTCTCAACCTCACGCACTAACTCAGGCTCCTTCCCCACCAGAGAGGTGACATTCCATGTCCCTATTGCCAGTCCGCCAGGGCCTCCGCTCCTGGCCGCCACCCGGCACACAATGCACCCAACCCCTATGGCGCCTCCTGCGGGTGGTGGGCCTGCGGGAGGATGGGCCCATGTCTCCTATTCGGGCTGTGCTCCTCTTCGGGCTGTGCCCGGCCGGGCCCCATGGACTAAGGCCCGGCCACCAGACGCTCGCCCTCGGGTACCCTCCCCGGGCCTGGCTCCAGGGCGGGGCCCCGGTAACCCTATCCCGGACAGGGTAAACTGTTCCCTCGATATTCTTTTCATAAGGGTCTTCTGAATCGCTCTTTGTCTGGTCCCTCACCCAGGACCAATTTGCCATGGGAGACCCTACCAGGGGGCAAAAGTCCCCAGACAACATAGCCCCTGGGATCCCTGGGACACACAAACCCCTCCACCACGATAAGGTAGCGATTCAAGGAGGAGCAAAACATTTAAAATAATTAGCAGCAATGGTGTCTTTAAACAAACAAAATGTAACATTCACTTTGCTTTCTGAAAAAAAGTGCTCTTCATTCACAAACAAAATCCATTTTGTTGCAGTTTTTCACGTTTGTTTTGTGTTGCCGCTACTCGCTGCCGCCATGTCTGTTTTGAAAGTGACGACGCATCGACGCACATTTTTTTACGTCGACGTATTTTACGTGTCGACGTAATCGATTACATTGACGCGTCGTCCCAGCCCTAGAATGAAAGTCAATAGAAGGAAAGAGCAAGAAAGAATATATGTGTGTGAATGGGAAAGAGACGAGTGGAAATGTGCACATGCAAAAAATAAAGTCAAGGCAAATGAGTGTCAATACTTGGGGTCAACCGTCCAAAGCAACTGACAAGAGAGGTGAAGAAGGTTGCTAGGCAGGATGGAGTAGGTAGAGAGGTTATTTGGGGTTATTTTGGGGTTGAGAGTGAAAGTGAAGTTTTACAAGATGGTAGAGAGACACGTAATCATTTATGGTTTTGGGACAGTGGCACTAATAGAGTTGAAAACTTAGTATATCAGACCGAGATGGGTTGTACATGTGCAGAGAAGGGAAAGTGGATATAATGAACAAAAATGTTGCATATGGAGCTGCCAGGTAGGACAAGAAGAGCAAGGCTTCAAAGCAGGCTGCTGGTTGTAGAGGATATGCAGAGGGCTGGTGTGACAGAGAGGATGGTAGGGATAGGATGATGGAGGAAGATGAGCTGCTGTGTTGACCCCTAAAGGGAGCAGCCAGAAAAAGAAGAGTCATGCCGTTTCACATTACAACCCACAAAAGTGAGACAGAACAGTTGAGACTGAAAGTATCGGCATATAAGCCATGTTACCCCATCACTCAACAAAATGTTTATTTATTAAAGCTATGGTGAGAAGATATCACAGCTCAGATAATCTGACACAGACGTCACACAACAAATTCAGTTTCTTTCTTCTCTTTTTTTCATACTGTCCTTTACTCCTCTCACTATTGCTTTTTACTCAGTATACATGCAACCCCAATTCCAAAAAATCAGGACAGTGGGAAACATAAATCGAGATGTGTTGTTACCATCAAATTTACAATGAGCAAGTACTTTTCACGAAATAGTAAAATGCCACAGTTGAAACATCTGATACGTTTTGTGTATTTATGAAATTTGCTGATTTTTACGTTCTGTTTTTATTCAACCATCCAAACGTTTCCTGAGTTGGGTTTGCAGATAGTCTTCTCTCTTTGCTCCCTCTTTTGGTGTCTTTCTGTTTTGTCCATTTGTAAATTTTCCCTTAGAGAAAATATCACGTTTTACTTGGTTGGCTGAGGTGCAAAAGGTGACTTGTACAGCTCTAAAAAGAGGAAGTAACTGCTGAAAACAAATAAAGGTTCTATTAAGTAGTCACACCGGAGCATTCTGCTTGTTTATTCTAGTGAAAAATGAATACAACAGCTATGTTTTAGGTTCCCACATCCTTGCAGATGTATTATGCCCAACCTGAAAATATAAATTGTTTGTTTTTTTGTTCGAGTCACAGCTCAGTCCCCTGAACTCTCATTTATCCCTCCACCTGTGCTCACTATTAGACACCACACATTCATCCAATGAATTCTGTCATTACCCCTAATGAGAACAGATGTTTAATTTAAGTGTCCTAGCATTCTGTTCACCAATTAGGGATAAGTTACTTAACACCTTTACTTCATAACATGTCACTTAAAGGAGGAATGATTGTTTTTTTAAGTGTCTACATATGGTACAGGGCAGAATGTCTGTACTTGGTGTAAATGTTGCTAATATCTCTGCCCGTCTCACTTCCATCTATGGCTCTCTCTCTCTAACAGATAGTAGCCAGCCTTCCCTTTCCCAGCCCTCTTTGACCCTGCAGAGTTTTCCCTATGGAGGATGCGAGTCGGTGGAGATCTCCTACCAGAGTGGTATGTGGACTGTTTTAAATAGTCCCTCAGTTAGGTGGTCCCTTTCTTTGTTTGGAGGTATAACATTGACATATCAGGTAAATACAGAAAAAAAATGTTTTCACAGCCACCTACATATTTGACAATTTGTAAAACGTACTATATATCTCAGATTTGAAAAAGAAAAAAGGAGGAAAAAACATTGCAGTCATGTAGTCGTCTAGGAGTTAAAGAGTTCTGTGTGTTCTGTTTAGTTTTTTTGAGTAAGTTTTTGTTCATTGAGCAAATTTAGGGTAATTTAGAGAATGGATCGGAATTTCTCAGAATCAGAATGAATGAACTTCATAAAGAGGGAAATGCAATTTGGTAGAACAAGTTTCAGGATCCTTGCATTAATCCATTCATCCACCCACCCACTCACCTTCCCACGTACTTGTTATTCATCTTTGTGTTTATGCACTCATTTTTCTCTCTCTCTGTAAAACGTTTCTGTTCCTGCAGGTCAGTTCCAAGCAGGCCAGTTTCAACCAGCTATTCGAGTAGCAGACCTCCTCCAACACATCACCCAGATGAAATGTGGCCAAGGCTATGGTTTTAAGGAGGAATATGAGGTGAACACACATACGCACAGGAACTTACTGAGAGTGACAGTAATGCTTCTAGTAGTAATAATGTCAAAGGTCATAGCTATAGCTTAGCAGTAGCAGTTTAGCAGTAAATTGGAAATATGAGTGGCCTCATTTGCAAAAGTAGTCTGAAATGTTCTCTCACTGTTGTTGCTGCCAAGTTGTGTGACAACTGTGTGTTGGTCTTTTTTTGTTCCTGAATAAGAGTGTGAGATTAAATTTAGTTTAATGCAAAGGCAAGTTATCAATTATTAACTCTTCATCTCATCAATATTTGAAAATTGAACAAGCAGACGCTGTAGTAAACTTTTTTCTTTGCATTTGCTGCTGCTTTTCTTTTTAATTAGTTTTTTCTGTTTTTTTTACTTAGCGAAAACCAATGCCTAATCTTTTCTCTTACATTTTCAGCAAGTTTTTCTTTAGTTTTCTTTTACTCAAACTATCAGTCTTTCCTTTATTGCTCTGCTTTGAAATACCATCCATGCTTTAATTTTTAGCATTTTCTTTCACTTCTGTTCCTCACTTTTTGCCATCAATTCTCTTTTAATGACATTCTGTTGTGCGGTCTCTTCATACACGAGTGGAGCATTATCTGTCTGTCTCTGCCGACTGTTTGTTTAGAGCACAGTTTATCACATATAGACATTTTCATAATCATTCTTTGTCACTGGCGCTCTGCCATACCCTCATTTTACTCCCAAATCCAGATTCTCAGATTTCATTCATTTATTCCACTACCAATCTATTCTTCCTTACTGTCTTTATTTTATTTTCCCTTCATTTGCCTCATCTCTGTCACTAGAAATAAATCTTTGAAAAGGCATGAGAGAGACTCTATTTTTCCTCTATCTCCTTCAACCTCCCACTCTCATAAGAATGAATATTTTCTATTACTGACTCTGCTTGCGTGTTGAAAATTGTCCCTCCGTGATACCGTACGTTATATTTTCATTTGCTTCCTGTCATTTTGGTTTAAACCCACTGATACGTTTCAGGGGAGAGCAAATGTGATTTATTGTTGAATGTGTGTATGCCTCTGTGTGTGTGCATTAGAGCGAGAGAGAGGGAGAGAGAGAAAAAGAGCTGATAGCTACCAGGTCTATCTATTTAATCTCAGAGATTAAAAGGAGACACTAGACAGCATAGAGGGCCGCACCTCTAACTTTTTCAGTCATTTCATCAGATTTTGAGGTAGTTTTAAAAGACAATGTACCATTTAATGTATGTTTCATGTTATTTAAATTTCACAACAACTTTAGTCCTGTCAATCCTATGGTTAATCAAAACTTATATATAAGTAACGTCAACACCCTCTTCTATCATTCCCTGTCCTTTCACCCGCAACCGTATAGTGTCTATAGCAAATTGAGTTTTCTAGAGGAAGCTACTAAACCCAGACAATTTCTCTCCAGCTGTCTCCAGTATTTTGGGTGTGCGTGTGTTTGTGTGTGTGTCCGTGTACGCGTGTGTCTTCATCTGTCACCGCAACCCATATGGAGCTTTCCTGTCCTTGTCTCTGCATGCGGTGTGACCTCCATTGTTGAAACCCATTAACCCCACTAACACCAACAGAAGCCACACTGTCAACATTTAGCTCCTCACTGGGATTACACCTTTTACTTCTAAAGTAATATTCCACATTGTTTGACACCTCATAGGGTGGACGAGTTAAGTAGCCATTATATCATTACCCTTCATGTGATGCAGTCCAAAAATATATAGTGCCCCTATTTCGGTGGAGAGTTTTTGGATGATGCAGATCAAAAGTGTAAATAATTAATTCCACCGTAATTATATTGTAAATGGAATATTTTATTTAATTGAACTCTTACTGCAGAAAAACCTAAAGCACCCACTCAGCAGTGCAAAGAGACTGTGTGTGTGGTCCACCCACTCAGTGATTTTATACAAAATGCTAATAATCCCAATCAGCAATATAATTCAAATAAGAAGAGTCTGATTAAAACTGTGTTATGTTTTCAGGTCAAGAAAATACAGCCAACCCACACCTCATGCAAATGTTCTCTCTCTCTTACACAGGCACACACGCACAATCTCACTCTCTTGCTCTCACATGGTATCACACATGGAGCTTCTAACTAACATTAGGACGACACAATTTTCTGTCTTTTTGGTAAATAAACATGAACTATGCAACAGTGGAAAGTCCTACTTACAGTCCACACACACACGCATTCTCACACGCATGCACAGACACACATATTGGACTCAGACGCATATGCCACTTGAAACAATCCATTTTCTGCTTGACTGAGCAACAAGTTTAGGTGTTTGTCTTTCTGTCACAATGTGTTTGTATTGTCTAGTTTGTGTGTGTGTGTGTGTGTGTGTGTGTATGTGCATGTCTGTGTATATAGGTCATAACGCTGTTCAAAAGTGAATGCTGTTGTCTGTTCTTAAGCTGTTAATGGACTAAAAAAGGACTGTCCTCTTGTCCCTGTAGTGAGAATGTGTGTTTGTGTGCCCATATGAATGAGCAGTACTAAAATAGTTCAGTGTCCATATGGCAGCCTTTGGGAGTTGGGGTTTGGTTGCTTAATGCAAACTTGAGAGTGATCTTATACATGTGCACGCACAGACACAGGCACACACACACACACACATTTTCAATAAATCATAGTACACATTCACACATACAAATATTTCAACGAATCTGTGCATAGACAAATGAGTAATGAGAATGCACAAATGCAATGACAAGCACACCCACACACACATACACATTTTGTCCTTGCCATGTTTGTAAGGTTTGTCACATAGGCCAGTATCACAGCAGGGAGTAAGAACAATCTGTCTTCTCTCCTCCAGCAAAGGGCTGAAAGGATAATGTCTTTCAGACCAAAGCAGCAGAACAATGAACTCAAAGTTTTTGTCTTTTTCAGCTTTTCTTCTATTTACCTGTGCATTTTGATTTCAAATATTTAAAAAAAAAAATCCAAAAACAAATAAAAAAAACATCTTCCCTCTTCTGTAAAGTTGAAGCTTGCTGGTAGTTGCCTTTTTTAATTCAGTGTAGGAATTTAAGCAGATTACCCCTGCCAGTAAAGCTGGAATGAGGTTATGTTTTCAATCCTGTCTGTTGGTCTGTTGATTAGATATCTCATATTTAGCTGAAATTTGGCAGAACAGTTACCTGGCTAAAGTAGTGATCCAGTTGGGATGGATAAATCTGGTATTATGCCATTAGAAAATATCTAACCAGAAGTTCTGTGGAAAGTCTAACTTTTTACATCCAGGTTGACAAATAATAATCACTGCCTTTATCCTTTTTTTCTGTGAGAGTGTAGTTATGTTTAAGCCACGGACTGTTGATTGTCTTTTCATTCATATTCATATTCATTTTACTGTTTCAACTTCTGCCAGCCCATGTGTCAGTATACAAGCTCTAGGCATCAGACCATATGTGCTTGCATATTTCTGTGTGTTCATACTCGAATATGAAACTATGTGTGTGTGTGTGTGTGTGTGTGTGTGTCTGTCTGTCTGTCTGTCTGCACATGCATGTGGACATGTGTATGTTTAGGCCCTGGCAGAGGGACAGACAGCACCCTGGGAAACAGCCAAGAAGGATGAGAACCGCAACAAGAATCGCTATGGCAACATCATCGCTTGTGAGTACTGCAATGACAGGAATGAATACTCCTGCAGTACTTTTTGCTGAATGTGGCTGTGTTACGCATTTAGTAAAGTTTGAACTGTAATCTGGCCTTGTGAGGTTTAGTGTGGTTTATTTTAGTCTTTATTTGATACTGCTTATTTTAATTTATTTATTTTAGCCATTTTTACCTTGGTGTTTGTTTTGACTGACTAATTTGGTTTGAATATTGGCTTAAATATGTAACCGTCTCTTCAGTTGGATTTTTCTACAGTACAAATATGTTTCTCCGTTAACTGTCCAGCCTGAAGCTTCACATTAGTTTGGTGTGCTGTGTTTCATTTGTAACCACAGGATTTCATTTATGAACCATTTGGTAAAATACAAATATCAAGCATTCAACCTTGCGGCTCCACCTCACACACCTTGCTCACACTCATACACGTGTCCTCCAGTGCATTTCAGAGCAGATCTCTGCTACTTGCGCACTTGTAAAGTGTATAATAATAATAATAATAATAATAATAATAATAATAATGATCATAATAAATTCTGCATGATGGCATTTTGGTTTCGGTTTGTTTAATAAGCAAGCATATGTATTGCTTTGTTTTTTTGCATTCCATCAATTTTTCTCTCTGCTTGCCCACCAGAACCCTCTCTGTGGTATAAGAGCACCTGATTTATAAATTAAGCCCTGAGTAATAATATGAATTCTATGAAATCAGATAAAAAAAAGTACACACTGCTGTACATACAGCACCACAGTGACTTGTGACAGAGAGTTTTACAATACCAATTACAATACCAGTTAGATACCAGTAAATATAAATACATGGTGATGAAGGAGACTATTGTTAATATTTATATTTCCCAGAACTTCATAAGTCATATTTTCAGGGGTAACTTGCAGAGGAGCCAGATTTCTATGGGCCCCCTGTAGTTCCCACTTTGGGAAGTGGTCTCCTGTGATTGCTTTTGGATTGGCTCATATGCACGCATTAAACAAAAATAGAAACAAAACATCTGAACAAATAGTTGTCTCTGTGAAACTAATTGCATTGAGTGTGCTTGATGTATTAAAGCATTGCCACAAAATTCTCTTCCCTCTATGGCTGCTGTGAGGTTCTGTTTGTAGCTGAAATGCATCATCATCAAAACTGTTTGAATAACATCAATAGCAAGTTTTCATTATATTTAAAATTATTAGGAAGACAAACAGGTACAAAAATATGCTGCAGCATGAAGGAGGACACCCTCCTTTAGCTGCAGAACTCAAGTCCATATTTATGGGGCTCCATATGCCCTTAAAGTGTCCTTTACCTTTTTTGAAATTCAATTCAGTTTTATTTTCATTGTGCCAACTCACAACAACAGTCATCTCACGGAGCTTTATATTGTAAAGACACTACAATAATATAAAGAAACCTCAACAATCAGAAAATCAGACCTATGAACAAGTATTCCTCACTCCACCAAACTTTGGGTATGTCATCGATGGAATGGATGATAATGGATGGAATTATCTGGTGACTTGGTTTTGAACTGGGCTTTGAAAGATGTCCACTTGGGACAACACACTGACCAGACCACTTTTAAGAAATGCTACTTATGATACGCTACTGCAATTATACTGAAACATTGATCTCTGACAGCAGAACCATTTAAATTAATGGGGGAATGAAGACAAAAACAAAAAACTCAAGACTGCATGTTAATATAGGACTTCAACTTTATTTTTTTTATTTTTTTTTCAGCATCTGCTTCGCCAAAAAAAAAAAGATTTGGAAAAAAAAAGATGGTTTTTTGTGTAAACCAATATCAGATTTATCAGTCACATACTTAGTTTCTCTGGTCAGGCAGAACAATCTTCTTGGATTCTTAGCATGTCTTTTTTAAACTCAACATTTATGATAGCTTTTTTATTTTTTTATTATATTTTTTTGGTCACCTTTGTCAGTGTCTGGATGCGACATAGCTTGATTATAAATGAAAGCGCTTGCTAGCCTTGCAACATTTATGCCTTTCTAACACTATTAAGATCAATCTCTTGGAAGAAGGCAGTGTTACACTGGCACTTTCACCATTTTAAAATATATGATATTGTAAGCATGTCCCTTATTTTACTTGTGTCATTTTGTTTTGTTCAGAATTTCCAAATAACACAACATGAAACCATTGCAAGTGCTGCTATCTTGTTATCATTGCAATAATAAAGCGAAAGGATAATAAACTCACTATTGGTGCTTTTCTTTTGTTGGATGCTCTTGCTCATGTATGCTAAATTATTGGGGAAAGGCTTATAATCTTTAAAAGAAAAAAAATTAATTTAGAATTTTGATTTTAAGTTTATGCAGAAAGAAAACCATCTTTTGGCATATCGCCCCCCCCCCCCCCCCCCTTTTTTTTTTTTTTTAATAACACAATATCAAAGTCGACTAAAACTCATATCCCCGTCTTTGGTAAGTCTGATACACATGTAAAAAATAACTCTGAATTTGCAGAGGGATTTATTTCAATCCTTGATGATCAAAGCCACCAGCCCCTATTTTATTCAGAGAGAAGGTTTTTTTTTTCTTAACATTCACTTTGGAGCGTAGACATAGTGCTGTAATGATATTCAGATTGGGGACCATACGATATGTAACGTAAATGTGATTGTGTTTGGTCATTAGAGTTAGCATGTGAATGTGTGTGCATGAATGATGTTTGTCTGATTGGATGTTCTGTAGAGGAGTGTTTGTGTGCTTGCTGGTTAAATTGTACATTGCAACCTCAGACCTCTATTAGGTTTGAACAAGAGAAGCATATTGTTTGGCTAAAGTTTTAATAAGCTCCTTATGGGTGTGTATCTACATGTTTTAGCATGTGTAGCTTTGCCTTACCCACATGGCCAGTATGATCCAGAAGATTATTTTTGAAAATCTAAGTGTGTGTGTGTGTGTGTGTGTGTGTGTGTGTGTGTGTGTGTGTGTGTGTGTGTGTGTGTGTGTTGGCCACTTAGATCAGTGTGCACGTACATATCTCGTTACAGGGGTTTAGATGTCAAGGCAAAGACACTGTTGTAACCTGAAGGCTTTAAAATGAAACACTGTGCTGAAATGAAATAGCCTGTCAAGGACTTGATAGCCAACAGGAATTATGATAAATTTGCTATTAGTATAAATCCTTTAATTACAAGGACCTAGTAATGGAAACTGTCCATCTTGCTTTCTGTGATTATACAAAGGCTCATTTTCTTGGGAAAATGTTTCAAAAGGCCGTAGGGGAAATGACTTTTTTCTGTATCTTTATGAGAACAAGGAATGTGTTGAGAGACAGAATAACTGGCTAACGATCAAACTTTAAAAACGAGTAAAAGGTTCTTCCATCATTTTAAACTTTGACTTGCCTTCTGAAACCAATTATTTGCATTTTGCTTTGAAGCTCACAAGTTTAACAAAGTTCATAAACACATATAGTTCTGCTTGTTGGACTTTGATTAAATTTGAATCCATTCAAGCTTAAACATAGTTTATATTACACATGATGCTGAGACCACAAGACAGCTTTTTAGCACAGTTGTGCAGCGCTGCATCCCATTCACCACTCCAAACTCAATCAGCAATCAGTTTTCAGTGAAGCCCTATAAGTGGCAGCAGGAAGGGGTTTATGTTAAGACTCACCAAATTAGGAGTTCAAGTGACATCTATGTTTATCAGTTAACATCTGATCTCATTGTCTCAGAGGTCGTTTCGGTGTCATCACGGTGACAGCATCTCTAACCCAAACAAATGCCCATTGAACCTTCACAGATCACTGTGAATGGAGCCTAAGTTTGTGGTCTGGCTTTGTGAGATTTAAGCCAACATTCTAGTTCTAAGCTTTTAAATCTCTTCTGAGGCAGCTGTGATAATTGTTCCATCCTTGTGAG
This sequence comes from Copadichromis virginalis, assembly GCF_057382275.1. Classification (NCBI taxonomy): domain Eukaryota; kingdom Metazoa; phylum Chordata; class Actinopteri; order Cichliformes; family Cichlidae; genus Copadichromis; species Copadichromis virginalis. Next base: position 29,953,746 of record NC_140622.1, on the reverse strand, counting down.
GACGTTTCCTTATGTGTGACTTCTCAGCAGCACTCTCTCTCCTTTCCACATACACACACTAATGCGTACTTTTACCACCTCTTTTTTCCTCTCTCGTTCTCTCTCTGGAACAGTTTGGAAAGGGCTGATTCGAGTTGAAGTGTTAACACACTCTTCCTCCGGCCATCTGCCAACGCAAACGGTTGATGCCATGTTTGAAATCCCTTCAGCACACTAAATAAATGTTAATCTACCAGCCTCCTGTCCTCCTATCTACTCAACACTTTCCCTCCTCTCCCCACTTGTTCTCATAACTTCCTTTCCTCAACACTCGGTTTTTGCAATTCCTTTTTCTCTCTTCCCAATCCCTTTTCATCTGTCTTCTACAATCTCATTTTTCCTTTCTTCCCTTTTCTCACCAATCAACCTCTTTTCACCTCCTTGTTCTTCATTTTACTTTTTCTTTACTCCTTTCCCTCCGTCTATCACCTCCCACTGCACTTTTCTCGACATGTCATCTCCTTTCACCTCACCCTTTCTCCCTTTTTTGGAAATTTTAACCATATTTTTATCTCCAATTTAAATTCACTTCCCCTTTTCTCTCCCTTCTCTCTTCAATCCAGTCATGTTTTTCTCATTTCATCTTTTTTCACCTTTCCTTTCTTCCTCTCTTTTTCCGTGATTCTATCCAATCTGTTCACCCTCTCTGATCAACATTGACAGTTTATGGGTTGAGGCAAGGCGCAGTAGTGTTTCCTCATTATAGGCATCTGTCTGCTTCTATTTCCTCCTCCCTCCTTTGCATCCTTCTCCTCCGCTTTGCTTCTTTTTCCTTTCTTTTCCCTCTTAGCTCTCAGTTCTACCCATATGGTCATTCATAATTCAACAGAGGCCTTTCTTTAAACTAAAATGCATATGTGCAAAAAGGAGTTGTGTGTACTAGTGCATTATGCAGTGCAGCCTTGCACAGCTTCATTAACAGACCTTAAAATAAAGAGTTATATTTTTTTAAGCTTTTTGTAACTTTCAGACAAACCTTTAGAGGCTATTTGATGATCAGAATGTGGTTTTAGGGTTAAGGTTAGTTTACAGTTAGGATTAGGCATTTAGCTGTGATAGTGGAGCTTATGGTAAGAGTCTAAGGAATGCATAATATCATTGAGCATCCTTCCTTTGTTTTGAGGTCTTTGTGTTCTCTAAGAGAAAAAAAAGGAAAGCAGGAGGTGATGCATTCTCAAGTCTGTTGTACGGCAAAGGCCATGATCGATTTCCTTTTGACTGCTATTATTAGTCTTCATGCACACTCCTGCATCATATTTGGAGTGTTTATTTCTCCTCTGTATGGCATTTTGCCAGGCAGTTTGTGCTTGTGTATTCCCTGGATTACATTTAAAGGTAATTTTGGTACATTTTAATGAATTGATTTTGCTACAAATGTTACTGTTTATAAATCTTGGTCTGTCTAGGTTTTCACACTGCTTCATAATTTAAAATTAATCTCACTGCCTGACAAAAAAAATAAATAGTGTTGTACATTAAACTGATTAGTTAAGTTAGACAGTCCCAGGAGGGAAATGTATTGGTGTTTCCACAAGAGTTGAGTTCGAGCATTAGAAATGCCACCATTGCTATAAACTCAGAGAAATATAGAGTCAGGTATCTGTGGATTCAGTTTATATTTTGCAAGACAGCCTCTCAGTATTTTACCTGACTGCTGAGAAAATGTATTTTCTCACCAACTGCATCGAATCAATAACGAAGTCAGAAGTCAGTGTGGTGTTTCTTTAATATATTTCAGAAACCATCTGTTTAACCTACACATCAATGATCATTGATTTGCTTATTGATTTCTTCATATTGCTTTTTGCATCACTGGGAATTCTGTATTATAAACCTCAAAAACGAAAACCAGTTTGACGCAAAAAACAAAACTGAATAAAACAAAAACCTGTTGCTGTAATAAGTCATTTAACTTTATAGAGAGTTTACTCAGTGTGTAATACTGAGTAAGAACTCTCTAACAGTTTGTAATATACAAATATAGACGTACACACACATCTATACTCTCTTTGTTCAGCTCCTTCTGCACTTCGTTTTCCCCAAGAGGATTGCTGAAAATAAAACATTTTTTAGGTAACTCATTAGTGATATGTGTTCTGTTGGAAGCAGATTTATGTGTTGTATCTGTCTCATTTTTTTGTACCAGGAAACTTTATTTTCCCAGTTCTTTCTCTTCTCAACTACATTCATGTTTTTTTCCTGAATCTCATTATTTCCATTTTATGTTTATTGTGAAAAAGACAAAAAGGCACAGTTTAGCTCCTTAACTTTGAAAACTGACTCAAGTTACATCTAAAAGCTTTGTGACTCTGTTTCCTCACTGTAGACAAAATGCTTAAAAATTTTAAATTGCCAAAGTGAGAATGTGCCACTCCATAGTCTGTCATTTTCTTTTCTTGCTTTTCCTTTTATCTTCCTTCATCCGACTTCCTTTTTCTATTTTTTTCCCCACATTTTGGTCTTTTTTCCCCCTCTTCCTGTCTTCTCTTTCTTTCTGAAATGTAACTGATTCTCCCCTCTGTCGCTAACTACTTGTCTAAACTTAATCTATTCGTGTTGCATCAGTCATTCTATCCTACCTCAGCCTTTCTCACATTTTCTTTCATTTCGTTTAACCTAACCTCACTACTTCTTGTTCTTGTCTTTTGAATCTCTTTCTGACTCCTTCTGTTCACTAATGTATTGTCCGTAAGGTGAATAAGAATCATTTCACAGGCTGGTAGTCTTTTCCAAGACACTGTTACTATGCACAGACACCCTTCACCTGGTTTTACACCTCCAAGCATCACTGGCATAATCAGGATCCCCTCCTGCATCATGTTGCTTCTCATTACAGCAGAGGTGACGTAAGTGTGTGTGTGTATGAAAGGGAAAATGAATGCAAGAGAAGATAAGGGCATTGTGTGTACGGGGTTCTGCGCGGAGAAAAAAACAAAGTGAACAGGCAAAGAAGGTTTTAAAAACAAGCACAACTGTGTATGTGTGTGAGAGAGAGTGACTGTGTGCATGTTAGTTTTATATGCAGCTGTACACAGTGTTTCTCCCCTCTTCCTATCCTCTCTGGCTCAGATTCGCAACACGTCTGTTGAGCTGCTCTGAACTCAGAACGCCAACAACTCCTCTGAAGTGTTTGACCAAAGAACCACAACAAATATTAGCATCCTCCAAGCTGTCACAAATACTCACACACACACACAGTTATACAAATAAACACACGCTCTGAACAAATGAGAGAGAGTCCCACACCTGCAGTCTATACACACGCACACGCATGCACGCACACATATATATTACTCAGGTTTGTACAGATCACAGCAGTCTGGTTTGTGCTTGATTGCTTGTAGCAGTGCAGTACTGCTGCAGTATTATTCCACCCACAGACGTACAGTAAGATTTGTGTTTTTCAGAAACTCTTTCTTTTCTCACGATGAGCATTCTTATTTCAAAAGTAACCTGTGATGTTTTTAAAAAAGTCATATTTAGAAACAGATGTTAGAATATATGATGGAATAGACCTAAACAACTTTAAATAAATTCACTAATAATAACAATAATGGATTGCATTTTGTGGAATACACCAGGCACAGACACACGCACACACAGGTAGGTACAGCCAACTTCCACATTTATTCAAGTGTTTGTTGTTTTGACAGCTGACTCAGTCACACAGTCTGACAGCTCACGAGCCCAGCTGATCTCTCTCCTGGCCGCTCCTCCTCGTCTCACTATAAACACAGCGGAGGGAGACCATCATCAGTCCATAAACAACATCAGCTGTTCTTACCGGCCTCGCAGCGCCGCCCTGATGAGCCTTCCGCTCCACTCCTCCCCTGCAGCTGCGCCCGGGGCCACGCCTCCGCCACACACCCCCACCGCCCGTTCGAGGCCGGGGAGCCGTCCGGCCGAGCCAACTCCCCCCCCCGCGAGCGAGAGAGGAAATCGGCCACTGCCATCTGCGCCCCCGGCCTATGGATCACCTTGAACTTAAAGGGCTGCAACGCCAGATACCACCGGGTGATCCGGGCGTTGGCATCCTTCATGCGGTGGAGCCACTGCAGCGGGGCGTGGTCCGAACAGAGGGTGAATGAGCGTCCCAGGAGGTAATAGCGCAGGGAGCCGACCGCCCACCGGATGGCCAGGCACTCCTTCTCCACGGTGCTGTACCGGCGCTCGCGCTCTGCTAGCTTCCGGCTGATGTATAGGACAGGGCGGTCGGCCCCCCTTACCTGCTGGGACAAAACGGCTCCCAGCCCTCTGTCCGAGGCGTCAGTCTGCAGAACAAAAGGGAGGGAAAAGTTAGGAGTGTGAAGCAGCGGCTCCCCACAGAGAGCCTTTTTCACCTGCACAAACGCCGCCTGGCACGGCCCCGTCCACTGGACCAGATCCGGGGCACCCTTTCGAGTGAGATCGGTCAGGGGGCTGGTTAGCTGCGCAAACCCCGGCACAAAGCGACGATAGTAACCCGCCAACCCCAAGAACCGTCTCACCTCCTTTTTCGTCCTGGGGCGCGGGCAGGATGCGATAGCCGCCGTCTTCTCCACCTGTGGACGCACCTGCCCGCCCCCCAGGTGGTACCCCAGATACTGCACCTCCCTCCATCCAACCGCGCACTTCTTCGGATTGGCCGTGAGCCCCGCCCCCCTCAGGGACTCCAGGACCGCGGCCACCCGCAGCACATGCTCCGCCCAGGTGTCGCTGTGGATGATCACGTCATCCAGGTAGGCGGCAGCATACGCTGCGTGCGGACGCAGTACCCGGTCCATGAGACGCTGGAAAGTGGCCGGGGCCCCGAACAGGCCAAACGGAAGTGTCACGAACTGGTACAAACCGTACGGAGTGGAGAAGGCCGTTTTCTCCCTGGCCTCGGCAGACAAGGGAATCTGCCAATAGCCCTTGGTTAAGTCCAGTGTCGTGAAAAAGCGGGCCGTGCCTAACCGGTCCAGGAGCTCGTCGACCCGAGGCATGGGGTAGGCATCAAAGCGTGACACTTCGTTCACCCTGCGATAGTCGACACAGAACCGTATAGACCCATCCTTCTTTGCTACCAGAACGATGGGGCTACACCAGGCGCTGTGCGACTCTTCTATTACTCCCATCCTCAGCATTTCCGCCAATTCCCTCTGCACGATTTTTCGCTTGTGCTCCGGGAGCCTGTAGGGCCGTGAACGCACCGTCACGCCAGGCTGCGTCACGAAATGGTGCTCGATGAGGGACGTCCGGCCGGGCAGGGGGGAGAACACGTCCGCAAAACGCTGTTGCAACGCGACAACATCCGCTCTCTGGGCCTGTGTGAGATGGTCATCACAAGGGAGGGAGGCGGGAATGATAGAATTTGGCACCTCAGGCCCCAACTCATCTCTCTCCTTCACCAAGCTCACCAGAGAAGCGGTTTCAACCTCTCGCCACAGTTTGAGGAGATTGAGGTGATAAATCTGCGTGGCTCCTCCCCTGTCCGACCGAGCGACCTCATAGTCCACGTCCCCGACTCGCCGTGTGACCACAAAGGGTCCTTGCCACTTGGCGAGCAACTTTGAGCTGGAGGAAGGGAGTAACACAAGCACTTTATCTCCCGGTGAAAATTGCCTGAGCCTAGCCCCTCTGTCATACAGGCGTTGCTGACGCTGCTGAGCCTGGAGCAAATTCTCCCGTGACAACCTCCCCAAAGTGTGGAGTTTTGCTCTCAGGTCCAACACGTACTGAATCTCATTTTTGGCGGGGCTCGGACCGTCCTCCCAGCTTTCTTTAATCAGGTCGAGCACCCCACGTGGCCTCCTGCCGAACAGCAGTTCAAAGGGAGAAAATCCCGTGGAGGCCTGGGGCACCTCCCGCACTGCGAATAACAGAGGGTCTAGCCAGTGATCCCAATTGCGTTCATCCTCGTTAATGAACTTCCGAATCATGGACTTTAAAGTCTTATTCAGCCGCTCCACCAGCCCGTCAGTCTGAGGGTGGTAGACGCTGGTCCGAATAGATTTAATGCCCAGTAATTCGTACAGTTCCCGCAGTGTACGAGACATAAACGACGTGCCCTGGTCAGTCAGTATCTCTTTCGGGATTCCGACTCGGGAGATGACCTGAAACAGTGCCTGCGCCACACTCTTTGCAGAGATGGTGCGCAGCGGAACTGCTTCCGGGTACCGCGTTGCGTAATCCACCAAGACTAACACAAAGCGGTAGCCGCGTGCACTCCGGTGAAACGGCCCGATGAGGTCCATGCCGATGCGCTCAAACGGGACCTCAATGAGGGGGAGAGGGCGCAGCGGCGCCTTCGGTATGGCCGGCTGGTTAACAAGTTGGCAGTCCGGGCAGGACGCGCACCAGCGGCGCACATCCGCTCGGATGCCCGGCCAATAAAATCGGGCCGTTATTCGCTCCAGAGTTTCCTCATAGCCCATATGCCCTGCCATGGGGTTATAGTGGCACCAACAACTGGGTGTGTGTTTCCTCTGTCTGAGTGTCACGACTCACTCGATATAATCGGTCGTTTAATAAGACGAAACGCGGGTAGGTCTGCGCGGCCTCAGGGCGCACCACGTGACCATCAATAGCCATCACTTGGTCAAAGGCTGAGCGTAGGGTGCCGTCACGAGACTGCTCCAGTGGGAAATCACCCATGGGGGACACTTCCGGGGCCGGCGGGACGTCCCGTGAGGGACCCGCCGGCTCCTCCCCCCCGGAGTCAGTGTCGGACAACCCCGCGTCACCGCTGAACGCCGCGCACACGCTACACCCCGCTTCCGGTCGTGATCGCACCCCCGCGTACTGTCCCAGTAGCTGATGAAACCCCGGCCAATTGGTACCCAGAATCAGGGGGTGCGACAGGCGCGGGCTAACCGCCGCCGTTACTCTATGCGTTTTGCCCTTATACTTTAATAACAGCGGCACTATGGGATACCTGTGAACGTCACCATGCACACACCTCACCTCCACCCATTCTGCCTCCAGCAATGCCCCGGGGCGAACCAAGCTTTGGTGTACGAGGGTCTGCGTGCAGCCCGTGTCCACCAACGCCTGGCGTATACCCCCTCGAGTCCTTACCGGAATACTGTATGTCCCTCCTGGACCGGGGGAGGGTGCCAGCAACACGAAACACCTGCCCCACTTCCATAAGCGGACAATCCCTCCTCAGGTGCCCCGGCTGCCCGCACTTCCAACACTCCGGCCCCGGCGTCTGTGCTGCTCTCCGTGGCTCGGGGGCGGCTCCACTTGGCTCGGCTGCCCTGGACGGCACCAACGCCGCGAAAGGGTTAGTGGGGCTCAGCGCCGGCAGCCGCTCTGCCTGCCCTGGTGCCGGCACACGGCGCCTCGGGGCCGGCACCGGGGCTTGTTTGTTCGGCCTCCGTCCGGCGTCCCCGGGTTCCCCTGCTCCAGCGGCAAGGTGGTCCTCCGCCAGCGTCACCGCTACCTCCAAGCTTGCGGGCCGGTGGCACCGGACCCATCTCGCCGTCTCCGCTGGCAATCCCTCCGTGAACTGCTCCAGCACCACCTTGTCCACCAGCTTCGTCTCCCCCTCCGATGTTCCCGGTTGCAGCCAGCGTACCGCCGCGTCGCGCAGCTGCCGGGCCCAGGCGAATGGTCGGTCCGTTGTAGCCAGCCGACAGGCCCGGAACCGCCGGCGGTGGTCTTCGGCGGTGAGCCCTAGCCTGTCCACCACCGCCCGGCTCACGTCCACGAAGCTGCTCCTCGACGCCGGAGACAGACTCAGGGCCGCTGTTTGTGCCTCCCCGGACAGCAGGGGGAGCAGCCGCGGAGCCCACTCCTCCCGCGGCCATTGGCAAGCCTCCGCCGTGGCACGGAAGGTCTCCAAAAAAACCTGTGGGTCGTCCCCGTCCCCCATCCGGGGCACCGCCACCGACAGTGGCGAGGGCTTCGGCGTGGCAGCGGCCCCGACCAGCCGCTCCAGAACTTGCGTCTGCCGGTCCGTCTGCTCCCGCAGCGCGGCCAGGTGGGCACGCTGGTTGGCCGCCTGATCCCGGCTCATCGTCGCCATCTCCGCCAGCATCTGCTCCAAGAATTGCAGAGGCTGGGCGGGTGGCGCGGCCTGTGGGTCGGACATTTCCCCACCGGCACTATCCTGGGTTTCGGCACCACTTGTGGAATACACCAGGCACAGACACACGCACACACAGGTAGGTACAGCCAACTTCCACATTTATTCAAGTGTTTGTTGTTTTGACAGCTGACTCAGTCACACAGTCTGACAGCTCACGAGCCCAGCTGATCTCTCTCCTGGCCGCTCCTCCTCGTCTCACTATAAACACAGCGGAGGGAGACCATCATCAGTCCATAAACAACATCAGCTGTTCTTACCGGCCTCGCAGCGCCGCCCTGATGAGCCTTCCGCTCCACTCCTCCCCTGCAGCTGCGCCCGGGGCCACGCCTCCGCCACACATTTATATAGCGCTTTTCGGGGCCCTCAAAGCGCTTTACAATTCCACTATTCATTCACTCTCACATTCACACACTGGTGGAGGCAGCTACAGTTGTAGCCACAGCTGCCCTGGGGCAGACTGACAGAAGCGAGGCTGCCATATCGCGCCATCGGCCCCTCTGGCCAACACCAGTAGGCGGCAGGTGAAGTGTCTTGCCCAAGGACACAACGACCGAGACTGTCCGAGCCGGGGCTCGAACGGCAACCTTCCGGTTACAAGACGAACTGTCAACTCTTTGAGCCACGAGTGCGGTCCTTTACAAAGTTCTTTACAGTAGCCAGTGTTAACCACTGGTGTTAATGTGCTACTTAAAACCAGCTTCAGCTTATCCCAGAGCTACCAAAGAATGAAATGGTTTGCAACTCCCACCAGGAGGGATGCGCACAAATAACGTTAATAATTAGTCTGATTTTTAATGCCAGCGGCAGTATTATTGACACTGTTGAAGATGATTGCTATTAATCATTGTTCCTCTTCAGACACAGTGGGGGGTAAGAATGACATGGTAATCACAAAACATGTAGAAATGTGATGCCGATTTTTAATGATTGCTGTTTATCCCCCAAAATCATCAGGTAGTGGAAAGAGATGCTGAAGTAATGGTTTCACCAATGATTGTATTTTTAATTAGAAGGTGGAGGATTATGAGTGATTATATTTCATCATTCCAAAACGTCAGGGGGTTGGCAGTTTGATACTCGTTGATAGCTAACAACGATGAGCTGTGATCATTGACAGTGTGTGATAATTGATTGTTGATGAATGAATCAGATTTAATGAGATGTGCTGCTGTCTAGACAGCCATACAAGTGCATCTCACAAAATTGTTAAACTTGGTAAACTTTCATATTTTCTATATTTACTACTTGTAAAGTGAAATATTTCAAACCTTTATTGTTGATCGTTTATGGTGTATAGAAAATCATAAAAACAGTTCCACAAATGATCAAATATTTCATTTCAGGTTTTAGTAAATTTGCTAAGCAAAAATTGTAAATACCATTTATCTCTTGGTTTCCTTCAGCACACATAACCATAATCATGGGGAAGACTGCTGACTTGACAGCTGTTCAGATGATGATCATTGGCACCCTCCACAGAGGGTCATTGTTTAAATGGGTGGCGTGAGTGTTGTATCAAAGCATATTAAACTGGAATGAACTGGAACTGGAATGGAAAAGTGTGGCAGGAAAAACTGTACAAGCATCAGGGATGATCACTGCCTTGAGAGGTTTATAGGAAAAGTTGTTTTTTTTAAAGAACTTGAGAGAATCAAACAAGGATTGGACAGAGGCTGGTGTCAGTGCATCAAGAGCCACGATACACTGATGTCTTCAGGGATTAATCTACAACTGCTGCATTCCTAATATCAAGTCACACCTGAACCAGAGACTACATCAGAAGTGTCTTTCCTGGGCAAAGGAGAAAATGAAATATTCAGTTGTCCAAAGTCCTCTTTTCAGATTAAGGTAAAATTTGCATTTCTTTTTTTCTTTTGAAATCAATGTCCTAGAGTTTGGAGCATGAGTGGAGTGGCATAGAATCCAAGGTGTTTGAAATCTACTGTGAGGTTACAGTTTTACATTTTGTGCTGATTTGGGGTGCCATGTCATGTGCTGGTGTTGGTGGCAGTTGGTCCACCTGCTTTTATTAAGCCCAAAATCAGTGGAGCCATCTACCAGGCATGTTTCAATCTGCTGACAAGCCTTATGTAGCTGTTGATTAGTGCCAAAGCTACTACCAGAAGAGGAAGGAACAACATTGGGTGAAAATGGGTGATTCAGGGAGGAGTTGAGACAGGCTGTGGGTGGTAGGGAAGAGTTAGTTACCAGATGACTGGGAAAGTACAGCTGTACTGCTGAGTAAAAGTTTGGTTATCATCTGGCCAGAGGGAAGAGGAGAAGAGACTTGGTGTTGGAATGAGGCCATATAGGAAAGTATTCAAAAGAACATGTTAGAAAAGAAAACGCGGGATAGTCGGGGAGATTAAAAAAGTAGTCTGAGTAAATGGAAACTAGGCTTTCAGCAAAGAGAGAGGTCACAAAGGAAAAGACTTACAGTGTTTTGTAAGGCTAGATATCAAGGAAGGAGAAACAGACTTGTAAAGTTGGCAAGGCAGAGAGATGTGCACTAGATAAGAGTGATTAAGGACAGAAATGGAAATGTGCTAACAAGTGAAGGGAGCATGCTGAGAAGATGGAGTACTTTGAGCATCTGATGAATGAAGAAAATATGAGAGGACAGATGGAGGAAAGTTAGTGATTCAGGGAGTGCGGTGCATTAGTAGGGAGAACGTGAGAGAAGTTGAGAAAAGAATGAAGACTGGAACGGTGGTTGATCCAGATGACATTGCTGTGGAGGTATAGAGATGTCTAGGGGGGGGGGACTGCATTTGGCTTTTTGACCAGATTGTTTAACACAATCTCTTACTCGAGAGAGGATGCCTGAGGAATGGAAAAAAAGTGTACTGGTGGCAATTTTCAAGAACAAGGCTCATGTGCCGAGCTGCAGTAACTATGGTGGGATGTAGTTGATTAGCCATACCATGAAGCTATGAGAAAGAGTTGTAGGTAGGTAGAGGTGACAGTTAGTGAGCAGCAGTACGCCTTGAGAAAGTGAGAAAGCACTACAGGTATCGATCGGAATGACAGATGGGTTAAGGTGTGAATGGGATTACATTAGGGACCAGCTCTGATCAGATCCCCCTGTTGTTTGCCATGATGATGGGCAAGGTGACAGATGAGGTCAGGCTGGAGTCTCTGTGGATGACAATATTTGCAGATGACACTGTAATCTATAACAAGAGTAAGGAGCAGGTGGAAGTCTGAAGAAGATGGAGGTATGCATTGGAGAGAAGAGGAATGAAAGTATAAGCAACACGGAATAAATGGGTGGGAATGAGAAGGAGAAAGGTGGAAATGCAAGGAGCAGAGGTAGTGAAGGTGAGTTTAAATTAGGTCAATTGTCCAAAGGGATGAACAGTACACAAAGAGAGGTGATGAAAAGAGCCAGGGGTGGTGGAGTGGGTGGAAATGAGTGTCAGGGGTGATTTGTTATGGAAAGATAGCAATGAGAGTAAAAGGGAAGGTTTAGAAGATGGTAGTGAGACCTGATGGACGGCTTGGAGATGGTGCCACTTACAAAAAAGATGGTAGGCTGAGCTTGAGATGGAAAAGTTGCAGAAGTTAAGATTTTCATTGGGAGTGACCAGGATGAACAGGATCATTGGCACCATTCAGTTTCAGTGGTTTCAAGATGATGTTTGAGAGACTTGTTTGCGTATATGCAGAGGAGAGAGCGTGAATATACTGGACATAGAGCTATGCCAGGCATGAGGAAAAGAGGGCGACCGCAGAGAAGATTCATGCATGTAGTGAAGGAAGACTTGCAAAAGAGTCTGTCTGTGTTTGTGTGTATACACATCCAGCATGCATTGCAGAAAACATGACTCTCAGGGAGCAGTTTAAACATACCAGCCAATCTTAAAGCAGCCTTGAAGGGAAGTTGGAGAATCAAATCTTCAGGTATGGTTCTTAAATTTTAAAATGTATTTATTTATTTTTAATAGCAGAGATGCAGAACTTAAGAAATTGCCAAATACTAAATTCTCTAAATTAAAATATACAGTGTTTGATTTCTTGCTAGCTTATTTACTGAACTAGCTAAACCGTTATTGACTGGTGCAATTTTTATGTTTCCCATGGACAACATGGTTGCAAGATATATTTCTTCCACATCTGACGTATCATCTGTTGTATCACTCTTTATTGAACCATGTCCAACTTTAAAGCTGATTTTCCTTCCTCCATCGTTCTCTCCTCTATCTTTTTTGCACCTGACAGCCTTCAAACAGCTGGAAACAGCATCTCAAGGCTTGTGTTTGTGTGTATTTGTGTAAGTCGACAGCATTCTGTGTTGTTTGACACATCAGCTGCAGGGAGCTCTGGTCTTAATAGGCTATTACACACTATAATACCCCCCAACACACTCACACACTTTTCCATCCATGCTGAGGTACACACATGCATAAGTTGCTGACAGTGGAACAAATACATAATTTAAGCACAAAAAAGCCTATTGAAATTTGCTTTTCAAAATGCTCATGCACAAACCTGTCAGGATACATCCCAAAATAATTTACCAGAACATAGAACATTTAAGGAAGAAAGGGGAGACGGATGTTCACACACTTAGAAGCTGCTCAGTCTCTCTCTAACCCATATACACACTTACACTCAATCACACATGCTATTAAATTCCCTAATGCCTTGAGCCGGTCTGACAGCGGAGTGTATTCCGTGAGTGAGTTGAGCTCCATAGGGAGTTAACTGATTAAGTATATCTGTGACAGACACAATCCCTGCTTAGTAGCTACTGAAAAGAGCAGGAGGAAGAGAAGAGAGGAAAGGGAAGGGAAGGAAGGAGAGGACAGAAGAGTAAAACATCTTGTTCAGCAGTTTCAACTTGCTACTGTGAGCATGTTTGGATTTTTCTCAGTTCAATATGTTAAAGAGGACATAATTCCTAACAGGTTTCCCTGTTTTCAACTGTGTAATTAACAAGTAACTTGTTGTGTTAAAGTGTTAGACTTTGTTTTAAACCATTTGTTTGATTTGCTTTTTATGAAAATGTAATATCACTAAATAATCTTAAGGCTTCTCTTTAATTCTCTTTTAAGTATTTGAGTGTCAAACAGGTAAAGCAATTACAGGAAGTAGAAGAATCAAAGGGAAAAGGGGATATTTTTTATAAAGAGGTTATGGAATGTAGCATAAGTTTCCATGCTTTCATGCTTCTTGTCTGTAATAGTGCCACTTTATCTCTCCAGCATTGAAAAATATAACCTAATGGGCATACTGAAGCGTAACGCTCTTTATTCTCAAACAGCAAGATCTTTTATATTTTTTAGCTGTCTTCAGGCAGCTGGAGAGACACTGGAATATTAAAGAGCCAGTATAGAGGCTTTTACTAACTCATATGCTCAAATGACCGTAATGTAATATCTGCCGGAGGTGAATAAAGTTTTGTTCAATATGAATAACTCAGTAATTACTATGTTGTCCTATCTTTAAAACAAAAACAAACCCACAAGAAAGAAGAGTCTCATCTGTTTTAACTGAATTAATTTTCCCAAATTAATCACACAGCTATTCAGTCCAAGATTGTGCGTTTTGATTGGCATTTAATTAAATTGTAATTTTGAACCAAATTATATCATGGTCAAATTATGTGTGATGCCTTGTTTCAGAGTTAGTGAAGGTAAAAAACAAACAAACATAAAAAACTCACTTATTGGATACAAATACCAGAAGCAAATGTTCCATTCTTTTGTACAATGCAATGTTCTCAGGGTTATCTGTGAGAGCTGCTGTTTTAAAACACAAAAGAGCTTTGAAAGTTTAAATAAAATATCTTCATAAGCGATGATGTGTGATCTTGATATGTGTTTATTCTAGTTTCCAAATGTGCTCCAGGTTAGACCATGCAAAGCAGAGGTACTGTTTTCAGTGGTGGGTGGCCTTATATAACCTGAATAATTTTTTTTGCCTCATCAAGCCTGAACAATTTAGGGTGGTCACTGGCCTTTTAAAGCAATAAAAGGGCAATATATTCATGAAACTGGAAAATAATGACTTCATAGATTATCCCCTGCTGATATTTGCAGTATATTTCATGGGTCTTACTTTTGGTGGTAAGTAATAAAAAAAATGCATCTTGACCTTTGATTTATAGAAGAGAGCAAAAAACAGCTGCTTGTGTTTGCTGTGGTACAATAGCAGTCATTAGGGCTGGTGGCTCCTGCTCATTTTATTTGTGTACAGCCCTCATGTGCAGTGCATACCATCTGATGTCTCCAAATTACAGGTCTCTCCTGCCCTGGTAAATTTGCTAGAGATAAAAAAAACAAGAAGTCTATATTGTTTGGCCTTTTCCTTACCCCCTCAAGTTAACAAGTCCTCCCCAACAAAACTTTGGCAGTGGCTGCTGGAATAATGGCAAGATTTTGAAAATAGAAGACAGAAATGAGACAGAGAATGGAACCAAACTAAAAGCAGAGAGTAGAGAGAAGATGAGAAGAGAGGAAAGTAGAGAGGGGAGTTGCAAGGTTATGAAGATAGGGCGACTCAGCAGAAGAGTGGAGCTCATTAATGAGTAATGGGTTCGTGACACTTTGCCCTTGGACACCACAGTGTCTGATGGCTTTGTTGTTACTCCAGTGCTACAGACACCAACATGAGGCTGAGTGCACATATCTTCTCTATATTTTATGTCTCCATCCATATCTGGATGTAAGTTACAAAGACTTGATCAACTACACATTTTTATATTGGGGTTAAGACTTTGTATAATACTGGATTTAGTATTAGGTTCTTATTGCCTGAGTTGCCTGAGCGTGAGGTTTTAATTTTACAGTTAAAGTTCACATATTTTTCACAATTTCATTATTTTATTTTGCGCATCTAAAGCTTCTGTCATTCTAGTAGTGTACATTAACACCATCATCCTTCTGTCTGAAAACTTTTACCTCCTTCTTCAGAAAAGCACAGTCTGGTCTGATGCTAGAAGTGCTGCCTTAGAGGTGTCAATTGCTTACAAAATCTGGAGTTCACCCACAAAAGTATCGCTATGTGATAGAGGCATTCTTATTTGAGAACAATAGCAAATTAGCCACTAGTTGGTTATTATGCTAGCATAATAGAAATTAATGTAGATTTGGTAAAGAAGCGAAGCCTAAATTATAAACAGGGCATTTCATCTAATAAAATGTGTTGTTGTTGGGTGAAAATGACTTCCTTCGCCTAGTTGATGGGTTTTATAATTGTGCAAACCATTTACGTGAATGAAAAGAGAAAAAACTACAAATATCTGTAATATCTGTGCCTGCAAATGTAATCATTGAAGTGTGTATTTGAGGTTGGCTTGGTTCTAACAAAAGACTTTCTTTTGCTTTGAGAATCAGTTGCTCCTGCATGTATGCGCACACAGTATATATCATACTAACAAAAAGATGTCTACAGTTCTCTTTCTCCCACTCACTCACTCATACACTCAATGATACACACCCCATCAGCCTTTTCAAGCCTGTGCCCCATGTCCACATCTGTAGCGTTTTCAAGCCAGTACCTCCTGCTATTTGAGCCCAATTAGAAGCTCCCCTCCCCGTGCAGGCTAGTGGGAAGGGCCCCTCCCTTCTTTCCTCCAGCCTCATATCAGTGGCTTCTGTGTTATGACAGCCTCTGACACTAGCCCTGCGTAATTACTGCTGCCTGAAGCAGCAAGATGGCATGGGGAATGAGAGAGAGAGGGGGGGGGGAGGAGAGACAGGTAGCTGAAAGAAGACCATGGAGGGGGAGGAGAGGAGGAGGTAGACAGAAATGGACAGGATCAGCAGAGAAAAGGAATAGAAATCGAAGAGGCAGATGAGAAACGGAGTAAAAGACGGAGAAGAGAAGGAAGAAAAAGACAGAGAGGGAACGAGCAGACGGCTGGCAGACGGCTGTTGTGTTTGTTTTTACATGCTGTGTATTTTTGTGTGTGCACATGTGTGTGTTTGACTGAGTGACTGAGAGAGTGAGAGAGTTGAGAGCGTGAGTGTGAGTGCGCTGATAGCTGATGACAGAATCTTGTACCAGCAGAGTGGCGTCATGCTGCCATCATTGTTGCTGCCCAGCCAGAGCTGCAACATTACTCTGATAGCAGTTATACAAATAATTCTCCTCAAGATGATCCTAAAAGTGATAATCAAGGTGTTATATGTTGTTATTCTAAGAATTTGTACTGTATTCTGTGCTTTAACTCACCTGACCGTGTGGATGAATAGTCTGCAGTTGAGGCTTGTCATACTTGCACTGGCTGTTTTAATGCAGTCCTGGGGTAATCCCTACTGACGGTCATGACCTTTCTATGCAGTCGTCTTTTCATATTAAGTGATCGTGAAACCCTTGGTTCTGTAATTTGGCCAAGAGATGCAACAGAATTCTGGGATAACCCCGAGTGCAGCATTTTGTAGATGTTTACACAAGATGTCACTTAGTTTATTAAGTTTATGTTGTTCAGTCACCACATGTTATACGCACAGGCTAAATAGTACATATAAACTTCACAGTCTAATGTACAATATAATCAATGAACAGGCTCAGTCTAAAGCAATGTTTACGTACGCCGAGCCCACATTCTTCTCCCTAATTTCTGGAAAAAAAATACAAAATAAATAACAAATCAGCAAAAGCATGTACAGTCAAAGATGTCTTTGCTTTTATACTTACATTTATTTTCATTTTTACTCTTCTGCACTGAAACAAATGTCTGCAAGAGTCTACATGAAAGGTTTAAACTCCAAAGTTTCAGCTTCTGAACATTACTGAGACTGCACTAAGCTTACAGATAAACAGCTTATCACAGATGTAAAGGTTGGCCAGCAACTGATTCCATTTGAGAGCTAAGAACTTGAGCTAAATACATCTACACCATGGTCTGGCTATTAAAAGCACCATTTTTGAGAGATGTTTTACCAAAAAAATGTGCTTGGAGTAACATAGCTCATCTGCACATTTGAGCCTTATAATAAAGCCTATTAAGTATGAATCACATACTTAATAGGCTGTGTGACCATTCTGCAATGGGCCATTTGTGATGGGTTTTTTTTTTTTTGGTACTTGAACCTTGAATCACCATTAAAATTATCGAATGATTTTGTTCCATGTAAAAATTATATAAAATGACTGTCCATGTGATGTCAAATTTTCTATTCTACTCTGTGACAAAATAAACAAAATAAGGTGTTAGGTGATAGATATGAGCTATGACACATTTTAGTTGCTGAAATATTAACGTTTTTCTCAAATTCAGCATACAGACTGCATATTTTTTACATTTTGGAGACTGTAGAGAATTATTTACAGCAATGATTAATGAAACAATGAAATATTAAAAACTTTGATGGTGTAGGCTCAAACCTGGACATGGACACGTATGTTAAGCAGTGTTTCTGAGAACTTGTCTCTCTCTGTTTGACCTGCAATAGATTGGCCACTTGCCGAATCAGAGATGGGTTTGGCTCATTCGAATTGTAATTGAATAGGAATTTAAGAAAAATGTACGGATCTTTATTTTCCTGTTTTTTTTTTTTTTCTTTTGTCAGAACCACTAGAAATGTCCTAGCTCTCACTGAAGATTTGGACCCATTTTATGGTCTTTATCAACAAATGGTGTTTGTTACCTTCTTAATATAAAAAGTAGTTAAAAAAAATCATATCACCTTTAACGTCATCTAAATAAATAGTACACTCTTATGCTTTCCAGGATATTGTTCAGCTGCTTGGCAACATCCTTATTATAGAAAATCCAAATACATGCTGTATGTTCTAAATGATTTTGCTTGTTAAAAAAAGTTAACGGTCTCTGCAATTTTATCCTACTTCTGAGTATGTTTACTCCGCTGAAGGCCTCATTTTGTGCCAGCTATGAATGGAAATAAATTCACACATCAATTCTAAGATAGTCATCAAAACAAAAAAAATGTTAACGCCTTTTTAACATAATGATTGCTCCCATGCAACTCTATAAACCCAGAGAAAATGGTTTCCATTGAATGCATGAGTCATCAACCACACAGTAGATCTGCTAACATAAAAGCTCTGTTTCTGAAGCAGTTTAACAATTTACAATTTGAATTAACAACTCAATTCAAAATGAGTAAAAAATAAATCCTGCAGAAATACTAGAAGTTTAATTCATGGTTTCAGTTGTTACGTTGTTACGTTGTTCCATCCCAAGCATTCTCAATTGCTACCACAGTTCAGAGGTCTAGGCTGCTCAACAACCAAAGATGTGCGTCCTTTTATACTAGGATGATGACCAGGATGACAGAAATATTTATGAGATGCCATTTCAGAGACTGAAAGGTAACAACATTCCACATTTCTCCTAGCCTCTTATGTTATTTATCTTTATCTTATACTTGCCAACTACACGTGACATAATTTTTACCTCTCTTCTGCTCTTGTCTTCTTGTTTTCTTTGTAATATCTCACATTTACCGACCTGCTCTTTTCCATTTAGTCTGTATTCGCTTTCTTTCTTTCTTTTTCAAAAAATTAAAAACTTTCAAGAAGCAGTGCAATCATTCTTATTTGTCCCCATCATCTGCAATTACCTGCTGTTGCTATGTTACAACTAAGTTTAAAAAGAAAAAAAATCACTGCCTCCCATTACACTTAATAACTCATATGTGTCCCAATGCTATAGATAGCTATTATACAGCCAAGAACAAAATAATTGACACTCAAAAAGAAAAAGAAAAAAAAATTCATCATGGTGACATGGATAATGAGGGTGAACAGTGAGTGAGGTGAGAGGTTCTGCTGTTATGATTATTACAGATAATCTGAGATTCAAAGATATATTAAAATTCTTATAGATTGTAAAAATAGTCTTGTGATTATCAATTTATTTATTTATAATTTTATTTATTATTATTAGGTTTTTGGGACTTATAGGTCTGGTGTGTTCAACTTCATAAACTCCTTGAGATGTAACAACTTGTGTTTGTATATGTGCTTGTGCTATTTGAATATGTGATACTTCTCTACCTGGATTTATTTTAACTCTTTTTAAAACTGTGCCATCTCTGGACACTTACTGTCATTGTCCAAAAAAATGGACATACCTGCAGAAAACAGGAGATGCTGACATGCTAAAGAAGCAGGAAGAACAAAGTTCCATTCTAACAACCGTGACTGAGAGAGAAGAGGAGATATAAGTCTCATGGGACACAAAAACAGATACGCTAATAGTAAGGAATTGGAAATAAAAATGTCCTATCAGCAGCCACCCATGGACTAATCCATGGGTGGCTGCTGATGGGATGAAAGTTGGAAATTGATCTGTGCGAGGGCGTCTGATGTTGAAAAACCCAAAACATCTCATGACTTCAGAAACATCACTGGAGATGCATCCCAGCGAGAGCAACAAAGATGTATCTTACACACATTACATGTGAGAAATTGCCAAAGAAATGACTCTGGATCCCACTGTTACCATTAGCGATCTTCAGACAGTCGTGGATAAAATCCAAGCGGTTATAGAAAAAGAGGACGGATTGCGGCTTTTATTGACAAATGGTGCCTACTGGGTCATATTACTATGAAGAAGTACTGTTGCTGCTTGCACTTTGAACTATTAGCTTTGGATTATGTCCACAATTTCTCTTGATTTTGCTATTCCAGCAACTATTTCAAAGCAGAAGAGAAATCCAAAGCCATCTTTTTTTCTCATTCGGTGATCACATGTCACTGTTTGCAAATGGTACAGTAGACATTTCATTTGAACAATTTGTTCAACAGCTTTTACAGCTAAAAGGAATCATTGCATAGTACCCGAAAAAGCCTGTGAGACAAACAAATCTGTGTTGCTTGTCATTTGGTAGTAAATGCAATAGCATTTGCTGACAGAGGCAGCAAGTAATGGAAACAGAATTTGTCCCATCATCCTGACTTATGCAAATGATATTTGTCATAAATCTGCACTGGGGAGTTATGCACAAAATGTTACTTTAATACTTTTATGTGTTTGCTTCTGTCATACCCATTCAGATCATCTGAATGGAACTGCTCTGAGACCAAATGAACTAAAGTGGGGGAAAAAACATTTGAAATGAAGTGTCGAAATAAAACTATACCAAGGGAACTGAGGATGTTTGGTGTTTCTGGGTGACACAATTTAACTTTTTAACTTTAACTATCTTGCTTAGTCAAGATTAACTAAAGGTTATCTACTCAGGTAAAAGATGCCAATGCTGACTATTAACAGGAGACAGGACTTGATCCATCAACAATTACAAAGAACAGGCAACAGCAGCAGGAAAAGTGCACTTACATTTGTTGTTTGGACTCATAACCTTGGGCCTGGTTAGCTAGTTCCCCCTCCAGTCAGTTAGTTTTTCCGATCTGTGGGTAAATGTAACTTTAGGCCTGTTGTATTTTTGTGCTATCTGATCCCACAGACGATCACACCAGAGTCCGACTGCAGTTGCTGGATGGAGACCCCCACTCTGACTACATCAATGCCAATTATATTGACGTGAGTGTTTACACAACTACACTCGAACACACACACATGCACACATACACTGTAGTGATGATCCAAACAATGAGTCTTGTGTAGGAAACCCTCTACTGTATTTACAACTTCATCATATGCCAACTGTAGTATTTGCTCCTGTTGGTAGCTGCTTACATCACTTGGTTGAAACTTGAGAGACGTCTAATTTGGAAAGCACACCCTTTGCCTCACAAATAGTTATTATTTTATGTGAGTTTCACTGACATGTCCTCACAGGTTGTAATAGTCTCTTTCTGCATGGATGCCCTGAATATCAAATAGTATGGATGTCAGTCAGTCAGTCAATAGTATGGATGATGTCATATTCTCAGTTTCAAATCAGATGCAGACACCTGCCTCTGCACACAAACAATATTGCTTTAAATTTGTACCAGTGAATCAGGTCCTTAGTTAAGGTTACCACAGCAGATAAAACCATCAGTGTTGTTTTTTTCCCCCCTTTGGACTCCATTCCTTCACCAACGGGCACATAAAAAAAATTAAAAGGGGGAAAACATACCCCCCTCCTTGTTTACCCTTTCCTCCTTTAATTACATCAGTCATTCCATCACCTCCCACTGTGTGTCCCTCTTATTACCTTTCCTTATCCATCCATCCATCGTTCGTTTTTACTCCCTTCCTCTCTCCCCTGCAGGTATTGTGCTTCACTTATTGATTTAATCTCCTGCTCACAGCTTACTGTTGTAATGGTAGTCTTAATAAATCTGGTACACAATCAGTCTCACAGACTAGATTGTTTCTTAAGAAGAAAAGAAAAGAATTGAAAAAGTAAAACACATCCCCCCGTGAAGATAACGTCATGCTCACAAAGTGATTCTAATGGCAAAGTGAAAATGATAAATGCTTTTATCTCAACAAGGTTATCCATCTTATAGGGAATCGTGATGGGACAAGAGAGAGAAATAATCGCTGGTTGGAGACCGGTGTCTTTTTATCCAACAGAGGGAAAATTTAGTGACTGGGAAAAAATGAAGGATAAAACATGGAAAAAACTGAACGTGAAGACAAGACAGAGAAGGAGAGTGAGAGATGATGAATGAATGAGAAGATGACTAACAACGAGGACAAATGAAGTGAAGAAAAGGCAACACAATTGGGAAAAACTGAATGAAAGAATAGGGCAGGAATGTTTTAGTATATTTTGGTTAAAAATGCAAAATGTAACACTTTATCTAACTTTGGGGAGTGAAAAGGAAAACAGCCGAAATAGCGGGAGATGGGTGAAGACTGATTCCCTGGAAAAAATAGTGAGTAGGAATGAGAATTCTTGAAAAACAATGTGCTAAAAATAGAGGAAATTTAGATGTTGGATAGGAAAAATAAAGAATATAAAGAGAAAAATGGATATGACAAAAGTGTGGCGATACATATTTTTTTATTGCTTCCTTTTTTCTGTCTCGCAGGGGTACCATAGACCCAGACATTACATCGCCACACAAGGTAATTAAACTGACGTGATAAGTGTGTGTGAGAAGCACTAATGCGTGCTTCCACATTTGTGTAGATACGAATGTGTGCATGTGATCCTATTTGTGTGCGTGTGTGTGTATGCGTGTAGGACCCACCTGGTAAATGTCGTCCTCTTGGACTGGAAGGCTATTACCACAACCTCCTAAATCTAAACTGCCGTATAAAACCCCCCTGACAAATTTAAGACCCCATTACCTCAAACCCCCAAACTACTATCTGGGATTGATGGTGTTCAAATACATGTGTGTGTCTGTATGGGTGTGTTTGTGCAAGTCTGTACTACCAGTGCTGACATTTTTACGTGGCATTGGAATGAACATATGCTTATTTACACACCTATGTCTGTATGCTTGTTTATGTGTATCAAAATGTTTACACTGTGTGTGTTTGTGTGTTTGTCTGTCAGGGCCCATGCAAGAGACGGTGAGGGATTTCTGGAGAATGGTGTGGCAGGAGAATTCGGCCTCTATCGTCATGGTTACAAACCTTGTGGAAGTGGGAAGGGTGAGTTTATCATCCAAGCAGCTCCAAAAATGTGTGTATTAGAAGTAAATAAAGTATATGTATATCTCTGTGTGTGTCTATATGTATATATGTATGATCTAGTTATATGTGCTGTTGTTTTACCTGGGGCTTTAGTTTTCCTCCAGTCACACTACTGAATTACTTTGCGATGCCGTCTAGTAAATTCTAATCAGTATCATCTCTGCCTCTTGATGCTCATGGGGAGATAATCAACACCACGTAAGGCATATTTTAAAACACAATGACAATAAAAACGATCTTTTCCAGGTGAAGTGTGTTCGTTACTGGCCTGATGAGACAGAGGTGTACGGAGACATCAAGGTGACCCTCATAGAGACTGAACCACTGGCGGAATATGTCATACGGACGTTCACTGTTCAAAAGGTAAACAAGTAAACTTTATATTTAATGGAAAGAGTATATTTTTAATTCTTTATTCTATAATTCAGGAATCAAGTATGCCATGGTCAATTCCACTGAGAATGTAGTGAAAATGAAAACAATAGTTGTTAAAAAAGTGAGAATTATTCCACATTCAGGACTTCAAATACCAGTTCTACCAGCAGCTTTAATTGGAAATATGAAGATTTAACTTTCCTGCTCTGAAAAAGGCAAAAGCTGTTGATGTCTTTGTCATAGTATTTATCCTGCATTTTAACATTGAGTCATGATGTCACACCAATTTTCTTTGCCCCACAAGGCCTGTGATGGGATTTGAACCCACTCATGCTCTCTAGCAGCGTATTTACACCCTATCGTAGCTTGTATTGCTTCCATATTTTGTAAAGCCCAGACCTAGATTACCATTACAGCCAATATGTGATTGGGGATTTATGGCGAGTGAGCTCTGTTACTTGTTTGCTTCTCACTGTTTAAGAGGAATCTTGAAAGCATAATCTTGGCACTTGTAATCAGGCAGGAGGGATTTGAGAGGAGAATAGATGATCGACGAATGTAGTTTCATTGTTGTGATGTTGTTCTCCAGGGCTCTGCACACTGAATGCAAAAACTGCAGAAATGCACATTACAACAAGACACAGGCTGTGATCCAAAATCCTTTATCTTTCGAGCGACTTTCAGTCTTGTTTTTTTATTCTCAGTCTCTGTTTGCCTGTTCCATTGTTTTTCCTTTTCTCCTCCATTTTACTTTCTACCTCTTTTTGCTTGTTTGAGTATAGAAAGTATTTACAACACTCAAATCTTGCTTTGATCTCAGAGGTTGATCTTTAGGTCCGTTACCATTTTAATACTATTTATTTTTTAGAATAGGTACCTATCTTCTACAGTTATTACACATTATAATACATGTTCCTGACTACTCTTGTGTGTTTTCCATTCGTTTTTCTTCTTTTTATACCTCAGTGTCATTTTTCCTCTATCCTCTATTTCCTTCCCCCCTCAGTCGTGCAAAATCAGCTTATAAAGACAAGTCTTGAAGTGTTTGCTGTCAGCTCATTTAGCAAGCCATTAATCCATACCACCTCTGAGTGCGTGCGTGTGCGCGTTAAAATTCAAAGGAAAGCTGATCTCTAAACGCCTGTCGTTTGACAGTATGCATAAATACTTACAAACACACATCAGACACTTGCTAATTCAAATTCTCCATCTTTAAAATTCAGTGGGTTTTTTCCACTGTGTGTGAGTGTGAAAAACAAAGAGAAAGCAAGACAGAGGGTATGTGGGTTCTGTGTAGCAACTAAATAGCCTCAGTTGCAGTGAATAATGAGAATAAGAGCTTAATGAAAAGGTTTATTAATGGCACATCCAAAGAGATTAACTGAGCACTGAGGAATAGAGGGTGACTAAGTAAGACTAAAAGAAAATGTGTGCAAATGTGTGCGTGTGAGTGGGAGAGAAAAAGAGCTAAAGATGCAGGATGACAAAAGGTAGCTCATCTTTGAATGTCAGAATGATAGCAGCTGTGAGAGAAAGAAGCAGCATATGTGAGTATAAAACTTTCTTAAGTAGCATTCATTTCATGTGTTGATGTTTTATGTGAAGTTCAAAATTTTGCTATAAGTGAAGTGGACTGTAAAGTAGTTTTACTGTCTCTGTTCTTAACTGTGCAGCCTTGACGTTAGCAAGAAAGTTTCCAGAGGTAGTCACAGCTGCAGCTGGAATGAAAGAGTACTACAGATAGTACTGTATGTACACACGTCGATTTTTTATTTTATTTTATTTATTTTTTATTAGTTTTTTCAAGCCAACAAGGGCTTGTTCGCCAATGTGCTAACACCCAAAATATGATTAATGACACTCATGTCAGGAGACCGCAGTAAACTGAAGGCTACAGTAGAGGCCAAACTCAACAGGACAAAACATTGCTTTGAAGACCAGCATACACATATCAGACAGGACATATGAGTCATTTTTCAACTGAAACTATAGTCCAGTGTAATGAATTGTAGGCAGTTGACATCTGTGTAGCAGCCGTTCAGAGTGAAAACAGCAGTTTGACAAAAAAATCAAGGGTAGCAAGGGCTTGTACTGGTCTGCGAGATTAAACACAGTCCAGACATGTTGGAGTAGTACAACAAAGTGTTCTTCCTCAAATGAATGAGAAGATGCTTCTCAAGTGGCTCTCGACAATCAATATTTTGCCCAGAATGTTTTTTTCCAGCTTCTGCGTAGCTTAGCTGAGAAAAACGGATCGGCACTTCAAATCTGCCAAATAAATTAAATCCATTCTTATTTCTTCCCTATCAGTTATGGTACTTTTTGATCATTTGCCATCCTGTATAACATTAATCAATTTCCAAGTTTTTTTTCATGAAAAATAACCCAGTATTTGTAATTAATTTAATTCGAACTTTTTTCTCACCGGTATTTTGTTGTTACAGTACTGTACAAAAGTCACTCCTTATTTCTTGAATTTTGCTTTCAAGGGATCAGACCTTGTCATTTTTAAAGTGTCTTGAGCAATAGTTCTCTAGACTTTTCTCAGGCCAGTGCTGTGTCTACACATATTGTTCTTACTACAAGCCTGTTACAACAACATTTCTTGAGTTAAAAAATTCAAAGGAAGACAAGGCGTTTTAGCCAGTTGTGTTGGAGATTTTATCAAAACTGAATTATCTGATAAAGTATCCGATTTTAATTTAGAATACAATACTATCACTCTATACAATAGAGTATATGGAAAGCATCTGATTGGCACCAGCTTCATATTTCAGCATGATAACCATCCCAAACACACAGTCAATGCAGTCAATGCTTACCAGGACAGAAGAACAGATAATGAAACATTATCAGTCATAGACTAGCCTTCCCAGACCTCAACATTATTGAATCAGCGCAGAATAATCTTGACAGAGAATGGAACAAACAGCAGCCAACATCCAAAGAAGAGCTTTGGAATGTTCTTTAAGAAGACTGGAAAACTATTCCTGAACACTACGTCAAGAAATTATTAGAAGCATGCCTAAACGAGTTCAGAAAACGGTGGATATACTGAATACTGACTCTCAAACTTGTTAGAATTATATTAAATCTGTTTTTCCTTATATACTAGCAAAATATAAAGAAATGATGGCTGAATCAAGACATTTCCACAGTACTGGTATGTCGCCATGACATTTAACCTCAACTTTTGAGGCTAAACATACAGTCTCTTTTTTTTATTTCCTATGGAGGGTTTGAAGTGCTGGACTCATATTTAAGTGATTATAAGGAGGACATGACAGCATAAGGGATTGTTGTGGACAACAAATTCCAGTGTCAGGATGAACTCCCCCTTACGGTGATTCTAGGCTGTTCCAGACACCAAAACAAATTCTAACAATAAAAGATATGTAAGGATTGTTGATGTCAAATAAACCTTTCTAAAATGTTGTCACACAGATTTATATATGTGTTTCTTACAGAGCAGAGGATTTGCAAAGTATAAACTTGCTAAGACAAGTAACGTGAGTACCAGTGAAACTGAGACTGGATTTAAAACGCATTTGAAAATGAGGGATAATTTCAATCCATTAAAACATTTATTTTTTATGTATCTATTGCAAGTGAGGGTTAGAGGAATAGGGAGAGCTTTTAAAGTGTTCTGAGTTCCTCATCACCAATTTCCAACATTTCAATACCAGTGTTTTATTTTTGTTTTCTTTTACCTGTCTCTGTGTCTCTAGCTCTGTTGGACTGTTGTCTATTGATTTAGAGAAGTAATTTTAACATCACAGGAGTGCAAATCAATGGAAAGTCCAGTTATCAAATCGCCTTGCGGTCTTCAGTTTTTTTCCTTCTTTCTCACTTCAAGTCTCTGTCACATACGTCGCGTGTCCATGTTTCTCTCCTTGATCTTTTCCTTCCTCCTTTTTTCATCATATTTTTCCCCACTCCTTCCTCAGCCCACCACTTCCTACTCTCTTCCTTAACCTCTGCTCTTTCCCACTCAGTCTCAGGTTCTGAACACCAACCCCACTTCCTATGTTACCCGTGCTTCTTGGGTTATTATCAGATAGTCTGTCACAACAAATAATTCAATACAACCTTGTATATTACAGAGCCAGAATGGAAGACGCAGTTTCATTTCAACTCTATTCTTAGAGAGTAACTGAACTGGGGAGGACGTGACTGAGCCCCGTTTAGTTTAGAATAATATAATAGAATCGATCGGTTTGAATTATTAGAGCAGAAGAGTGCAGTATTATAGAAAAAAAACTGAACTGATGGAAGCTGAAGAAAGGATTTAAAAAATACATTTCTATATCCAGTGAGGAGAGATTCAGTTGAACCACCAGGATATGCAGGTCAGACCTCAAAATAGGAAACTTGAGGCAAGATCCCTCTTAGCCTTCTGATTGCCTCGTGCAGGTGGCATACACTTTCAAAGTTATACACTGTCAGAATACATTATGCCTTCAGAGGAGTCCTGAAGCTTTAGTATAAGGTGTGTGATTCCTTGGAATCATATTCCTAAATTAAAAAACAAAAAAACTTTTCACTCGAATTCATATTGATGAAAGAATTGCCGTGTTGGCTCTGTAACAATGACACAAAGGTTTCATTTCCAATAACCCCTGACTGTAGGATTCCAATGTGTTCTTTGTCATCAGATGATAACATTTCAAAAGAAATGGGCGGAAAAGAGAAAAATGTATAATGCTATTCCGAATTGTTCGGATAGGATTGGCTTCTGTGGATGTGGCCTTACTTTTTGCTTAATACGCAGTTTTCTTTCATAACTCAATATTGGAGACGATATATAGAGTCATAACAGATTTTTTTGACTTCCAGCCCTCAAATGCAGCCTGTCTGGGAATCCAGACTTAAAGTAATTCTGTTTCTTTATCTGATAAGCATGAACCTACTGCACACCACAGTCCTGAGACTGTATGTCCATGTTTCAAGGAAGCAATGTTATGTGAGACTTCACTGCTATCTATTAAGTATCATATGTCATTGTTAGCATCCTAATACTCCAATTGTAAGATGAGGAGATATTCTGTAGCTTATGTGTTTCTGGGAAGCACATCATGAAAATGTCAGGATCCTGTCACACACATGTTTTGTCATTTTGTTATTTTGTAATCTACACTTTTATATAGCAGATTGTTTCTCTTTATATCTAAGAAGTGGATTTTCCAAATTATGTTTTATCTTAATCCTTTTTATAAGCAACGGTATCTTGTTTATACATTTGAAACTTATTTGGTCTGTCATGCAGCAAAACTTTTCTCAGAAACAAATGTTGTTTAATTAAAACACATTCCATATTTAAATGTTTTCTGTTATCGCTGAGCACTTCATAAATAACAAGCAGTCGGATAATTGCTAGATATTCAAAATCTCCTTGTAAATTGGGCAGCTGAACTGAACCGTGGCATTTCTTCCTGCAAGTCTTTCCCAAAAGGGCCATCATGAGATTTGTGAAATCAATTAATCTTTTTGTAGAGCGAGATGGCCTTCAGTTTCCTCAAATCTCCCCTGTAAATTAGGCAAATGAGCCACAATAAGTCTTCCTGCCTCTCATTCCCCGAAGTGGCCCAAAGTGCCATCTTGACATCCACGATGAGATTGATTTATTTTTCATCTGAAGAGGCATCAAGGCCCCCATATTCCTGAAATCCCTGCTGTAAATTAGGGTCCTGAACCATGATATGTCTTCTTGTCAGTCTTCCCCAAAAGAGCAATGAAACAGTTTGTAAGATTCAGCCATTTGTCATCATCAAGAGGCAAAATGGCCAACACTTTTCATGAAGAGACAGACTCTTTTCGTGAAACTGCCATTATGAAATATGCTACTTAGCATAACATCTCCCTCTGTGCATGTTTTTCAGAAGGGCCATCATGAGATCCGTGAACTCCGTCAGTTTCATTTCACCAGCTGGCCCGACCACGGCGTTCCGTGTTACGCCACAGGACTGCTTGGCTTCATACGACAGGTCAAGTTCCTCAACCCTCCAGATGCCGGACCCATAGTGGTACACTGCAGGTAAGTGTACTTACATAGAGGACACAGAGGTTTTGTACTGAAGATAAACTTAATTCCCTGGCGCTGCTGGTCAGTGGCTGCACGGGCAAGACAAGGACAAACAAACAGCCATTCAGATGCATAGCTCACATTTCTTGCTTATCACAGGGGAAGGCTCTGGGTAAACAGTAATGATCAAATGACTACTGGTATTTCTGTTACAAAATCATCTTTATAAACCTTGGATTGTTTTACAGCATTGGCCTAATTGTGATTTGGCAGATCTGAAAATATCCATGTTTTATTTTTGTGGTCTTATGAGTCATTTTAAAAGGCTTCTGACTAAACAATCAGTTTGGATAGTTCGTCAGAAGCCCCAAAATATAAGACTTTATCTCAACCTAAATCTAAGAAGCAGTTCTTTCCACAGGCTTTTCTTCCAGTACTTTTTAAAAAAAACTTTTTTATGGGTTCCCCTTTTCCTTGTCAATTAAGACAATAGGGCAAGGTATGATTACTGTTGTAATCTCTCAAACACGTCACCCTTTCTTTTCCGTAGCTTAGATCAATAGTGCTAACTTTTAGAAAGTGAATAAAAAGTTTTAGGTTAAAAAAGAATTTCATCTCCTATCTTCTTTCACCCATACACCGCCATGAAGAGTAGGAGGGGGAAAAAGTGATAGTATTAGGATCCCCATGGTGATACTATATTTAACCTCAATGTTCTGTTCTTTATGGGATGTAACAGTTCACTTCTGGAGCCAGGTGCTCAGCTGGCACAGGCATTAAAAGGTCAGCATTCTGACAAGCTATGAAAAAAAGGTTTTGAGTAGATTCCTCATCTTGTCTCAAGCATTGAAATTTAATTATTCATTTCATGGCCCACCTTGATACAACACATAGCTTTAGAGTTTTATTCCCACAAAGGGAATAAAATGACTAACCTTGCCATGGTTAGTGCTTAATGGAATCAAAGGACCATCATACTATATAGCACTTTTTCTAATCTCGCAGACCTCACAGAGTGCTTTAGACTACAAGTCACATTTAATCATGCATCCATACAGTGATTTATTCTTTGCACTTTAGCTATCACACATAGCTGCCCAATTTAGAATGACCAGTTAACCTAAACATGCATGTCTTTGGACTGTGGGAACAAGCTGGAGTACCAGGAGGAAACTCAGAAGATGCAGACTCCACACAGAAAGTCCTATACAGTCACCATTGTGATTCAGAGATGAATGGGTACAATTTAACCAGAAATTGTATGTGGAGTACAATATAGATTTTTTTTTTTTTTTGCTGGAATGAAAGATGCTTTTGTTCAGTTAACTAAAACTAACCATTTGGATAAGTCTTTGGAGCTTCCCACTAACAAACAGCAAACCTGGTTGCTTGGCAGTCCCTTGCCAAATTAGCCATTAGACAGTAAACTGATGCATGAATATTGCTTTATCTGTATATACTCAAGTTCCCATCTTTTTAGCAAATACTATAAATCAGCGTGTCTAAGGTTTGGGAAAGATGTGTGTTACAACTAAAAAAACACTTGGGATTATTAATAATGGAAAAGTCAAAAGAGACACACACTCAAAGAACAAAATTGGACACACAAACAGAGAATGAAAAAAAAAACTGGATGGACAAATGAGGCGAGCAGACACATAAAAGACAGCCAGTAAAAGTATGTGGACAGACAGGCAGGAAGTTATGGCAGTCACTTCCAATTTCCGGGGGCACTCTGATGCTATTGGCCTGTGTCATGAGGCTTTCAAACACGCACAAGCACACACACATAGAGGCCCAGCAGTATTCTGGTCTCAACATTAATCACAGAGGTTGACAGGTAATCTGCCGAGGCGCCCCCTCCTCTTCTCTCTTCAACTTTCTATCTTTCCGTCCCTCACATCTTATCTCTCTCTCTCTCTCTCTCTTTCTTTCTTTTCTGTTTCTTCTCTTGCACGCTCTCTCGCTCTCTCTCTTTTAGCTGTCTCTGAAAACTGTCAGCGGAATTGTAAATTGAAAGATGGGTTTTTCCCCTCCCTCTACACCTCATTCTCTCAGTTTCCGCTACATCCCTCCATCCGTGCCTCCTTTCCTCCCTTGATATCTCCCCCGTGACGGCCACTTCTATCACTCCCAGTCGCTAAACTCGTCCAACCATTCCCTTTCCATCCCTCTTCCCCTCGCTCTTTCAGTCCATCCATCTGTTGGTTTGCTTGTCTGTCCATATCTTCCCTCCAGGCATTGGTGTTCAGAATGTGTCGCCTCAACACCTGACATGGGCTACTAAAGTCTCCACATACTTATGCTTGTCAGTTAGAAAGTAAAAGAGAGCAATAGAGAAAGACTCTGCCTTCATACTAAACTCCATTAACATTGCTGAGATTGCAAAGTTAATAGGTTTTTCTGAGTTACAAAACTCAGAGGTTTCACAGTGTATTTCTAAAACATAGTAATAAGATATAGGATACCTAATT
Organism: Copadichromis virginalis; assembly: GCF_057382275.1. Classification (NCBI taxonomy): domain Eukaryota; kingdom Metazoa; phylum Chordata; class Actinopteri; order Cichliformes; family Cichlidae; genus Copadichromis; species Copadichromis virginalis. Next base: position 29,922,265 of record NC_140622.1, on the reverse strand, counting down.
TTAATTTTATCAGCCATTTAAGTGAGCATTTACTGATCTGATAAGAACACAATAGCCCAGAGTATTCATTCATTGGAAACAACTTAGAGTATTTTTTATTTATTTTATTATTTATTTTACTTTTCTTCTGAAAAGAGTTTAAAACATCAATTTATTACAATTACTGGCAATTATATACAATTAATATAGGCATAGGCTCCAGCCTATTCCACTATTGGATTAGTGGAAGAAAATGGATCTTTCTCATACTAATATCATCCTGTACTACTACATATAAATATGCTTTTTTTACCTGGCTGATGCTAATTTCCATCTTGAGGTGAGAGAACTCAGAATTTAAGGTGAGGTTCTGAGTGTGTTATACCTGCTGGAACAGACCCCAGGTGTGGCTTAGCTTAGACTCTGTGAAGTCACTGTATCTAGCAAAGAAATGAATCCACCATGCCATATTTTTTTTCATTTGTCTTTATAATTGACTTGATAACAGTTGTATTTACTAAACTACAAGATACTCCCCCCCCCCCCAGTTTGTCAGTGTTCTTAGGGACACATTTACAGAGAAAAGAAAATTAGCATAATGCTGCAATAAAATAAAAAAAAGAACTTTGACGCGGAGCGGAAAGTTGTGCAGGTGAATTAATATCAGTGCAGCAATTTATAAACACAGATGGACTCATTTCTTTAAAAAAAAAAATGATCAAAGCAACCTATCAAGACTAATGAGATGCCTGGGATGGGAGACTGCTAACTTCACAAACGTACAGCACAGAAACACTTTATAACTTTAACACCTTACGTTTTAGCATACATTTCGCTGCCAAAACAAAAGAGATATTCAGACCAGGGAGAGAAGCAGGAAGACAAAATGATATTCTCTGATACAAGGGCAAAATCTTCAGTCAGATTCTGACCTCACTCAGGGAGTGCTCAGTAAAACTGGGAAGCCGTTCTCTGGATGACTCCAGACAGCTCAGACAGAGTGCGGGATTCATCTTTTCCACTGCATAAATCTGTGTGTAACAGCCCATCACCAATTTTTGTGCCGTGAAAGGGAAGCTCCTACAAATACCTATGCAATATGGCTGCCCAGAGATCTGACTGCATCGTTTAAAAAAAACAAAAGAAAAAGAAAAACACTACAAATTATTAGAAATAAGTCTGTATGTTAGTTGCATTACCCAAAATGTCAGTGTTGAAGGGTTAAAAGTGATTGGTCTTACTGAAGGATATGAACAGGTCTCTGTTGTAAATGAGACATTGTGTCTCAGTGGGACTATCTGTATAAATAAAGGTTAAGAATAAAACAATTAAGTTGTTCATTATTACAATTTTGTTAGATTGAGAGTATCATGTTTGTTTATGATTGTCTCCAGTGCCGGTGCAGGGAGAACAGGCTGTTTCATTGCAGTGGACATCATGTTAGACATGGCGGAGAATGAAGGCGTGGTGGACATTTTCAACTGCATCCGAGAACTAAGGTCACAACGAGTCAACATGGTTCAGACAGAGGTAAGTGTAATTATGGAAAATAGATATAAATCATAGGCAAAATATCAATGACCATGACAATTTGCATATTAATGATCAAGCAACTGACCTCACAGCCCATTGTTCATTCAGTGCGCTGGTTTCAGTTATTGTGCAAATGTACTGTTTATAAGATTGGGGAAACCTGCAGTCAGCTGAGACTGAAGAAGTCACTTGGATGAGTGACGAAACATTGAAGATGCTACGTCCACATGAACAGAATCAACCTTTTGGGGCATAGGCAAAATAATATCTAAACACAGATGATGTTGAGTCTAGTTGGTCAAAACAAGTGGGTGTTCAGGTACGGCAGGCTGCTGGCTTAGACAATCATGAAAAGTTATGCATTATGGATTTTTAATTTTTCAAATAAAGTGTGGAGATTTTTGGTTCATGTTAAAATAAATCACCAGCACCTATTGTAATTATTACTGACTTGAGTTCTACAGAGGCTTTCCATCAAATTTTGATGAGCACATACTGGATACATTAACAAAGCATCTAGATACATTGCACTGAAGAAAAAACAACATTAACGTTTATTCCCTTTCAGTACCATACGTCATTTTGACTGCAGTTGTAAGTTTGAGATGTAGCATCGCAAAAAGTAAGACAGTATGGAGTATCCCAGGACTTCTAGCAGTCATCTATGATTTAATGCAGTTAGATTATTATATATTGAACATTAAACATTAAACATTCCCTAAATATCAGATGAAAACTAGTACAAAAACTCACACAGATATGGTATGCACCCAAACAAACACAAATTCAGACATAGACAATTTTAGGAGAGTTTTGTGTCAATATGTGTATGCAATAGCTGGTAAGGAATATCAGAGATGAGATGTGACACCCCAGTCAAATGGATTGTATTAATTTATTATTTCTATAACAGATGACACGGGAGAGATTTGGTATATTGTCTGGTACTAGGGTAGTCACAACTATACAACAAGTTAAGATTTGAAGTGGCCAAGCATAAATCAGCACTGTTCAGTATTCCCAAAATACGGATGATGTTTCCTAAAACGTTCTGTCTTTGCTAGCTGGGTACTTGGGTTACTATCCTTTACATGGTGTCGTAATTTGTTCTAATTTAGTACTATCAAACGTTTTAAAGAGTCTGCATTTTCAAATGTTGGGTATTCCATTTTGGAACAGCAGCGTTCATTTCTTTTCTAAAGCTACCTTAAGCCGACCTAATCCGTTCCGCCTCTGCATTCCATTTGTGTTACTGATGAAAACCTTGCATATCCAAAAAGTCAACTTTTCCAGGAATAAAGAAAAACAGCCTCATTTTCAGACTGACAGCTCAAGCTCAGAGTATGAAATTGACTTTTGAATGGGTTTTAGAAGTGCCAGGTTCAGAAAAGTTACCTAGGGCATCACGTTGAGTGTTTTCAAATGACAGCAGTGGTATAAAAGCTAGTTTTGTGTATGTGTGTCTGTCTGTGCACATTCACGTGTGTTTTTATGCCTCTTGATACCAAGTTAAATGCATCCTGCCCTGTCTTTTGAATATGTGTGGGAGCAATTTGTGTCAGTGTTGAAGCTGCTTGATGCTATTATAATCCTGCTCCACACAACACAAAGCAATTAATCTTTTAAAAGGCACAGGGGAAAGAAGAGTGTGCGTAAATGTTTCAGTGAGTATGTGACGTGCATGTGTGTATACATGTGTTTTTGCGCGCAAATGTGTCTGTGCATGTCACTGGCATAGGTAATGGCCAGGAGAGGTCATTTCAGTGATGCTTTTAAAGCCTCTTCTCTGCTCCAAGGGCAACAATTAACATTCAACAGAGAGAGACCGAGAGATAAAGCGAGAAGCAAATTGAAAAAGCGAGAGGCAGCAGACAAACACAAGTGTGAGAGGAAACGAGCAACAGAGAAATAAAAACGGAGCCAACCCCAGATAAAAATGCACCGATAGGGGGACAGAAAGAGAGATAGAGGTAAATTAGCATGCACGGTGGCTGCTGTAGCTCATGGTAGCTGATGCATTTAGCGCAAGCTAGTGATTTGGAAGACAAAGAACATACTTGAGCCAGACCACAGAGGCACCACTAGCAAAGCACTGTGCCCTTTTAAATCACTTTCAGGCTCCCACAAAAGCACAAGCATGCAAATAATATTCATACACAAAGCAAACAAAAGTTGTGTTCACATTGGAATGTTTGAGTTTGTTGTCAGCTTGAAAAGACTTAATGCAGCTTTGCCCGACTGCATCATCTATTCCAGAGCTGTCATTGCTTACAGCTACTGTGAGGCACTGTGGTCCAGTCCAAGGGCTACAGGCAGGTTCAGTGCTGTTTGCTTGCATAAGCCAGTTTTGTATTTCAGTGAAAGAAATTTTGACTCCAGAACTCATTTTGCTTTGGTGCAGGAGCAGTATGTGTTTGTTCACGATGCCATCTTGGAAGCATGTCTGTGTGGAAACACAGCCATACCAGTGTGTGAGTTCAGAGCCATTTACTACAACATCAGCAGGTTGGACCCACAGACCAACTCCAGCCAGATCAAAGATGAGTTCCAGGTGAGCACGCACATTCACACCCGTTTGTCTTTTGTCATTTTTGGGAACACTCGCCACACGTGCATTTGAACAACACCCTAGCTGATAATGTGAATGTGTGGGTTCAAGTTAGATTGAAGGTTCAAATCATTGCTTTTCTGCCCGTCAGACTCTAAACATAGTGACCCCTAGAGTTCGTCCAGAGGACTGCAGTGTGGGTTTGCTACCCAGAAACCACGACAAGAACCGCAGTATGGATGTTCTACCAGCAGACCGATGCCTTCCTTTTCTGATTTCTGTGGATGGAGAGAGCTCCAATTACATTAATGCTGCATTAATGGATGTAAGTTTTTGTTTAAATGTCTGATTATGTATGTGTAAGCTTATCATACTTTGTATTGTGCTTTTTGATTGTTATTCGTTTCACCATTCTAGAGCCACAAACAGCCAGCGGCCTTCATAGTTACTCAGCATCCTTTGCCCAACACCATGGGTGACTTCTGGAGGTTGGTGTTTGACTACAACTGCTCCTCCATTGTAATGCTCAATGAAATGGATGCAGCACAGGTACAGGTACACACACAAAAAAAATCTACAAACATGTTCTGTACTTATTTTTGTCTAACTAACAAAAATACACTAGACATCAGCACCTGAAACTGACTGTACTATCAGATAGCCTGATGAATGTATCAGAGTTGATTTTTTTATTTACTCTATCACTTGTCTCTCCCATTTATTTCTATTTATTGCCATTTGTAACTGATTTGTAACATGGGCTACAGCAAGGATTCTTAGCTCATGGATCTGGCCAAGAAGTAAAACCTGTCCCACTTACTGGAAAGAAATGTCATGTGAATGTACTTGTTCTAACTGGTGGACTTCATTTTCTCCAACCCATTCTTATTTTCTGCATTTTGTCTTTTTCTTCCAACCTTTGTGTTTGTTTTCTAAAGTTATGTATGCAGTACTGGCCAGAAAAAAATTCATGTTGCTACGGCCCTATTCAAGTGGAGTTCATATCTGCAGACATCGACGAGGATATCATCAACCGAATCTTCAGGATCTGCAACATGGCTAGGGTACTAAACGTTTACATATTTAATACAGTACTTCTTTTATTTTATAGTTAAGTTATAAAAATTTTTATGAGATTAGATGTTTTGCATGTAGAACATCTAAACAGCATCAGTTTGTCTTTAGTCGGTGTCCTGGAACACACTTTGATAATTTCTCTTTTTTTGTCTTCTCTTCTCCTCCTTGACAGTTTTCAAATTACGAGTTCATGGCTAGATTTTGTGGCGCATTGCTTAATTCAAAGTCATGGAGCGCCTTTGTGTTTTAAGGCCTCTTCTTAATAAAATATGTGTTGTGGATTTCAAGGGACTCTATTATTTGACAAATGAAGCACTACTTTCCTGACACTTACTAGGAATACAAAATGTGTTTAAAGTTCAAGTAAAAGCAATAGATAGTGAAACAGTATACCGTGGAACACACCATAACAATACAGCAAAGACATTTTTTCATTGCATGCGACCTTTACTACGCAGTAGGCAGTTGGCAAAAGGATATGCAGCAAGGCTACCTGAGTCCTGGTTTGGTGACTACATAGAAAAAATGATAGTGATGTTGAATGTGGTAGAATAATGACAGTTGTTTTCTTTTTAACTCTACCTTTTTATCCTCCTCTTCCTTTTCTTGTCTTCTCCAACCTCTATGCACCTCTGTTCCCCTTTCACTTCTATTTCTCCTTTTCTTTTCCTTCCTATCTTCCTGCCTCTTCTTGTTACCCTCTTTTCATCTCATTTTCTAACTCATCCATGACCGCTCAACTCTAGTGGTGCCTTATCATCTGCATGTTCCTATGTATAGCACTTGGAGAACTCCCCGCTACCCTGCTATCTATATTCTCTCTCTCTTTCTCTCAAACACATCAGCGGTCTAGTGTGAAATGGCTCATATCATTGCCATAACAGCACATCCCACACTGCGAGTGCAGCTCCAGCCTAGCCGAGTCTCTATCGCCAATCACTTAGCCATCAAATGAGCAGAGAACAGTGAAAAAGTGGAAGGGAGAAAATGTTCGCAAGAAATACATGACAATACAAAGAAATAGGGGGAACAGACAAGTAGAATGAAGACACATAAATGCAGGGTACAGAAAATATTTTAGATTAGTGTTAATTGGTATAAGAGACTGGGTAATTTAGAGAAAGATGGATGTAGAGTAAAGGAGAGATGGAAGGGGAGAAAGTACATGGCAGGTGTACTGAAAAGACAAGGAAGGAAAAGTGGTATAAAAAATGATACTGCTGAATTTGTTTGGTTTGTGTGTAAATGTCAATGTGCATATGCATTTGTGACAAACATCAGTAAATCAGTCTGACAGTGATGGTGGATTTTGGTATTTTACTTGGTGCATGCCACTTGCCTTGGGCTAGACGACTGAAAATGTGCCATGTCTGCCATGAAATTGAATTAAACATAACAAGCTAAGGTCTTTGTTGAATCCAAGCCTATTTCTTTTGAAAAGACATTTGTTCAAAACCAGGAACTAATTGGAGCACAAAAGCCTGATTACATACAAAATGTGTTTTATGTATCAGTTTAACAAAATACTTACTTGGGTGGCATGAATGGCAGTGTCTCACTGGAATAAGGTCCTGGGTTTGGATCCAACGACTCGTTTTGTGTCCATCTCTCTGTATTGGTATTATGACTAGCAACCTGTGCAGGGTATGCTGCTTTTTGCCCTTTGCCCAGTGGGATAGGCTCTAGCCTCCTCATAGTCTGTAACCAAAAAAGTGGCTAAGAAAATGAATGGATGGATAATATTACCAAATAAGACCACAACTGAAAAACCAACTCTGTATTTGTTATAGTTGACCAGCTTTTCATCCAACTTTCCATATCATTTAAGCACAAACAGACCTGTTAGATGCAGATATATTTTCTAAAGTGAGCCAATGGGTTTCATTGGCCAACTTTGGTCTTAATTCTGAAAAACGGTAGCTTTAGCAATATCGCTGTGCATGAAATTGAAATGGTTCCATGGAATTACAGCATGATGTTGATTGTTGTGATAACAGCTATGTCAGCAGTGATCAAAACCCTAATCTTCACGTTTCTCTTCTTAGCCACAAGATGGTTACCGCCTGGTGCAGCACTTCCAGTTTATTGGCTGGCCAGCCTACAGGGACACACCTCTCTCCAAGCGCTCCATCCTGCAGTTGGTCAGGAGATTGGCTAAGTGGCAGGAACAATATGACGGAGGAGACGGGAGGACTGTGGTACACTGCCTGTAAGTATAGTCACACAGACACATGCAGACACAAATAATAGAAAACGTGATGAAATAGTAGACTGGAACAGTCACTGCTCAGTGAGATAACAGATCAACATAAATGGCAAGACAAATCTTCCCTTAGAGTGTATGTTTGTGACAGACAGAGAGGGAAGATGATTATAAAGTAAGCTGTGCACTTCTATAAAAGAACACATACACACTTTTAAGACAGATATTCACACACAAAAACACACTTTTTGTAGTTTTTGTACATGTTGAGTACCATTTCATGCTTTATGTTGTTCCACTTATCTGTCAAATATACACATGCCTCAGACTCAGCATTAACCTTGTGCTTGAAAGCCATATATATTCACTATTGATGTCAAAACGTCTGAAATGTCGGTTCATAAATGCTGTGAGACTTGTTATGAATTATCTCCGTTAAATATAAATGAGGCTCATGGCTTAAAAAGCCTGGAATGTGTCAAGTTTTAAAGAGGTCATCATTCATCTCTATTGTTATGTTTGGCTGTGCTGATGCATTATGGATCACCCACACGTCTGCTTGTGCATGCTACATTCAGATGTCCAGGTTTATTCAGTGTTTGGTACGGTGCTACTACTACTTCTGTTTGTACCAAATATATTTTAAACAACACTACACAATGTTTATTATACTACATAGATGAATGTGTGTTGGTATAGAAGTATAAAAACATAGCTCAGCTCGATACGAATTCACCCTATTTGAGCAGAGCAAATGAAGCTGATAATGAGGGAAGGAAACAGAAGCTGTAAAATCTATAGAAGAGAGAACTGCTAACAGTAACGTGTGTACACAGACACTGCCTATCTGTGGTGCTCATCCAATCAGCTCTCTGTGTAACAGCTCATTGGACCAATGAGGTATTGATGTGGGGTTTTTTGTTTTTGTTTTTTTAACAGTTTTTTGCTTATTAGCCTTTTCTTTCTTCACGTAACATAAAAAGAGGCAGACGTAAAAAAGAATAATTTTCATATCCTAGTTCTGAACTAAATTTACAGATTGTAAGTTATTTTTGAACATTTAAAAATAAATGTCCGTTGTAAAATAATCTGTCACTGTCAAATATTTTGTAAAGCTCTCAGTACATGGCTATGACTGTCATCCTTTTTCTGCCTGAAAGCCTAAATGGTTTAAGGCTGAAGCTTGTAACAGTCTACACTGCTAGAGAACAATGTGCAATTCAGCTATTAGCCCTTATATGGAGAATAAAAGTTTAATAACTGGTGTCATATATGTTAGTAATCACATGCTTTGACCTTCATTTCAAATAACCCTGTCACCTATAGATATAGATATGATATTAATTTGAGTAAACTCTGTCAATCACTATAAATTAAATGCTCAAACTGGTATTTTAAAACACATTCTATTTAAATCTGCAACACGTTTAATTTCTGTGAAATTAAAACACTAGCAGATAAATTAAGATAGGAAGACCATTTGGGGACTAAATTCTTTAGTTATGCTCAAATCCAGTAAATGTGAGCGACAGAGATGTAAGCTGTCTCTGCTTCTGGCTGAAGACAGCTACACTGGCTAATCAACCCCAGCTATTGATTTCACAGACTCAGTAATACTAGCGATAAGTAGAAACATGATGGTTCCATCAGTAGATGGTGAAAATTGATTATTTTTCTGCTCCTCACTTGTCCTGAAGGTTGGAATTTGATGCGTCTTTAATACTGAGCACATGTCTTACTTTCAACAAGTCACACTGGGAGGAGCTTTTAGAAAATAGTGAGGAGTAGCACACTTAATTCAGCAATCTGCGTTTGCTGTATTTATCTCGAGTTATATAGATATATATTTTAGATAAAGCGAAGTAATAAAGATAAGGTGCCTCTTTCTAACAAATTACTCATATTCAGCATGCAGCAGTTCATATCTAGACTAATGTGATTTCAAGTATGCCACAATTCATTTAAATCACATAGGAATTTATCTCATACAAACCACTTAACCACCAACCACTGACTGTCAGATCCTTTTTGCAGTAGATTTAGTTGTAATGTTTTGGATTTTGGTTTTGGCCGCTTTAAATATTTCACCTGAAACTGTGGATGAAGTAAACGCTAAAAGTAACCAATAAACAGGGGATGGCATCTAAACAATTTGGACTCCAATATATTAAAATGATTTTTTCAAAGCTCAAATCACATACCATACACAAAGGCGAACAAGCAAATATCAACCATTTATAAATACCTTTAAAAGAAGTGCTAACCCACCCACTATAGTAACCCATCTCTTCAGAGAAACTGGATGCACAGCTACAGTGGGGCAAAAAAGTATTTAGTCAGCCACCGATTGTGCAAGTTCCCCCACCTAAAATGATGACAGAGGTCAGTAATTTGCACCAGAGGTACACTTCAACTGTGAGAGACAGAATGTGAAAAAAAAATCCATGAATCCACATGGTAGGATTTGTAAAGAATTTATTCGTAAATCAGGGTGGAAAATAAGTATTTGGTCAATAACAAAAATACAACTCAATACTTTGTAACATAACCTTTGTTGGCAATAACAGAGGTCAAACGTTTACTATAGGTCTTTACCAGGTTTGCACACACAGTAGCTGGTATTTTGGCCCATTCCTCCATGCAGATCTTCTCGAGAGCAGTGATGTTTTGGGGCTGTCGCCGAGCAACACGGACTTTCAACTCCCGCCACAGATTTTCTATGGGGTTGAGGTCTGGAGACTGGCTAGGCCACTCCAGGACTTTCAAATGCTTCTTACGGAGCCACTCCTTTGTTGCCCGGGCGGTGTGTTTTGGATCATTGTCATGTTGGAAGACCCAGCCTCGTTTCATCTTCAAAGTTCTCACTGATGGAAGGAGGTTTTGGCTCAAAATCTCACGATACATGGCCCCATTCATTCTGTCCTTAACACGGATCAGTCGTCCTGTCCCCTTGGCAGAAAAACAGCCCCATAGCATGATGTTTCCACCCCCATGCTTCACAGTAGGTATGGTGTTCTTGGGATGCAACTCAGTATTCTTCTTCCTCCAAACACGACGAGTTGAGTTTATACCAAAAAGTTCTACTTTGGTTTCATCTGACCACATGACATTCTCCCAATCCTCTGCTGTATCATCCATGTGCTCTCTGGCAAACTTCAGACGGTCCTGGACATGCACTGGCTTCAGCAGCGGAACACGTCTGGCACTGCGGGATTTGATTCCCTGCCGTTGTAGTGTGTTACTGATGGTGACCTTTGTTACTTTGGTCCCAGCTCTCTGCAGGTCATTCACCAGGTCCCCCCGTGTGGTTCTGGGATCTTTGCTCACCGTTCTCATGATCATTTTGACCCCACGGGATGAGATCTTGCGTGGAGCCCCAGATCGAGGGAGATTATCAGTGGTCTTGTATGTCTTCCATTTTCTGATGATTGCTCCCACAGTTGATTTTTTCACACCAAGCTGCTTGCCTATTGTAGATTCACTCTTCCCAGTCTGGTGCAGGTCTACAATACTTTTCCTGGTGTCCTTCGAAAGCTCTTTGGTCTTGGCCATGGCGGAGTTTGGAGTCTGACTGTTTGCGGCTGTGGACAGGTGTCTTTTATACAGATGTTGAGTTCAAACAGGTGCCATTCATACAGGTAACGAGTGGGGGACAGAAAAGCTTCTTACAGAAGACGTTACAGGTCTGTGAGAGCCAGAGATTTTCCTTGTTTGAGGTGACCAAATACTTATTTTCCACCCTAATTTACGAATAAATTCCTTACAAATCCTACCATGTGAATTCATGGATTTTTTTTTCACATTCTGTCTCTCACAGTTGAAGTGTACCTCTGGTGCAAATTACTGACCTCTGTCATCATTTTAGGTGGGGGAACTTGCACAATCGGTGGCTGACTAAATACTTTTTTGCCCCACTGTAGGTCACTTTCTTCCTAATATGTTCATCAATTCAGTTTGTTTTAAACTTTATGAAGATGTAGTTTGCCTGTTGCCAAAGAGTGACGCTACAATTTTAAACTTGTAGTTTGGAAAAATTAAAAATTAAAACATCTATGGGAAAAATTAATGCTTGTTGGTGTTTGTTAGTCAAAATGAGTATTTTCCTTGCCCCCTGATTGCCCAGACTTTGGGCAATTTAATTAAAACAAAAGTAAAATTTTCTAATTGCCTAGGGTTAGAGTTGTAGTTAGCCATCACTGATGATGGCTTATCACCTTAGGGAGTTGGACCATCACAGTTATAGTCAATACTATTATTATTATTATTATTATTATTATTATTATTATGACACCCCTCTTCTCATCTATCATATCAAATTTAGTGCAGTGTTATATTAACCAAGAGTGATGAGCCAAAATAGTGTTTTATCCATTTACTGATCTGAACACTAGCATTAGTCTAGAAACAAATTACAGCAAATATTCTTTTTAAATCAGCCATATTCACACAAGGCTCCTGTAGTCTAGCTAACACAATATAAGGTGACTGCAGTTGAAGTGGCTTTTTAATTTTGTTTGACGTCAGAGATGAACCACTTTTCAAATCTGGTATGTTTCTATGAAGATGTAAAGGTTACTCACTTTCCTTGACTGTTACTGCTACTTGAGTCCTGACAAGTCTGAAAAGTTTCATTTTCTGGTTGTTGTTCAGTACTTCATAATGTTCATGTATTTTAGCCCTAAGATGTATTTGACAGGACTAATGTAAAATGTATTTGCTTTCATTTTTTCACCATTACCCTAGAAATTAGTTTCTGACACTGAAGCAACTGTCTGAAATTTTAATCTAACATGAAATCAAGAAGTGCATGAGCAATACTTTTGCTTTTTAGTTGACTAATAACTAATGAAATTCAAACTAATGGGTGTATGTATAAAAAGGAAGAATTGCAAGCTTGCAGTCTGATATTATTGTATAAGTGGTTCTGAGACAGCAACAAAAACTTTCCATATTTATTTTTAACCTTCTGAAGTGCTTCTAAAAAGCTTAGATTATAGACTTTCTATAAAAAATTCAGTCACTATCACTAACAAAGGTATTCCGAGTAGACTGCAAGCTGTAGCCGCCTTGGCATTCCTAATGCAGAATAGGTAGGCAGTGGATGATTTTTCTGATGGCTGTCACTCCACCTCGCAGTACCTAAATGTTTTATTCAGTCTCAATACTGAAGGAATTCAGCTGGAACCAAGTGAGATGGGAAAGTCTGGAGCTGTTTTCATGGTGGGTGGTCTGACTTTTCACTGGCAGAGCACTGACTGCTGATTGGGGCATATAGCCAGTAAACACACAATATATATATATATATATATATATATATATATATATATATATATATATATATATATATGTATACATAAATATGTTTGTGTTGCTGGATCACTTTATACAGATGGCCCTTTGTCATCTATATAAAATGTTCATAAAGGCTTTTATTATTATTTTGATTTAAGTCAAACACATTTATTCAAATTTCTAAAATCCATTAGTGGCCTCTTTCTGCATACAGTGGCAGGTTTCTTTGTACTGAATTCTCGCTCTGTCACTTGCTGTCACTCTCTGTCCCTTAAAGCCTTTTTTCTCAACTCACATTGTCATACTTGTCACTTTTAATGCTAAAGAAACATCTAATATCTCCAACTTGGCTTTCAGGATCCTATTTACTCTCTACAGTGACTTGTTTTTCTGAGAGCTAATTAAACATTGTTTAGCTTTGTAAATCTGCTTTTTTCCACATTCTGTCATCTATACAGGCTACAAGAAGGAATATAACAACATATATCACCAAACCTAATAATTTTTCCTTATATCCCCTTAAAATGTTACAGGTTACTAAACAGAAACCATTCGTTAAATACGTCACAACACGCAAACTAATTTAACCTCTATAGCCTGTTTTATAAGCTTTATTAAATTTCCAACTAGTGTTTAGGGTCCATACAATTTCAGGACATTATCCAATGACTGTCCTGGATAAGCAGTTAGGAGAATACCCCACAAAACTTTTCTAATATTCTCTCTACACCTGTATCTTTCCTTCATCTCATTCCATCCTGCTTTCTTTTTGACCTCACTATGATTTTCTTGACCTCCAGCTATGTTTCCAAAATGGTGATGATGTTTAATACTGAAGAGCCTCTGTCTCCCTTTCTCTCTTCATTTCTTGGTTCTACTCCTTTGTTCCTCCTCCTTTACAGAACTGGTGGTGGACGTTCTGGAACTTTCTGTGCCATCTGCAGCATCAATGAGATGATCCAGCAGCAGAATATTGTAGATGTTTTCCACACTGTTAAAACCCTGAGGAACAACAAGACCAACATGGTGGAGACTATGGTAAGAAATCACAATACATACGTTTTTGTCTCTGTGGTAGCAAACATGCAAGTATTCCCACACTACCAAAAATTTGTATTCACATACAGACAGGTCACAGCTGTTTCAGTGCTTTTCTCATCTCCTTTGTAAAGAATTTCTCAATTTGTTACTCACACCCATGAACTAAAGCACACCTGCTCACAGATGCAAGGTAAATGGATTATAACAGGCAATGTTCAGTATTTGCCAAAGCTTTAGTCCTTTAGTGGTATAAGTGAAGATTTAATTGTGATTGGCTATGTTTTTTGGGGTTTTATTTGTTTTTTTTGTCACCATAAAGCAAAGATGTGGGTAAAAAGTGCTGGTGACCCTAAACTTTTTAAAAACTGGCTTTAAATTCCTAAAGGAGAAAAAGGTAAAACTGAGATGTCTTTGAGGTGATACCTCATGGTGTCATGGTGTTCTGGAGTGGCATAATATTCAGAGATATGTCAGAGAGTTGCCTATGGCACCCATATGATCTAGCTCCTCCAATCATGTGATTACCCAAAACATATTTAATGTATGAGAAGAATGAACCAGTCGGACAACTTGAGCAGGAAGAAAAAAGTTGTACAGAAGTCTTATTTACAGCTATGAAATTTGCAATGTTTTTATGATTTCTTTCTTTTTTATTGCCCAATTACCCCATCGATTCCCTTGGATTACTGTTTAAGAATAGCATTTATGTAAATAGTACCGGAAATGTTCAAATGTTTTTAGTTTGTTATCAGCAGCTACTTAATCTTGGTAGTAAGCAGAACAGCTTCGCACAAAGTGTTTTACCATTCAGTGAAATTAACAACAAATAATGTAAAGAATTCAAATAAGTATGGATTTATTTGACTCTTTGTTTCTTGTCAGTCAAAGATTAAAAGTGTTTCATTGTTCTTAATTCTTTGCCAAACATCCCAAACCATGAAACCATCTGGACATCGCACGTCATCACAGCTAGAGAATGATGACAGAATTGTTCATAAAGATGTGGCATTGGATTAGTTCACCCACATACTGCAGGCCAGCCAATCCAATCCTTTGCTGTCTGGCTGAGGCCAATATTATCTGCTATGCTGATAATGTTATGATTCTCAGTTCATGAATTATGACTCATTTTCATTGGTAAATATATGGAAATTGTGTTACTGTGTTCTATACTCGTCATCGTCGGTTGCATATTATGTTGTGAATTATATGTCACGAAATTTCATTTTTTGGTTTTGATTACAGTGCTCCAGTACTTTTTTTTTTATTTATAAATAAGTCAATATTTAGTAAATAGTTATGAGCGTAGAGTTTGGTTTTATTATACATGTTTGAAGTTTAAAGCCAAGCTGGGAGTGCAGCTATACATTTATATTGAGAGTTTGAGGGAAACAAAGCCAAATTTCAAGAATTTTCTGACTTAGCTTTGCTCGTTGTTTTATTTCTACACAGGAACAGTATAAATTCTGCTATGAAGTGGCTCTGGAAGCGCTCAACTCCTTCTGATTGGGTGTGGGCTAAACATCTCTATTCCCAATCGGCCATTTGTCGATGCCTGCCATTCTCAACGCAACACTGGGAAACACAGAGGGCAATACTGCTTTGTGTTGACCTGAATCCGACTGACTGTGTGTGTGGGTGTGTGCACGCACGTGTGTGTGCTTGTATTTGAGTGCATATGCACGTGGCTGTGTGTGAAGAGAGGGCATGCTTGCATATTTGAGGAAGTCTTTATCTATATGCGTGCCTGCAACAACACACACAACAAACCTGTACAGAAGAGGGAAAAGGCAACAAACATGCACACTGGTGATTTTAATGTCTGTTTGCTTCAGCAAGACTGGGGACTTTATATGCTTGTACAAAGAAAAAAAAAATATGGTAAACAAAAGACAAATGTTTAAAAGACGCACCACTTTTACTCCTCTATTTCTCTGTCCTCTCTGCTGGGCTGTGATGTGACTATTGTACAGTATTTCCTTTTTAGATATATTCTACGCCTTGAATGTTGTCTCCCTCTGAAGGCTGGATGCCCACTGGAAGATTTTTTTTGGTAACTCTCAAAGGGAACGGAAATGTACGTTTTTTTTGACCATGACTCACTCAGCTTAGTTAACTCTTTTTTTTTTTCTTCAAATTACATGCTGATTCCCTTTTGCCAAGTTAAAAGTTCGTTTGAATTATACTCGTAATTCTGTAATTGGCCTGAAAAGAAAATATGTTAGCATGGTTGTATCTTTTTTATAGTTTTATTTTCACGGAGTTCAAATGTCAGAAAAACACAAGAACAAAAAAATATATATAACCTACAATAAGTGGAGTCAGGGACACTGTGAAAAAAAATAACAGTAGAAAAAAAGGAAAAAAAGAAACCTGCCTTAGATTTAAGGCCAAGTCATGTCTCTGTTCTAGCTTTTTTTCACTGGGACAGTGGTGGTTTCATAAATGCTTTTGGAAGGCTTAAAAAAGACAAAATTAAAATCTTATTGTGTGCATCCACCCTTGCTGTAAATAGGATAAGACAACCACAATCAAACAAACAAACAAACAGGCAAACATCAGCAACTGGTACGTTACAAATTAATGTGATTTCAAAACACTATAACTCTAAAAAGTTAATGTCACTGTGTTACCATACCACAGACCGTCTCCACAGAAATGTCAAAAAAGCCGACATATTGTTCGCATATTGCACATTTAGCTAATGCCGCCGCATTCAGAATAACTTTTATAAAATTTGACTTTTTTATTATTTATTTATTGTGACACTTTTGGTACAGAATATGAAACAACCAGATAATACTTTGTCTCTAATATGATAACAGCACTACTATAATTTATTGAAAATGAGTCCCCAAATTCCCCATAAAGAAGTCAAAAATGTCCCCCCTCTAAAAACTACATAAACTATAACTTGCACTTTTGCATGTTTGTCCATTTTGGAACATTTAGACTTGGAATTCCTGACATTGAACAGCCTGGGGTAAATTCAAAACTGAAATCAGTGTTTGGTCATTTTATAGCAATTTGCTTAAATGTGAAATTGTTCAATAACTGAGTGTAGCTTACAGACGAATTAATCTACTTTAGTGTTGATGACTTGATTTTAACCTGGTCTACAGTGTTGTGAGTAGTCATTGATATTGGGCCACTATTTGGGTCTAAAAAATAATCATTCAAATGATAAGAAATGAGTTAAACCTGCTGAGATTAAGAAAGGATTTAAGAATCCTTGATACTTAGAGCAGACTGGTAAAGAGTTCAGTAATTCTATGTATAATTCTACCTATAATAAATATCCAAGCTAAGGGATTGGGCCCATGTTTCCCCTATAACCTATGATTTAAAAAGAACATCACAAAACAAAGAGACAGGCCACATTTACATTTATTTTATAATTAACGAATGCTTTACATCAAGCCCGCTGAAATATACAGATATTAAAAATACATTTGAGAAAATCACTAACAGGAAATGATTTCAGTTAGTGTTTGACCCCAGGTTGAAAGGCAGTTAACATGGCTAATAGTTTAGATGCCTCTGCACCTTAAAGAACGTGTGGGAGTGTGGGAATTAATGAGAATTATGCATGGCATTGACCTCAGCTTCTCATTATCTCCTACTCATCTGGTCAGACTCTTCTATGCTATCCCATTTTCCCCTTATCCCAAAAGACTAAACCAGAATCTCATGTTATAGATACACCACCTGTATTTATATGAACAGCCTCTGAAATGTGTTGAATCTAAAGGTGATACTATTTTCAGATCTGTTTTACCTCTCTCTAAAACACTGTCATTCTAATAAAAAGGACCAGACTGATGGCTTAATTTTCAAACACTCAAAAAATCAGACTACTGAAGTGAATTATCTTAAATCCCAATGCATTAAAAATACATAATTGTCACCAATTACCTGATTTACTTTTTTCCCATGCGAGAAAGTACGAACATTTTTAGATGCATTAGATTTTTTAGAATGATTTCATATAAAGTTCAGCTTCTGATGAACTTTTCTTTTGTTAGGAAACATTTCAGTGCTTATGGCAAGAGCTGACATACTTGTAGTTAAATGTTGTAGCAAACTATTCAATCTGTGCTTGCATTGATTTATTTTTATTCTTATTTTTCGCTGGAGTCCAGTCAGGCTCGTTAATGGACCTATCAAAATAGTGAGAGTGCTGTATTGAAGACAATGTGAATGCTGGATATCTTGATCCTTTTGTTCACTGATGCTTTATTTTATTGACTTGAATCATGGCCCTTCATATGTATTATATATTTTTTAACGTTCTTTTAGATTATTTTTGTCTTGAATTTGTACATTTCTTTTGTATAATTATTATTCTGATGATTATTTGTCTAGCAAAGTGCTGTTTAGATCTGGTGATGCCATTACCATTGGTTGTTTAGTTGTTTGAAATGTGGTTAACATGAAATAAAGGGACCAAAATGTTGAATGTGATGTCGTCTCTGTCTTCACAGCCTCTAATTTTGATGTATGAAATAATTACGCTAAAGCTTTCAGAGACATTCTTAATGTTTGAGGGACTTCACTTCACTAGATCATTTTCTCTCTCTTCCTAGGTGATCAGTCAATTTGGCAAGTAGGAACTAACCGTTTTTAACTGTCAAAAGAATTAAGGATATTAAACCTACCAATTTTTAAATTTCCACCTTTAAAGTCCATATTGTGATGCTTATTTCTGATAAATTATAAAACACAGCCAATATCCACAAACAGGGACTAGATGCATAAAACCTTGTGCATAATCAAAAGCAGACTTTGAGGTTAGAAATTTGTTTAAATCTCTGTTTGGCATAAAAACAAAAACCTGCCTATGCCTATGAGTGATTGACAAAACAGAAAGAAAGAGCAAAAAACAGGAAATAAAATATATGGGTAAATGTAAAAGTCACCCTATAACATCTATAAAGGATCTGACCTTGAGGTCTCCACTGTTTCATCTCATACATGCCACAAGCTCTCACTGTGACCCCAGAACTGAGGCTGATGGAAAAGTAAGAAAAACCACAGGTCTTTACTGGCTGTTTCCCCCCCCCCCTCTTTCTAATCAATCAGATTCAGTGATGAACGGAGCTCCAAGCCAACAGCCTCATTCTTTATTTAGCTAGTTGATTCCCAAGGAGCTCATAAATATGCATGAGCTTGAGATTAGCATAGGCACCAAGGACAGGGCCTGTACCTTGGCATTATGACGATCAATCAGAAACACTAAGGGGCTCCTCAGAGGGAAGCTGTCTGTCAGCTTGGCTTTGGGCTCAGGTGATGTATGCACACACACATAAAAACGGTACGCTCAAAGCATACATAACACACACATAAGTCTGCATGCATCTACACACACCCAGGAAGAGCAACACAAACAGAAACAAACACAAAGCATATGCACACCTAAAGGGAGAAGCAAAGCACAAAATGCACACACAGTCTCTCACAAACACACAAACATGGATACATAATCAGTGTTAATGTCTATTATTAATCTGATGTTCCTTACACCCTTAATCTCTCTTCTGATTCATATTTTTTAAACTCCTTTTCAGAACAGACTTCATAATGAGGTTGAAAATTGGCCCATTTCATTTGCTCTCACAGAAATGTCATTATCTGCGGGAAGAAGGAGGGGTGTTGTTGGCACAGTATGTTGGTACAGTAATATACTGTTCTTCCATTCTGTGTGTGTGTGTGTGTGTGTGTGTGTGTGTGTGTGTGTGTGTGTGTGTGCATATATCCCCTTTGTTTACCGTGGTCAACACTGCTGTATTTATTCTGTGTATGTAATACAACTAGTGACAGCTGTGGTAAGATTCCCTTTAGGCTTTTAACATGCTTAAATTATTTCTCTGTGCTGAATGCTAGAGTCTTATTCATTCCAACATAAATTTCAGTGCAAATATTTCTTTCCTCGATAGGTTTAGACTTGTTCGGCACATGGCAAGCACTTTGACGATTTTTCTGAACATAACTTTTGTTCTGTTTTTTAACAGTGCAATGACACAGAAACTATGCTGGCAGGAGCTCATCCAATAAAAAGTTTGTAAAATGTCTCAACAAACTCCAAAGTAGCATACTGCTCCCTCCCTTTTCTCATTATGCTCAAGCACAAATGCAAAACGTGTGTCTTTCCACTCCAGTAAGTGTACTGGTGAATGAGAGACACTACATGACTGAACAGCCAGTTGGGAAAATGACACTCGCATCTCCATCTATCCATCCCTCCATCCATCCATCCTTATCCGGGTACAGGTCGCGGGGACAGCAGTCTTAGCAGAGAAGCCCAGACTTCCCTCACCCCAGCCACGTCCTTCAGCTCATCCTGGGGGTCAAAATGACATTCCTAAGCCAGCCAAGAAATATAATCTCTCCAGTGATTCCTGGGTTTGCCCTGGGGCCTTTTTCCCCTGGGCATATCAAAAATCCTGAAAAACACATTACATAAATATTATAAATTGATTTACGTCACTGAGTGAAATAAGTATTGATCTTCTACAACCTACCCAGAATTGTGACTGCGTGGCACACAGATTATAATCAGTTAGTTTTAGATACTCCTGATCTTAACTTGTCATGTGTATAAAACACACGTTTGAGCCTGGTTCTGTCGGACGTGCCAGTGGTGTGCTGAATGAACAAAATATATCGCCGACTGGAAAAATTTATAGATAAACATAAACTACTCACCGAGAGTCAGTACGGATAAAGATCAAGCAGATCGACATCTTTGGCACTATTAGATTCAATAGAATACATCACAATTCCATAGAC